>NC_079213.1:26241303-26541303 GCF_029633865.1 Lampris incognitus | reverse complement strand
TCGCCAGTATGATTGAGGCCCTGCTTCGTTTCCGAAACGGCTGCTGGAGGTAGGCAGAGGCCCAGAGATATTGTGACAGGACAGATGAGGAGAGGATGGTATTCATCAAGATTACAACAGCCTCATGTTTACTCTGCCTTCATATAAGCTTTCAGTCTAATCTGACCTACAGACGTGCACATTATGCACCATGCACCAAGCAGCATCAGCCTGGGGTGTTGCCCTTCAGACATGAGCAAGTAAGGATGGTTTTCCTGTTGAGACTTTGAGCATTCTGAAGTTGAGTATGCTTGCATATACATGCTAATTTCTGTCGTACTATACTTCTTCTACCACGCCTCAGGGCTTCGAATGGTGAGCACAGCTACCAAGGAAAACCCATTGTCTCGAATATTACTAAATAACCAAAGCACAGCACTGTTGACCAATTAATTTTTTGACATTTTACACATGGGCTAATCATAAACTCTGCTTTATTTGTTTTATTTTGTTTATTTGTTTTGTTTTTTGGGTGTGTCTGGTGGAGTTCTCTTTGGCTCAGCATGAGGTCAGTGTTGGGATGCGATGCTATTGGCATATGAAATGCAGAGCACAGAAATTCAAGAATCACTGTACTTGCAAACCCTGTTACCCTGTTGATATTGATCTTTTGAGCTGTTTACAGTAATGGCCTAGAGCCTGGCATGGGAGTATCCTCCATTTCCATTTGTTTGCTTTGATGAGCTGCACCCTTGAAGAATCCCCTAAACTCTGTGGAGTTGGAGGTTCAGTGGGTTGGACAATGTCCAAAAGAGTTGGTATCGCCTCTCTAAAGTGGATTATTTGTGGGATGTAACTGGATTCAAAATAAACCATAAGATAAAAACCATTTAAAGATGCTTGAAGCAGATCACTAAGTCCCACCTTCTCCAAATCCTTTTAGCCAAACATTTCAACATTTTACTTTGTCCAGATCAGAGCATTCTGTATCCTCTTGCCAAAGTTGCATTGGCATCCAGATGCATCAAGACAGACGTTTGAAGGTTGTTAAATCTCATTGAATTTAGCAGGTAAAGTGATGACTGTAAAGGTTTCTGGATTGGAGCCTGTAGCTAAAGGAAGGGATTTGGAAATATGCAGTGCCACGGGCTGACTAACGCTGCTGTGAAACAATGAGCAATGAAGGAGACAAAAACAAGGAGAAGTTGAAGACGGGCTGAAAAGAAGAGGCGGTAAATCCTTTTTTCACCTCCGCAAACTTACTGACAGCCCCAGGGGTTAGCCATGTCTGTCCTTCTCTAGAGTTACCCATGGGACTCGTCATATCTCTCTCGCTCTTTCTCTCTATCTCTGTCTCGCTCTGTCTCTGTGTGTGTCTCCCTATGAGCATGTCATCCCTAGCCTGAGCATTGCCTCCAACACCCCTCCCTGGAGCTCAGCCACTGCAGCAGAGGGAAAAATCATACCACCGCCTGGTCAGACTAGGAAAGAGGCAACGATCGTTACTGCTGTCTTGTGCCACGTAGGTTCTCAAGTGCTATTGCTCATTGTTCACAGCGCTGGAGGGGTGTTGGTCACTGCAGTATCCTTAGTAAAACTTTTTTTTTTTGTCTTTGGCAGTAATCCTACCCACATCTTATTGTGCATTAATTTAGATCGTGCACTTCAGGAGATGGAGGTCAGTGCTGAGGGTGCAGCCATTAATTGCTTCTCTCTGACACACTTTAGCAGAACTTGCCTAACTACTGTACATTTTCTGGCCCGCTCGTCCCTGATTGAAGGCGTCTGGCTGATTCAGCGGGGAGAAGACCAACCGTAGCGCAGACCAGGATACCAGTGAGACTTGCACAGATGTCACCCGCAGGAGCGGAGCAAGGCAAAAACATTTTTTAAATCAGTTATTCGCCCCCAAAGCTCCTTCTCCAAATCCCCCCCCCCCCAACACAGGTATCTGAACTAGCCTTGTGACTTGGCCAAATTAATGTGTATAGCTTAGTAAAACAGTATTTTATTTGTCTTTGGCAGTAATCCTACCCACATCTTATTGTTCATCTAATTTAGACCGCGTATGTCAGGAGATGAAGGTCAGTGCTGAGGGTGCAGCCGTTAATTGCTCCTGTCTGACACACTTAAGCAGAACTTGCCTAACTACTATACATTTTCTGGCCTGCTCGTCCCTGATTGGTGGCGTCTGGCTGATTCAGCGGGGAGAGGACCAACCGTAGTGCAGACCAAGATTACCAATCAGACTTGCACAGATGTCAACCGCAGGAGTAGAGCAAGGCAAACATTTTTTAAATCAGTTATTCACCCCTAAAGCTCCTTCTGCAAATACCCCCCCCCAACACAGGTATCTGAACTAGCCTCATGACTTAGCCAAATTAATGTAGCTAGGTACCCCCATGTTTGTGTATGCCCATGTATCCATGCCATGGTGTTCATTGTGCGTGTGGATCTCTGAGGTGCAGTAATGACCACCCTTTATCACGGTTCGTCTTTGTTAGCCAGGAAACTGAACTTGGGTTGTTTTCAGCCGAGCTGCTTGGGCGTGTAGAGCCCAGAGCTGTGGCCGCTCTCTGTGCGATACAATTCATTCACACCTCTGAGAGTGAGAAGACGGTGGTCTCCACTTAGCTTCATTTCACATCACCGTGTCCCACTGGGGCCACGGTATACGAGAACTGCTCCCGGAATACACTGCAATAGAGTGCACTGCATGGTACTTTAAACCTGAGGCTCACTAACAAAGGTAGAGAAAACAAACTTCCCCGTGGCCTTCTCAGGACCATTCCTTGTTGTAAATTTTTTCCTTGGATTTTTTTCCTCGTTTTTCTCCCCAATTGTACCTGGCCAATTACCCCACTCTTCCGAGCCGTTCTGGTCACTGCTCCACCCCCTCTGCTGATCCGTGGAGGGCTGCAGACTACCACATGCCTCCTCCGATACATGTGGAGTTGCCAGCCGCTTCTTTTCACCTGACAGTGAGGCGTTTCGCCAGGGGGACATAACGCGTGGGAGGATCACAACATTCCCCACAGTTCCCCCTCCCTTCTGTAGGGATGCCCAACCAAGCTGGAGGTAACACGGGATTCAAACTGGAGATCCCCATGTTGGAAGGCAACGGAATAGACCACTACGCTACCTGGACGCCCCTCTTGTTGTAATTTTACTACTCCTTCCACTTAGTTTTCCTTGCTCATTCTGTCGTCCCTCTGCTCTAGGGGACAGCACTACCCGAAAGACTAGAGCCCAGTTAAATACTAGTTAGCGAGAAGAGAAGCTGTTTAAATTGCATCTTAGATTGCCAAGCAAAAAGGAAAGTGCCATTAGTGTTGGGTTTCTGTGAAACGGCTGCTTCAAGCGCTTGGGACAGAAGATTTATTGGCCTAAGGGTCTGTACAATGGCCTCTCTCATACTGAGACACGACAAATGGCAACCACACGTACAGGCCAGCACCACCACCGAGACAATGGCATTCAGCAGCATTGATATTTTATGGATGGCCGCAACTGTGGCTTTGAATGGAAAGTCAAATTGCAGGGTGGACACCTGGGATCTGTGGCTAGGGTGGATGTGCTATTGCATTTGAGTGACTGTAAGATATACCAGTAGTGCCCTGTTGTGGTGTAAATATTTGGATTCAGGAATAGCTGTGGTACTTTTTTTCTCTGTCCCCAAGGGCTGAGAATATGTTGAACTGTTGGGTATTGTCCTCCTATACAAGACAGTTGGCTCATTTACACACGTGGGTTGTAGAAGAGCGCAGTGGTAATTGAGAGCAGTGGTAGGCTGGCACAAGACCTTAGGTCATCCCAAACAGCCTCTCATAAAAGAACAACACTATCGCACAATGACTTTCTTTCCTTGTGGCCATAACAAAGAGTGCTCTGAGGGCCCACAGTCTCTGGCATTACTCACCCCTTTGACTCTAATGCCTCCTCTCTTGCTCTCTCTCCCCCGTCTCTCCTCATCTTACTTTGTCTAAAATTGCTTCTAGACTATCAGCAGGGCTAGTAGGATGAATGTTGGTAACCATAGTAATGGCCGTAAACTACATGAAAAGGAGTGAGTATGCTCACAAGATGGTTTCATTTGGTCCTGTGAGTTTACATTACTTATTTGTACATGGTAAATGAGTTCATCCATACATTATCTGAACCGCTTATCCTGCTGTCAGGGTCGTGGGGATGCTGGAGCCTGTTCCAGCAGTCGTTGGGCGGCAGGCGGGGAGACACCCTGGACATGCTGCCAGGCCATCACAGGGCATGGTAAATGAGTTCCACGATTAAATGTATTTTCTGCATGTCAGCAGGAGTGGTTTTCCAGTGACTCATATCTGCTGATGAATGCAGTGAGCAGCCGGGAGAGAAACTGGTGTCTCTCTTTCTTTCTTTTTTTTTGTGGATTTTCCCCCCTTTTTTTTCTCCCCAATTGTATCCAAGCAATTACCCCCACTCTTCCGAGCCGTCCCGGTCATTGCTCCACCCCTTCTGCCGATCCGGGGAGGGCTGCAGACTACCACATGCCTCCTCCAATACATGTGGAGTCGCTAGCTGCTTCTTTTCACCTGACAGTGAGGAGTTTCACCAGGGGGGCGTAGCATGTGGGAGGATCATGCTATTCCACCCTGAACAGGCGCCCCGACCGACCAGAGGAGGCGCTAGTGCAGCGACCAGGGTACATACCCACATCCGGCTTCCCACCCACAGACACGGCCAATTGTGTCTGTAGGGACGCCCGACCAAGCCAAAGGCAACAGCGGGATTCGAACTGGGATCCCTGTGTTGGTAGGCAATGGAATAGACCGCTACGCCCCCAGACGCCCCTATCTGTCTCTTTTTCTCTCTCTATCCCCATTTCTTCTGATCCCTATGCTTCTCCTCCTCCGCTCTAGTATTGGGGAGTATAGCTCCAGCCAGACCTTTTGAGAGAATGACTTATACATTTGCTGACCCATCCCAGCAGCGTCACTCGGTTTTAAAACGGTTTGCACCACCTCTGTGACAACCCTTTTCCAAATCCTTTTCATTTTTCCCCAAGTTTCAAGTAGGACACCGCAAACTGCGGTTCAAGCTCATCTTCAGTCAACCCAAGTCTACATGTGTTCCCAGTGCTGACTTTGTTAACGCCGCTTGTTGTTAGTATAAATGTGCTCTGCCTCCCCACAAGTACTGCATAGGAAAGCAGCGAGGCAGACTATGAAGGTGACGGTTTAGCGGTGATGGTATTTCTGCTTGAAAAAACAGTTTTGGTTTTTCTGGGCAATTCCAAGTCGATGAGCCTTGTTGGCCTGTTTCACACACAAAAGCCTTGTTGCAGCTGTCCCCGATTAGAAATGTAATATCTCTCCTCCCTTTGTTTCCATTAACCTTTGTGTCCTTTTTAGATGTTTGTGTAATTGTTCTCTTGTTCCAGGCTTTAAATCTAACCTGTTAGTTGTACGTATGGAAGGAAAATACGACAGCAATACGTTGGTGGAAGAGGTGAGATTTGTCACCAGGGTAAGTTAACTCTTGAGACTTCCTGGGCAAATTTGAGTTTTGTGGCTAATGGGCCGCTGCCATGTACTGGGTGTGTTGTTGTTTAGTTGCCTTGGTTACACAACCTCAAGAGGAAGTCTCAAATGAGGTAACTGAAATGCCGTCAGAAGCTCTGGAAATGGAGTTGAGCATTTGGAAACCAAACTCACTGCAGTAAAATATAATTCAATCAGCCTTTGAGGAGTCCCCCCCACCCCACCCTTTTCTCCTCATTTGTATCCGGCCAATTACCCCATTCTTCCGAGCCGTCCCGGTCGCTGCTCCACCCCTCTGCCGATCCGGGGAGGGCTGCAGACTACCACATGCCTCCTCCGATACATGTGGCGTCGCCAGCTGCTTCTTTTCACCTGACAGTGAGGAGTTTCACCAGGGGGGATGTAGCGCGTGGGAGGATCACGCTTTTCCCCCGAGTTCCCCCGAACAGGTGTCCCGACTGACCAGAGGAGGCGCTAGTGCAGCGACCAGGACACATGCCCACATCCGGCTTCCCACCTGCAGACACGGCCAGTTGTGTCTGTGGGTGGTAACACGGGGACCAAGCCAGAGGTAACACGGGGATTCGAACCGGCGAGCCCCGTGTTGGTAGGCAACGGAATAGACCACCACGTTACCCGGACGCCCCCAGATCTTAATATCTTGAGCATGGCTCAGCGTCTAACAGGGCTTTGAAATAATTGAACCTTTAAGCTTCCCGGAAGTGATACAGTTAAATTTACGTGAATAAACATTTCCGAAAGAGTGTAAACATTTTATTTAAAATATTTAAACATTAAAAAGATATTTAATAACAACGTCCCCTCTATTCAAACAACAGCTCCCTTTTAAAAGTCTGTGTGTCTGTGCTTGGTGCGACAGTATCACAGCGTCATGCTCCATTTAACATTATTATCTCGAATATCACAATCCAAATCCCATCCATAACATTGACTACACTTCTGGAGCGCAGAGCAGCGTTTTGGCGAGCAGGCATATGGAGAACGGCGCTCGCGGGGGGTTGCCAGATCCACGGACGAGAGACGGCAAGCTGGTTTCGTAATTAAGGATTTGAAATTCACTCGTCACTCGTGCTGATGAACGGGGCTCAGCGGGCGGACGGGCTGCTCCGCCAGAAAACGCCTCTAGGTGCACAGCAGGGGGCAGATTCTCCAGGTTATTTTTACAGCATCTTAGTTCTGATAGTGAGTTAAAGTCGCCTTAATGTTGGCGTAGGTAAAGCCAACCGTCGTCGTCCCTTCAGTCATCGATATACGATCTGATCGCCAGTTGGTCAAAGCCGTGTGTGTGTGTGTGTGTGTGTGTGTGTGTGTGTGTGTGTGTGTGTGTGTGTGTGTGTGTGTGTGTGTGTGTGTTATCGCCTGCTCTGGTCTTAAAGCAGGCGGAGGGAAGCCATTAGAGTCCAGGTGTGCAGAGCTCTGCAGTTCATGCCTTACATAACGGCAGCCTGCAGACGTCGCCTCACTGCTGCAGAGGGGAGCCGCTGAGCTTCAGCAATACACAAGTTTCCTCTCTTTTGAACAGTCACACTATGAACCCTGCGATTTGGTTTTTTTCCTCTTTTTTTTTTTTTTTTTTTTGGCCCCATTTTAGATGTGTTTTGCAGCCATGGTGTGCAGCATCCATCAGAACTGTCCCGTTATATTCTGGACAGCGCTGGTGGGTTGCATATACGGAGAGGATTGGCATGACTGTAAAAAGCTGTTGGCTGCTTTTTAATTCAACATCTGTCCTCCTCAGCCAGCGTGTTCTGCTGACACACATAGGCACATATACATACCCGCACAAAGAAGGCCAATTTCATAACCCAGAGAGCTCGCTTCATGCCAGTCACATCACAATCCCCTCCCTTTATTCCTTTTTTTTCTCCCCCCCCCCCCCCCCCCTCATGCCATCATTCACTCACAATCTGTAAAACGTCTCTGTTGTAACGTGAGCTGCACTGACATAAAGGCAACACCTGAGCTGAGCTGAGCTGCGTGGGAGGGAAGACGTGACATTCCATGACATCTGGCTAACCCCAGCTATTGCCCCCGGTTAGTGTTTTTCCCGGTACTGCCGGAACGAGCCCGAACATTAAAGCCCGAACACAGAGTTTGTTTACAGTTCCCACTGGATGCACATCAGTTCCATTGGGTGGTGCATGGAGCCGGCCGACAGCGAGTAGTAGATCTAGACGAGAGTTCTCTTAATCAGGAATATTCAGGAATATTCATTTGTCATTTCATTCCATGCACCTGCGCACCTGAAATGAAGCGAAATACCGTTTCCCCCAACCTGCAGCAGTGCAACACTAAGACAACAACACATATCCAAACTACAAAACACATATATCCAACATATCCAACAAAACAAAAAAAATCACTGTCCGGGACAGCGAATGCCAGGATGACTGCCGGTCTGCATGGGCTAGCAGTTAGTGTAGCCTGACCTGCTAATTCTCCCCTCATGTAGGAATGCTGTCTGCAGCCCTCTCGGTGCACTCACAGTGGGTGAACAGGTGGAATAATATCACACAGGCTTTGTGCCGGTCATGTGCCGTGCATTGCACGGGCAATTTGGCACACAAGGCCCCCTCACTTGTCATTTTCAGTCACACTCGCTCATGAAGTGATTAGATTTGTGACACAAGGGGACAGGTGCAATCTGCTTGACACACTCGTGCGCACGCAGGGTTTTTCCTTCCCTCAAACTCGTGTGAGAGGAGTTTCGGGTTCATGTGTGTTTTGCCTCGTACATTTTTCAACAAGAAAGACAAATATTGAATCTCACACTGTGCAGTCTAGCCACTGTGTGTACAGTAGAGATCGCAACTGCAACTATGAGTCAGTTTCTACAATGAGCGTATTTGCTTTTTGGGCTGAACCATTTGGCCTGTGTGTCTTTTACAGGGCCGGGAGTCCAATAGAGGACATGCCTTCGTCTTGAGTCATGGGACAAAACGCGTTTTAAAAAAAAATGCTCACTTCATTCACAGCACCACCACATCACCAGTATAAGGCGGCGCCTCGGATAAATGAAAAATGAATGAAGTGAAAATGAATGAAAGCCACTTTATTCGACTTTGTATTCTTACAATGAATGTGTTCTCTGCATTTAAGCCATCCTATTGTATAGGAGCAGTGGGCAGCTGCAGCGCCCGGGGACCAACTCCAGTTCTTCTTTCCACTGCCTTGCTCAGGGGCACAGACATTAACCCTACAATGCATATCTTTTTGATGGTGGGAGGAAACCCACGCAGACATGGGGAGAACATGCAAACGCCACACAGAAAGGACCTGGGACGGCCTGGGGTTCGAACCCAGGACCTTCTTGCTGTGAGGCAACAGTGCTAGCCAATGTGCCGCCTTTTCATATAAATTTTTTTTTACAGCCCATTTTTTTAAGATAGCCCATGCCTTCACCCTCCCAACCACATTTGAAACTATTTTCAGATGATTGCTTCCTGTTACAGATGTCATTTGTCCCTGTTAAAATGTCTTTAAGCAGAACACTGAGTCAGCAGCATGGGCAGTGCTCCTAGTTGCTCTGAGTTGCTTTTCTGCTTCGACCCATCTGGTGGCCTTTATGGCCTTAATACTTTTATATATATATATATAAAAAAACACCTAACAAAATCAAGTCAGACACTTACTAAATCCAAATTTGACAGGTGTGCATTTGTGCCTTAGAGGAATATGCAAACCAACAAATGTATCATCACTGTGCCCTGTTAGGATAATGTTCCCATGCTGACTTTTAAAAAAATTGCGTAACACTTTCTATGAAGCTTGCATCTAAAGTGCCCCATAAGCATCTATTGCATATGTAACGCCCATACTTTCCTATAATGTGTATTACAATGACTAACGGCTATGGCTGAAGACTGAAATAGCACTGAAGTCTCATTATGCATCTATACAAAACTTCAATAAAACAAGTTGGCTATGATGCGTTATGACATTTGACAGATAAACAGGCTAATGATGACATATTTATAATGCATAAATCTGTTTTAAATTGACAATGTATCATAAAGGTGGTTATGAGGTGCTGTGAGGGCGTATACATGGTTATAATGAATCTTACAATGACTTATAGCTACACTTATATAGTAGTTATAGATGTTTATAGGATGTTATAGATGGACGCTTCATAAAAAGTGTTTCCAAAAATTGCATTTTTCAGTGGTGATGCTGTTTATGTATATTGTCTTAGCTTCTGTGTGTCATGTAGAAGAGCAGTCCTACATGGCCATTGCCATGTGGATGTAATTACATGTGACATTTAATGGGACACTGTATTCTGCCTGCCACTGTACGCTGACTTGAATGCTGCTTGATATGGTTGCTAAGCCGCTGGGATGGGCTGGGAGACTGACAATTGGCTTCCCTGATGTGGAAGAAATCCTATCCAGAGATCTTTTTCCATCCATCCATTATCCAAACCGCTTATCCTGCTCTCAGGGTCATGGGGGATGCTAGAGCCTATCCCAGCAGTCATTGGGCGGCAGGCGGGAAGACACCCTGGACGGGCCACCAGTCCATCACAGGGCCGACACACACATTCACACCTAGGAACAATTTAGTACAGCCGAGTCACCTGACCTGCATGTCTTTGGACTGTGGGAGGAAACCGGAGCACCCAGAGGAAACCCACACAGACACGAGGAGAACATGCAAACTCCACACAGAGGACGACCCCCAAGGTTGGACTACCCCAGTGCTCGAACCCAGGACCTTCTTGTTGTGAGGCGACCGCGCTAACCACTGCGTCACCGTGCCGCCCTAGATCTTTTTCTTTTATTTGAATATCCATAAATTTTGAAACTGGAACATTAATATGGGTGGTGATTTAAGGAGGCAGTGTTTCTGCTTCTCTGTTGTGTTGTGTGGCGTTTAGTGTGGCTAGTTGTGTGCAGCAACGAGAGGCTCGCTGATGCTGACTGATCTGCACATGGCTGTAGACTGGAGGCTGTCATGTAAACTGGAATATTGACACTCCAGTAAGTTTACACAGACAGGCTATTCTGTGATGTGTATGCACACACACACACACACACACACACACACACACACACACACACACACACACACACACACACACACACACACTAAGCCCCTTGGATTATGGTCACGCAAAGTTTACCCTAGTTGATGACTAAGTTGGCATGAAATCTACAAATCTAATGGTTCCATTTTTCTGTGTGTGTGTGTGTGTGTGCGCGCATGTTTTTGTGACGTGTCCGGCAGCTATTTGACCGTGTGCGGGAGGACAACCCGGATTTCCACGAGAAGATCATCCCCATCAGCAGCGAGCTGATGCAGCCCGGCCTGGCCATCAGCCCGGAGGACGCGGAGAAGCTCACTGCCTGCATCAACATAGTCTTCCATTGCGCAGCGACCATCCGCTTTGACGAGCCGCTCAAGTGAGGGTCACATTCATGGCTTAACGCAACACGTAGATGCATCCGCTCTTTCTTTTCATATGTAAACACAAATTGCTCTTTTTCTCTCTCCCTCAGCTATTGCCGCATCACTTCCCTGCAGTCTTCGTTTCAGTCTAATCTTTTCATGTTCCAGTGAACATTTTCTAAAGCATGTTTATTAAGAATTGAAGTAATCTCTTTGGTTGAATGAAGAAAGTACCGGAAGCCGGAGTGGCTCAACCAGCTTCATCCATCTTGTTATTGTTTGGTCAGTGTCCTATGAAGCAGGAAACGCCCATTGTGAGGTATTACTCAGCGGATATACTGCAGGCTTATGATGTTTGATTCAGAGCAAAGAGGCTGTTGATGATGTTGGGGGGGCAGGTGTTACAGTTGAATGAGGATGTTGAGAAAGAAACCATTCCACCATAGTGGCTTTTCTACCATTGTCTTTCATAATATCAATCGTTTGTTCTCCACTCTGAGGAAGACATTCTTCATAAATGGTTTTTGTGGTAAACTTGTAGGAAATTGGAGCAGAATAGTCCCACATGGAGGAGACTATAGAAAAAACAAATATGTATACTGGATATTTGGGCGGCGCAGTGGTTCGCACGGTGGCCTCACAGCAAGGAGGTCCTGGGTGAAGAGCCCCGGGGCAGTCCTACCTTGGGGGTCGTCCCGGGTCGTCCTCTGTGTGGAGGTTGCATGTTCTCCCCATGTCGCGTGGGTTTCCTCCGGGGGCTCCGGTTTCCTCCATTAGTCCAAAGACATGCAGGTCAGGTGAATCGTTCATTCATTCATTGGTGTAATTTCATTGAGTTTATTGGGAGTCGCTCTTAGTCTGGCCCCTCCCCTAGGACCAGTTGGGAGACCCTACCTGGGGCTATTGCCCCTAACAACACAGCTCCCAGGATCACCGGGACACACACACCCCTCCACCATGTTAAGGTGGCAATTCTCGGAGGGGTCAGGTGAATCGGCCATACTAAATTGTCCCTGTGTGTGTGTGTGTGTGTGTGTGTGTGTGTGTGTGTGTGTGTGTGTGTGTGTGTGTGTGTGTTGGCCCTGTGATGGCTTGGCGGCCTGTCCAGGGTTTCTCCCCGCCTGCCACCCAATGACTGCTGGGATAGGCTCCAGCATCCCCGCAACGCTGAGGGCACGATAAGCGGTTTGGATAGTGGCTGGATGGATAGATATGCTGCATATTATCACTGCTAGTTTGCGTGCATGTTGTGTAATGCCGCCTCTATGCAACCAGCATTATTTTGTCATGTTGCCAGTGAGGCCAAGCTCATTGATCAAGTCCAGCTCGTTATCAGAGGAAGACAGTAGACACTGGTGTCGTCCCTCTGCCACGGCCTCGGGCTGCTGCTCTGTAATTGAATCTTGCTGGGGATGGTGCCCTGTCGATATTTCATGGCAGCATATTTGATTTCTGCTGCAGATGACAGGCGTTCCCTGGCACGATGCCCGGAGCCTCGGGCTGTTTACAAGTCGCTGGGCTCAGACAAGTTTTGTACTCAGGCAGTGATTTGGATAATTACACCTGTAAGACTATCTGTGTACTTTACGTGAATAAACGGAAAATCTATGTGTCAATGTTTAATCCTGCGTGCACACAGAGCTCTGAAAAAAGAAAGGAAAAGCTCCATGACTTTGTGAATCTTGTTAGAGGTGTGTTTTTTAGAAGCCAGCGTATCCTGAGTCTGTGTGATCTTACTTTAGGTAAATGGTTTAGTAATGAATTAACACGACAAAACATGGATCCTTGAATTCTGTTGAAGAAGACATGGAGAAATTGGCCTGGGCACAAAAATTCACTTGTTTGAATTCCCACGATAACGTCCTCTGGGGGATAAGACTATTATTCCACTCTGAGCAGTGTGTGTGTGTGTGTGTGTGTGTGTGTGTGTGTGTGTGTGTCTGCAGCAGTGCTGAACCGCCATCACAGTTTGGCTCTTTTCAGATGGGTGGGGTGGGGGGTCAAGACACCTACAAGCTATTAGCTAAGTCCAACCTGCCAAAGCCAATGATGGTGCACTTTTACACTGCCATCGTTGAGTCCGTCCCTCGCCTCCTCCATCACTATGTGGTACGCTGCTACCACTGCCAAGTACAGACTGAAGCGTATCATTCGTTCCGCCGGGAGGGTGATTGGCTGCAACCTGCTGGCCCTCCAGGACCTGTATGCCTCCAGGACACTGAGGCGAGCAGGAAAGATCATGGCCAACCCTTCCCACCCAGGCCACGGTCTCTTCAAATCACTCCCTTCTGGCAAGAGGCTAAGGTCTGTAAAAAGAACCTCGCGCCACAGCTTCTTCCCTACAGCAGTAAGCCATTCTAACAAGCCCCCAGACACCCACAGATCCTGACACTGCCACCCTTCCACCCCCCACCCCACTTCTATCTCCCCTACTGTGCTCTCTATATATGGTCACCCTGCATAAAACCTGCACTTCCCTGTAAATAACTCTTATTCTGTACAGAACTTCTTGAAATTTTCCTTTAACGTTTTGTAAATACAGCTCCTGCCACCCAGTGCTGGGTTTCAGGGGCTGCCGTGTGGTCTCTCGTGTTTCAACTCTGAATGGGTGGTGAATGCACCTTATTGCACCTGACTCATATTTTTATTCATCTTGCATATATATTTTATTTCCATCCATTCATCCATCCATTATCCAAACTGCTTATCCTGCTCTCAGGGTCGCGGGGATGTTGGAGCCTATCCCAGCAGTCATTGGGTGGCAGGCGGGGGGACATCCTGGACAGGCCGCCAGGCCATCACAGGGTCCATACACACACCTAGGGACAATTTAGTATGGCCGATTCACCTGACCTGCATGTCTTTGGACTGTGGGAGGAAACCGAAGCACCTGGAAGAAACCCACGCAGACACGGGGAGAACATGCAAACTCCACACAGAGGGTGACCCGGGACGTCCCCCAAGGTTGTACTACCCCAGGGCTCGAACCCAGGACCTTCTTGCTGTGAGGCGACTGCGCTAACCACTGTGCCGCCGACTATATTTCATTTATTCTTTTTCATTTTTATCTTCACTAGTTATTGTTAATCTTTCCCTCTCTTACCAACATACCAAGACAAATTCCTTGTATGTTCTCGTACATGGCAATGATTATGATTCTGATTCTGGTATGAGTGACAGCTCTGTTAGGGTAAAACTGTTAGACTCCTCTCTAAAGTGCTTTAAATTGATCTGCTGCCAGTTTGGCCATCTCTCGCTCCTTCCATCTGTCTCTCCCATCGGCTTCCCTCTCTTCCTCACCCTCCCTTTACCTCTTTTTCCCTCCTCTCATGTCCTTCACAGTGGCCTAAACCTCTCCCCTTTTTATTTCTTCTCTCTCCCTCTTTTCCTCTGTCACCTCTATGAGCTATTACTTTGCACACCAGTCGATGACCTTGTAAAGCGGCACAGCCACATAAATCAGATGACAGTGTCGCTGTGTTCTGGGAGAGCCTTCCAGACTGACACCTCTGGGCAAGTCTCTATCTGCGCTTAAGGCCGCCAGCAAAGATCCCTTGTTGCGGCGCTCCTGGTCATGCTTGCCAGTCTTCACATCCAGATAAAGATATCAGGAAACAGTTGGACCGTGACTCGAGCGCCCGGTGGTTCATGGTGGTGCCTCTGTTGCTCCACGACCGTCTTGCTGCACTCATATCTGCTCCCAGATGGCAACAGGGAGGATGATACCACCCACACAAGTACACTCAAGCTCTCCCCTTGACCCCCCCACCCCCGCACCCCAACTGTCACGACTGCCGGGATTCATTCAAAGCCTGCCACCAATGGGCTGACACTGCCTGACCACATCTGATTTATGCCAGCGGACCCATCGACCACCATGCAACCACCAAGACACACACTGCCTTGCTCTCTCCCATGCTTTGTCTGCGTCTCTCATCCTTGCCATCTCTCTCTCTCTATCTTACACACACACACACACACACACACACACACACACACACACACACACACACACACACACACACAGTGCTGACAAGCACCACTCGCACATTGCTTAACGAGGGCTGCATCTCTGTCTGCTTGAGGTGATCCACAGTCAGTCATGTGGTCCCCGCGGGCAAAATAACCTCGGCGTTTTATTCTGTTCCAGCTGAAGGAGCCATCATAGGTCCTCTAAAGATTAATATTCATTGTGGTTTTGATCAAAAGGCAGATGTATTGGTGTGTGTGGGTGCAGTAGATTTGTCTAGCTAAGCTCCAGAATGTTCTCGTGTGTGCATGTGTGCGCTCGTGTGCTAAGAGGTAGTGAAAGCTGCAGATAGTGGGTGGACTAACGTATTTGTGACAAAATCACACACCTGCTCTTTTTGTCACCCACTCCACCTCCCACAGCAGATTGATGTATCACAATCTGACCACTCTGCTGGGACCATAATCTCGTATTCTCTGAGTAAACACTCAGCATTCACTGACAGTCTTACCAGCCCATGTCTCAGCAGAGATGCAGGCTCTGTTTCTCTATCTGGCACACCTTTTCCTTCCTCACACACAGATACACAACCACAACCACAAACTCTCTCTCTCACCCTTTCCTTTTCGACATAGTGACTGTGTTTCTGTCCTCTCCTCATCAGACACGCCCTGCAGCTCAATGTCATTGCCACCCAGCAGCTCCTCAGCCTGGCCCAGCAGATGCACCACCTCCAGGCCTTCATCCACATCTCCACCGCCTATGCAAACTGCAACCGCAGGCACATCGACGAGGTCATCTATCCGCCACCGGTGGAGCCCAAGAAGCTCATTGAATCCCTGGAGTGAGTACTTATCTATTTATTGATTTTGAAGTCATTAGGACATTGGATCAATATGATTTTTGCTCAATTTGTGCACGATGACACTGATGAATTTGATGTGTAACCCATCTGTTTCCAGTCATATGTTTTGCCCTCAACGTTAGAGACTATCAGACATGGCTGTGACATTTAACGGTCATCAAGACTGACATCATAAATGCTACAGCTATTTAGAGAAGCGATCTGTTGACAGCCATGGACAGAAGCTGTCAGTCTGAGCTATAACAGTCTAAATGGTATAACACTTATAACACTGTGTAGTATTCTGGAAAAAATCACAGTGCTGTCTCTGCGTGATGGACTTAATCTTATTTCCTGACTCCAGGTGGATGGATGATGGCATCATCCGCGACATCACACCACGGCTTATTGGCGACCGTCCCAACACCTACACTTACACCAAAGCCCTGGCTGAGTGCGTGGTTCAGCAGGAGCAAGGCAAGCTCAACATTGGCATCATCAGACCCTCCATAGTGGGAGCCAGCTGGCAGGAACCCTTCCCTGTGAGTCTCCCCTCATCTTACCTTGGCTCTATCCGTCCCTCCCTCCGTCACTCCCTCTCGGAAACACTTTATTCAAGGCCCGGCCCCTGTCACAGAGTGTCTTTCTGACTATTAGCTGTTACTGTGAAGACAATTGTCCTCTGATAGAGGTAAGCGACTTCTGTGCAGTGTGTTCAAATTAGTCATAAACAGCTTAAGTCCTGGTAAAACGCGCATTCATCATCTGTTAGCATTCCCGAAAAACAGTTTCACCGGGTGTCCAGGTAGCGTAGCGGTCTATTCCGTTGCCTACCAACATGGGGATCGTCAGTTCGAATCCCCATGTTACCTCCAGCTTGGTCGGGCGTCCCTACAGACACAAATCGCTGTGTCTGCGGGCGGGAAGCCGGATGTGGGTACATGTCCTGGTCGCTGCACTAGCGCCTCCTCTGATTGGTCGGGGCGCCTGTTCAGGGGAGAGGGGGACTGGGGGGAATAGCGTGATTCTCCCACGCGCTACGTCCCCCTGGCAAAACTCCTCACTGTCGGGTGAAAAAAAGCGGCTGGCAACGCCACATGTATCGGAGGAGGCATGTGGTAGTCTGCAGCTCTCCCCCCAGATCGGCAGAGAGGGTGGAGCAGCGACCAGGACGGCTCGGAAGAGTGGGGTAATTGGCCGGGTACAATTGGGGAGAAAAAGAAATTGAGCGCAGTGTGAATGATGATACTGTTTACGTCTTCCTGTTGCCTGACGTAAATGTTTGCTAACATGTTGGACCGTCATTACTGACAGACCCCACACTCATTATGCCCCTACTGTTATGGCAAAACAAATGGAAACAGGATATTGATTGGTGTAATCCAGCACTGGTCAATACCTCGCCGCTGTGGGCTTTATCTTAACTGGCGCAGGGTTAGAGCAGACTGGCTGGGCCGGCAGTTTCACACTTTGGTTCAGGACGTTCTTGATGTCCTGATTCAATTGGTGCCCTGATAAAACAGCCTTTGCCGAATAGGGGCTAAAACCCAGCAGCTGGGGTTGTCGGTGGGACAGGAGCTTGGTGGGGTAATGTTTATATATAGCGTAGGGTCCTGCTGGAAGTGTGGCTTAGAAGTAAGTTTTACACAAAGCCTGCGTTGAGTCTTCCCTTAATCAGTTCAGCATGTATATCACAGTTAGCATAACAGCCCAGGGGATGGTTTAATACTGAACACCAGCCATTATTCACACTTGAAGGTGGATGAGGGGTCGTATGGAGGCTATAAATGCTTCCATTTATCCCATGATTTGTGTAATTGGTGAGAGTTGTCTTGTCTACCACGTAATCGTTTTTGTTACGGCTTGCTATAACATTAATCTTGTTAACTGTGGAAGTAAGAGCACTGTTTCAGATAGGCTATCCCAAAACATAGCCCAAAACATAGCAAATGAATTTAAAAGAAAACTTGAGAGACGGCTGGGTAGCGTAGCGGTCTATTCCGTTGCCTACCAACACGGAGATTGCCAGTTTGAATCCCCGTGTTACCTCCGGCTTGCTCGGGCGTCCCTACAGACGCAATTGGCCGTGTCTGCGGGGAGGGAAGCCGGATGTGGGCATGTGTCCTGGTCGCTGCACTAGCGCCTCCTCTGGTCAGCCGGGGCGCCTGTTCGGGGGGGGGACTGGGGGGAATAGCGTGATCCTCCCATGCGCTACATCCCCCTGGCGAAACTCCTCACTGTCAGGTGAAAAGAAGCGGCTGGAGACTCCACATGTATCGGAGGAGGCATGTGGTAGTCTGCAGCAGGGGGTGGAGCAGAGACCGGGATGGCTCAGAGGGCAGGGTGATTGGCCAGGTACAATTGAGAAGAAAAAATGGGGGGGAAAATAAAAATTGAAACACTTTTTTTGGAGGGCAGGGGGGTACACAGAAATACACTATAATCATGATCTTTTACATAACTAAAAGCACAGGAACGGTAGGAAAGTCCTGGTGCTAGCTGATGTTAGGAGATGTAGGTCTGGGAATCCACTAGTTACTGGTCTGTGTACAGCCTTGAGCTGTAAGCATGGCCTGGCCCAGCAGCAACACCTCAGTCAGCCTCGCGCACGCTTGGCCGGTCAATTGTCTTGGCAGCTCACACCAGTAAAGCTGTGAAGCAAGGGGGGTATGGGTGTGCGCACACATGTGCGTGTGGGCGCACACAGTGTGTTTACAACCACACATAATGTATTTTATGTGCCATCCGCTACTGTATCCTCAGAGATTTACCATGTGACCAAAATATCAGTGGCAAAGTCTCAGTGGAGGGTCACAGATTTATCTCCCCCTTTGGTTTGGCTTGAAGCCATCAGCAGATTGCTGTGCTAAAAACACACCACTGGCCTGTTCATCATCTTCTCTGCTCATCTGTGTGCTTATCTACCCCAGAGCATATTATTAGACCCAGGATTAGACCCGGGCGCATGATGGGCTCCGGTCCCACACCCGGGGGTAAACTGCAGCAGTCTATAACCAGTGGTTTCATCCATTTTTAATGGGATCTAATTGAAGTTGACAACGACCGCATTACCCTCCCTCAATCTTGAGTGCACACATACATAACCACATCCAGGAGGTGCCATTTGGTTCTGTAACTTGATGACATTGCTGTGATGTTATAACTCTGTTTGACAGACCACTTGAGAAAAAAACTTTTATCGCCAAGAATGATGCCAACGTCTCCCCTCTTTCCTCCCATACCGTAGGGTTGGATTGACAACTTCAACGGGCCGAGTGGGGTCTTCATCGCCGTAAGTAAATTGTTTCCTAATCCTCCATTTTGGGGCTTGTGAAAAGAAGGAAGGCTTATTTTTGCAAACCTTACTTTGTGTCCTCCTGTGTCAGGCTGGCAAGGGCATCCTGCGCACCATGAGGGCCAACAACGATGCTGTGGCTGATCTGATCCCTGTGGACGTGGTCATCAACCTGACCCTGGCTGCTGGCTGGTACACCGCAGTGCACAGGTTAATGCAGGCCATATTTACTTCAATACATAACAGCTGAGACGGTCGCGCGCCAGCATGGACAGTCCAACACTTTTACTTTTCACTGGCTTTTTAGGATATAGTATTTGCTTTGAAGATGATGTGACACTGACTGTCAGAGAAATATGAATGTGAGTTGTGCACCAGGACAGCACGGTGGTGCAGTGGTTGGCGCAGTTGCCTCACAGCAAGGGGGTCCTGGGTTCGAGCCCCGGGGTAGTCCAGCCTTGGTGGGTCGTCCTGGGTCGTCCTCTGTGTGGAGTCTGCATGTGCTCCGGTTTCCTCCCACAGTCCAAAGACATGCAGGTCAGGTGAATCGGCCATGCTAAATTGTCCCTAGGTATGAGTGTGTGTGTGTGTGTGTGTGTGTGTGTGTGTGTGTGTGTGTGTGTGTGTGTGTGTGTGTGTGTGTGTGTGTGTGTGTGTGTGTGTGTGTCAGCCTGGCGGCCTGTCCAGGGTGTCTCCCCGCCTGCCGCCAAATGACCGCTGGAATAGGCTCTAGCATCCCCGTGACCCTGAGAGCAGGCTAAGTGGTTCAGATAATGGATGGATGGATGGAGTTGTGCACTATTTGTTAAATTGAGTTAGCTATGCTAATGTCTCATCAGCACTTTTCCTTTTTTTTTTTAAATACCACAAAGTGTCTCTTTATGCTTTCAGCACTGTTTGCTTACTCAAAAAAATTGAGCAACAGATTACTCAAAGCCTCTCTGGAAAATTTTGAAATCGTTCCATATCACTCACAGGGGCACATCCAGGCCACTCAACTGAACTTCAGTGTGAAAGATGACTCCAACCAAATAGTGTTGAAGCGAATAACAGTATTTTTGTAATTCGTTAACTCACAATCATAGGGGCAAGATAACGTATAACTAATAAAAGTGAAGTAGGGGCGTCCAGGTAGCGTAGCGGTCTATTCCGTTGCCTACCAACACGGGGATCACTGGTTCGAATCCCCGTGTTACCTCCAGCTTGGTCGAGCGTCCCTACAGACACAATTGGTTGTGTCTGCGAGTGCGAAGTCGGATGTAGGTATGTGTCCTGGTCGCTGCACTAGCGCCTCCTCTGGTCAGTCGGGGCACCTGTTTGGGGGGGACTGGGGGGAATAGCGTGATCCTCCCATGCACTGGGTCCTCCTGTCGAAACTCCTCACTGTCAGGTGAAAAGAAGTGGCTGGCGACTCCACGTGTATCGGAGGAGGTGTGTGGTAGTCTGCAGCCCTCCCCAGATTGGCAGAAGGGGGGTGGAGCAGCGACTGGGACGGCTCGGAAGAGTGGGGTAATTGGCTGAATACAATTGGGGAGAAAAGGGGGGGGAACCCCCCCCCAAAAAAAAATGTTGAAGTAATTGTCTGGCGTTTCATGTCGTGGCATTTCATTAATAAAGTTGCCTACCAATCATTTCTGCCCCAAGTTGGCTTAATGTGTGTTACATTTGTAGTGGGAGTCTTTTTGATTTATTATCGTAACTGCTGCACCTTACAGCAAAGCTTTCAAGGATTAACCTTTTGTAGAAGAGTGAAGCTATTTCAAACTGCTGTGCGTTTTCTCCATTTAAGTTGAGGTAATTTGTGCTCATCTCCTTCAAGTGAATGCAGACACTTGGAGACGGTATAATGTTTAGTTATGCATCAGGACAGATACTAATAAAGCTGTGGGGAGGGAGGGGGGTTAGACGTCTGCATCTGCACCAACCATCACAGTTACAATGATTTAATATGTAAACTACACTGGTGGAAACTAAGACACAGTATTTGTTTCATTGCAATACCACTATTACTGTCAGCCGATAAAGACCATGGAAATCTTTGGCTCTCGGATATCGGCAAAAGTCTGAATGTCATGCATCCTTCATACCTAACAATGAAATGGGAAAAGTAACTCATGAGCAGTTACTAAGCAAGAAATCGTATTAGTTTTAACACATTTCTGACTAGCATGCTGCCATTTAAGGCTGACTTAAGTTTCAATCCCTACAGCTTTAGTCATGGATAAAATATATTAACCTCTTTCAGTAGACTTGGTATAACTTCTCTTCATTGCATGCACAAATAGAAATTTATGTTAATATTGACCTTCGACCCTCCATTCCCACATACTTTGCAGGCCCAAGTCGGCACTGGTCTACAACTGCACAACCGGCGGCATCAACCCCTTCCACTGGGGAGAGATCGGTGAGTGCTCGTTTGTTTTGCTTGAGGGCAGTGGAAGCATTGTCCCTGTGCGGACACATTATGGAGCTGTTCTGTCCTCGCCCGCTGGCATCCCTCGATATGGTCATCACAGATTGCTGTAGTCTCACTTCGCTGCCGTCGTCACAAATCAATATTCCAGTGTGGTCACAGTGGTTACGTTGTGGCGTTTGGTCTGGTGAGAGTCTGCCCCCTGGTGGAAGATAGCAGAAGATTAGTCTTAAAAGGGAATTGGTGGGACTTTTTTTGTTAATTATTTGATAATATAGATTTATACTGTACATATAAATTGGTTTGCAAGTTTTAAGTCAAAAATATATTTGTGATGTGTACTAAATTGTTTTGGTACTGCGTTGATCGTAATGGAAGACTTCTTGATTTGTCATTGTAACTCGTTGTTCGAGCTTATGACTGATAGAAAGATGAGGAAGTTATTGGAAGAACGAAATCTGCTTTCCCAGTGGTCAATGGGGACATGGGGATTAGGATGTGCGGGTGTCAAGATGGCAGATTTAAACACAGCAGGGTGACAAGGGACCCTCTCACCTCTGCTCTCGCTCAGATTAGCAAATGTGCTCCCTTCACTGTGGAAATTGCTACCAGATGGCTCCTAGTCGGATTAAGCCCCATACCAGCAATTCACTGTTATGAAAGAGGGATAGCACCCGGTAATCTTAACGTGCGTAATGTACGCTATGGCTGAAGCTAATCAAAAACAAGGGATCAGCTGACACCAAAGTCAATAGATGTACTTGTGAAAATGAAACACTTGCACATTCAAGGTAGAATAACTTCCTATGCGTAATTACACTGGAAGAGATGCCAGCACCTTGTCGCTGGCATCCTCTGGTAAAGCATTGTGGGTACTCCGGCGTAGTGCGGTGCTAGTGGTCCATCGCCATAGCAACAGCCCTAGAGTTTAGAGGGCGCCTAAAGGTTAGCAGTGGATACACGCTGCCAGGCTGCACAGAGCCAGGGCACATCTGGCCGTCGCTTCGGATCGAGTCAACTGAGCCCTACAACCCGACAAATCAGTTTCCATGGAAACCCGCAGAGATTGCCGTGTGGGATATAATGTGTGGAGTCATGTGGCTTATTCCTGTAGCTTGTGGATGGCTACTGTTGAACACTGTGAGGAGGGGCTGTCTGTGATGCCTTGTGGGTAAAGCCATTCTGGCCGCTTGTGCCTGATAATCCATCGAGAACAGGAGCTGAGTGTCACGTTATGAAGTCTGGCCATGGCTCCTCGAGGTCCTATTCACCGCACGACACGAAGTAATCTGTTTGATTTCCCCCTACTTCACGATTAATGGAAACTCGTAAATTTCTGGAAGCTAATCCTAGTTATGAGGAACTGTTGGGCAGGTCATATTCTGCTTCTCATCGGTTGTTAATCTTCATATTTTTTCAATCTTTGTATTCCAGTGTCACATACTAAAGTCGCGGTTTGCAGTCCGATCTACGAGTACCACGGGTACTGCTGGTTTTCTGTCTTTCCAGTAGGGCTCAGCGATGAGGACAAAATCAAATATCACCATATTTTTGACTGAATACCTCTATCGATATTTTGACAATAACGTAGAGACGACTATTGGTACTCTCACAAAATATTTACGCAATGACATCTTTGATAAACACCCATTAGTAATGTGGATATGATGTCCGGACAGGTGGACAAATAATATAACGGCTAGAACAATCTAATAAATTGAGAAAATTGCACCTCTTCACTGTAATGCAGTCTTTAAAACCAAGAAAAAACCCAGAACAACAATGATTGTGATGAACTACCCGGTAGAATAGTCAAATCAGGGGGCGCTACTGTGGTCAAATTGTTAGAGGGCATATCACATGGCCACATGGTCGCAACCGTTGCCGGTTCGAATTGAGCCGGCGAGCCTTGTTGCATGTCTTACCCTCTCTCTCTCTTCCCATTTCCTGTCTGCCTCCACTATCACTATCTAATAAAGGCGTTAAAAAATACCAAAAAAAAGAATAGTAAACCAGCAGTACTGGTGGTACCTGAGGTCTGATTGAGAACCACTGATCCAAACCATGCCCCCCATGAATACAAGCTTCTCATGTGAATGCATCCTTGCACCCAGAGCACCACGTGATGTCGACCTTCAAGAGGAACCCCCTGGAGCAGGCCTTCCGCAGGCCCAATGCCAACATCACCTCCAACTACCTGATCAACCAATACTGGATCCTGGTCAGTCACAAGTTCCCAGCCCTCATCTATGACCTCTACCTGCGTCTCTCCGGACAGAAACCTCAGTAAGACTTAATTACGATCTGCTGTGCCCCAAAGCTGAAAAGTCTTACCTGGCAAGTCTTGCCGTGGACTAATCTCTGATCCTTCCTCTCTCGTCCTTCTCTTTATTCCATTCTCCTGTCTCTCTAGAATGATGCGTATCTTTAACCGTCTGCACAAGGCCATCGGCCTGCTGGAGTACTTCAGCAGTCAGGACTGGGAGTGGGACTCGGAGAATATGAGCATGCTGATGAGCCACCTCACTCCTGAGGACAAGAAGGTAGGCTCATATTTTTAAAGGCCTCTTTAAGTTTTGTTTTAACTTTATTTCCTGGATGGTAGTGGATTATCACATGACACATTTATGTGTACTCAAGAATTTTAAATATTTACAGGAAGAGAGTCAACTAAATGAACTTTGCTGTCTGGCTCTCAAAGCAAATTAAAAGTAACATGTAGAAATATTTGCAGCAACACATGTACCTGGGGCATGTTTGAGAGAGCTCCTGTCTTTAGAGACTCGTCTCGCTTGTTAGAAATGCATTGAACTACATTACTAGCAAGCCTACTTCCCCATTTACAGTTTAAAAGTCGAACCAGTGGCGTCCGGGTAGTGTAGTGGTCTATTCCGTTGCCTACCAACACGGGGATCGCCGGTTCGAATCCCCGGTTATCTCCGGCTTGGTTGGGTGTCCCTACAGACACAATTGGCCGTGTCTGCAAGTGGGAAGCTGGATGTGGGTATGTGTCCTGGTCGCTGCACTAGCGCCTCCTCTGGTCAGTCGGGGTGCCTGTTCGGGGGGGGGGGTAGCGTGATCCTCCCATGCGCTACGTCCCCTTGGCGAAACTCCTCACTGTCAGGTGAAAAGAAGCGGCTGGCAACTCCACATGTATCGGGGGAGGGCTGTGGTAGTCTGCAGCCCTCCCCGGATCGGCAGAGGGGGTGGAGCAGCGACCAGGACGGCTTGGGAGGGTAGGGTGGTTGTCCAGGTACAATTGGGGGGAAGAAGAGGGAAAAAAATCCCCCCCCAAAAAAAAGAAAAAAGTTGACTCATTGGACAAGACAAAACCTCCCCGACAATAACAACCTCCGTTGTCTTGCAGACGTTCAACTTTGATGTGCGCCAGCTGAACTGGCCAGAGTACATCGAGAACTACTGCATCGGCACCAAGAAGTACGTCCTGAATGAAGACATGTCCGACATACCTGCTGCCAGGCAGCATCTGAGGAAGTGAGTAGCAGCGGGAGAAGGGAAATTTCACTTGCACAGTAAAAACCAAGTTTACCTGTACGGGTGGAGGTGTTGGGGGCAAGTCATTTATACGGTGGATGTAAATTCTTTTGCGATGTGAAAAAAATGAAACCAAGATAAATCATATCAGCACCTTTTCCACCCTTAGTGTGAAATTGCAACCTATAAAAATGAAGTGGAAAAACAATCAGAAACATATTAGAGAAAAAAAAATACAAAACTTAACAATAATGTGGTTGCCTAAGTGTGTACACCCTCTTATAGTTGGGGATGTGGCTGTGAGTGACTGTGGACTTTGGAAAGGCCCAGCCAGAGCCTAGACCTGAATCCAATAGAAAGTCTGTGGGGTGACCCGGAGAGGGCTGTGCACAGGAGCTGCCCTCACAGTCTGATGGATCTAGAACATTTTTGCAGGAAGAGTGGGGAAAATATTGCTTAGTCAAGATGTGCCAAGCTGAGACTCTTACCCAAAAAGACTGAGTGCATATTAAATGGGAGTCAGGGCGTCCGGGTAGCATAGCGGTCTATTCCGTTGCCTACCAACACGGGGATCGCCAGTTCGGATCCCTGTGTTACCTCCGGCTTGGTCGGGCATCCCTACAGACACAATTGGCCGTGTCTGTGGGTGGGAAACCGGATTGTGGGCATGTCCTGATCGCTGCACTAGTGCCTCCTCTGGTTGGTTGGGGCGCCTGTTCGGGGGGAGGGGGAACTGGGGGGGGGGGGGGGGTAGCGTGATCCTCCCATGCGCTACATCCCCCTGGCGAAACTTCTCACTGTCAGGTGAAAAGAAATGGCTGTATCGGGAGGAGGCATGTGGTAGCCCGCAGCCCTCCCCGGATCGGCAGAGGGGGGTTGGAGCAGCGACTGGGACGGCTCGGAAGAATGGGGTAATTGGATGGGTACAATTGACATTTGGGGAGAAAAAGGGTGGAAAAATCCCCCCTAAAAAAGGAGGAGGGACTCATTTGAAGACACCGAGGTGTGTTTTATTAATAACCCCGTGTTTTCCAATTTCTCTCCAACCTCACAACATCCTCCACCCTCTCCTTTCCAGACTGAGAAACATCCGCTACACCTTCAACACACTGCTGCTGGTCTTCATCTGGAGAGTATTCATCGCCCGTTCCCAGATGGCCAGAAACATCTGGTACTTTGTGGTCAGCCTCTGTTTTAAGTTCCTCTCCTACTTCCGTGCGTCCAGTACTTTGACCAACTGATTCCGCAACACCTCAAAGCAAAGACGGCCAACCCCACCCCCACCATCACCACCACCACCCGGCCCCTCAGCTTTCAGCCGGACGTGACATCAAAGACGCTGACTGTCCAGGAAGGGGTAACGTCAGATCCTCGTTTACACTGGGCAGGTGGGGGCTCTCTACGAGGTGTGTCGGGGGGGCTGCGATGGGGCAAAACACTTGGAAGGAAGAATGAGGTCTACTAGCCATGAAACCTAATTTGTTCAGTCTTGGAAATGTCTTGTCTGTCTGTGTGTCAGCACTGTTCAGTCACCGACCTTACATGGCAAAATGTGTCCACGTTGAGTGTCATTGATTTTTCTACCTGCCGTGACGGATTATATATGCAACAATAAGCCTCTCGTGATCTCCCTATTCCCAGCTCGGAGTCCAAATCCTCTTGAATCTGGACACATTGCCTTTATTTTAATTTTTTTTTATAGCTATACTTGAAATATGTCAGTGCTTCAATAGAGGACAAATACTCTGTCTGTTTTTTTGTTTTTGGTAATGTCCTTTATAATCAAGTACCCTCTGTAATACGTGGATTGTCTGGACATCTGTGCATCGTCTCTGCGCTATACTGTACGGACCACATATCGAAGCCTACAAACTGTTGGTTCTGTTCTTCGAAAGCCGGTCCGGTGATGCTTGCGAGAAAACTCAAAATATTGTCGGCACTAAAATACTGACCACACAAAACAACCTTCATTACTAGAAATATCTGCCACCTCTCCTACTGTGGATTTCTGTTGAGCTACTGTCTCTCATGATGTACCAGTACGTCTTCAAACACAAACGCCGTTTCTTTTCATGCTCATCCACTTTTTGCCTGTTTGTACAGCAGTTTGTACTGAAACTAAGTTTACTACTTTTACATCTTTATAAATACTTGTGTCAAAGGCTAGTCTGGTGTACTACGTGGTAGACCTTGGCAGTGTATCATATATAAATAGGAATACAACAGAGTTTGGAAGATCTGTAAATAATTGAACTTATATAATATTCTTATAGACTACCAAAAAAAAAAGAATTGTATTTGACTGCTGATTTTGCTTGGTGAGCATCTTCAGGGTTTTACCACAGAGCTTCCCATAAAGTCCACCAAAAGTGTTGTGTTGACAGCAAGTCTGATTTTTACTAAACATGATGAGAAGTCCATGTAACGTGTGTGTTCCAAGACTAGACTCGTAACAGAATATAAATGCATATGATGTAAAGCCTTCATGGGAGAAAAAGGGACAAAACAGAATAAATGTTTATGCAAAGCCCACGTCTTTGGTGTTAACCCATAGTGAGCGTCCTCTGCAGGCGAGGACAGCGAACCGAGTCGCCTCCCACCTCGGTGCGGCCTGCGAGGCCCGAGTGATGAAGGGAAATCACGAGCGGTTTTAACAGAGTGAGATCTTCGTGTTTACAGTGTCCTTGTTACGGCCGTGTGTGGCAGCTTGGTGACCAAGTGCCGCCTCGGTCATAGGGTGCACAGTGAATGCAGTGCACTGTGGGTAAACGCCAGACTTGTGTCTGCAACAAACTGCAACACGTCGTCTGTATATATTTTCATCTCGTTCTACTTTCTAGAGTCATTTGCAAAAACATTTAACCCCCCTCCACGCCCACGCTCTAAAAGTGTTTTTGTTCAAGTCTGCTTGACAAAGTTGAAATAAACTACAAGAGAGCAAACATGTCAGTGTGTTCCTGTAACTTTGTATGTCGACTGACCCCCCCCCCCCCACAGACTGTTTACTCGCTACATGTCGGGTCGGACAGTTGCAGAAATGTCTTCTTCAGCGGCTGTGTAGAAAGGAGAGGCCAGTGACAAGCAGTGTACAAGATCCTACGAGGAAAATGATCAACAATGAGCCCACTGGACTTGGGTCTTTCATGGTCCGGAGGCTTGCACAGCTGAGTTTTTAAACACTTGTCTAGTTGTGATGACCTCTGTGGATGACTGAATATTTTGGGCACCAAATTCTTAATTTTCCAATGTTTTCTGGGGAGGATTTTGTTCCCGCTGCACCAGAGTTATGTGGCGAGTGGTCTTGGCTGTGTCTATGTGATGGCCTCGAGGAGGTAGTATAGCAATGATAATAATGGATTATATTTATGTAGTGCTTTAATCTAGACACCTAAAGCACTTCACATTGAAGAGGGTGACTCACTTCAACCACCACCAATGTGTGGCACCACCTGGGTAATGCACGGCAGCCATTTTGCCAGTTACACAGGGGGATGATTAGGTGGCCAGATGGAGACAGCCAAGTTGGGAATTTTGCCAGGACACCGGGGGACCCCCCTACTCTTTGTGATAAGTGCCATGGGATCTTTAATGACCACAGTGAGTCAGGACCTCGGTAATGTCTCATCCGAAGGACGTCATCTCCTACAGCACAGTGTCCCCGTCACTGCACTGGGGCATTGGGATTTGACATTTGTTTTTTTATTAGGACCAGAAGGAAGACTGCCTCCTACTGGCCCACGAACACCGCCTCCAGCAGCAACTCAGTTTTTCCCAGGAGGTCTCCCATGCAAGTACTAGCCAAACCCACACCTGCTTAGCTTCCGTCATTTGGCAGAGCCAGGGTACATTTATGTATGTATTTGTACATGTATTATGTCTGCAGGTGTATGGCCTCTAAGTTCTGCCAAAATCTCACACATAGCTCCTTTGTGTTGATTAATTTCAGTGTTGGCTTTAACTATAAAGGCTTGGGAAACTTTGAATTAAATATATAAACATTTTGGCTCAATGTGGGTGTGATTCAAACCTGCACTGGCAGGTTACTCATCCATCCTATTCAAAATTCGCTTTACCTGTCAGTTCTACTTGAGCATCATTTGGTGTTACACTGTAGAGATTCATACGTGTTCCTGCAGGAAATGGATATTGTTTTACCTGTTGAAGCCATATGTTTGTGACTTCATTGCCGTTCAAAAAAAGTATTTCACAAGTGTATGCTTTAAAACAGCACTGGCCATGTGGGTATTAAAACTTCATTCAAACTTGTTGCTATGGCAAATTACAATATATTCTGCAAAAACACAGAAATCAAATTATCTAAAGGAAACAAATCCAAAAATACATTGCAGTCACTGGGCACAGGATACATCAATATTTTCTAGAAGTCTTGATGAGATGTACAATAATGCATTCATATCTAAGGAACCAGAGATGGACAGATGTGAATCCCAACATTCGTCAACATCGTGCAAAGCCTCGAGTTTCCAGACTCCCGTTTTAAGCACAGCAGAATATTTTCTACGCTGCTTTACTTTGTGTGGTAGAGGGGAAAGGAAATATCTTGACATGACAGGAGATCATTTTGGCATGAAGGAAACCCGCTCACAATACCTTTGCACTTTTGAGGATCCATAAAATGTATACAGGGTAGTATCAAGGATCGCTTCCCAATTTTTGGGCTGGAATGAAAACCGGTTAACTTGGTCAAGTTGGCAGATCAAGTCTGTTGACGTGGGCGTATGGTAGAGGGCTGGTGGATAAAGGGTTACTCCTGAGGGCCGCTGTCCGTCAGTAGGCTGCTGTGGTGATTGTTCATCTGGTTGTATGGCTGTGCAACCTGAAGACACAGAGTGTAGGAGTACCAGTGGTGTCACTGGATATATTGACGTATTTATCTGGAAACTCGGCAGATTTAAAGTCAGCGGCATTGCTTTATTATTCCTGCTACCGGGCTAGCATGCTTTAACGCACCCTCAAGTTAAATAAGTGATCTGTGCAGGAATAATATCTATCGCTCAAAATAATGAAAGCTTGGTGTCTGGGTGGCGTAGCAGTCTATTCTGTTGCCTACCAACACGGAGATCGCAAGTTCGAATCGCCGGTTCGAATCCCCGTGTTACCTCCAGCTTTGTCCGGCGTCCCTACAGACACAATTGGCCGTGTATGTGGGTGGGAAGCCAGATGTGGGTATGGGTCCTGGTCGCTGCACTAGCGCCTCCTCTGATTAGTCGGGGCGCCTTTTCAGTGGGGAGGGGGAACTGGGGGGAATAGCGCGATCCTCCCGTGTGTTGTGTCCCCCTGGTGAAACTCCTCACTGTCAGGTGAAAAGAACTGGCTGGCGACTCCACATGTATCGGAGGAGGCGTGTGGTAGTCTGCAGCCCTCCCCGGATCAGCAGAGGGGGTGGAGCAGTGACCAGGACGCTCGGAAAATAGGGTAATTGGCCAGGTACAATTGGGGAGGAAAAGGGGGGGGAGGGGATAATGAAAGCTTGAGAAAAGGAACAATGGGGAAGCGATTGTTCTGGAAACAGTTCAGGACTCACCTGTCCGGGCCTGGAAGCTCCCAGTTTGAAGTGACAGCAGCAGACGATATCAAAACAGAAGCCAACAAACCCATGGAGCACGCCTGCGGAAAGAGAGGGCGAAGATGGTCCGAACTAAGTCCCACAGAACTGCCGAACTCTGACAAGTCCACATCGTTCGCTATAAATGTTTTATTTATTTATTTATTTATTTAGTATTTCAAATTCATCAGGGGGACCAACTTGAGTATGTGACAAGTCTGTTGTTAATAGGAAACAAGGACTTGCCTGTTGTGGAGAAAACGCCGCCGATGATGCCGCACAGTCGCACCAGGAACTGCCACAGTGGCATGTGCTGCTCTTTCACCGTCACCATCAGCGAGCTGGTGTCATATTTGACAAAGATGCCCGAGACGCCATGGCTGCCTGCTGCGTGGTTTATCACCCGCTCCTTTAGATCAGCAAAATCCACTGATGAGCATCAGTCTCTCGCTCTCTCTCTCTCATGTATATATGTGTAAGCATGTGTTCAGCCTTGGGCTTCCAGCGACCACTCACCCGCTCAGTCACAGCGAACTGGTGTGTGTCTGCAGTTATTTTGTATGTCTGCAGCCTGGTGGGCACCACTGTGATAAAGTACTGGAACATCTGGTTATCTGAAAGAGCAGCACACCGCAAGGAGTGCAATTGAGGGGGAAAAAAACTGTCAATTTTGCCGTTTTTTTTTTTCTTCCTCAAATCATTTTCAGAGAGGATCATATCCGTGTCAACTAAGACTGCAGTATTACTAAATATAAGTGTACTATAAACTAAATATAACACATGCCTTGAGAGAAACTGATTGGCTACATCCAGAATTTCGTGGTCCAGCTTATAGAAGGTGTTTGTTTATCTTAATATCTGATTTAAAAGCCTTCTATCCGTCAGAATAAAAAAAAGTCAGCAATGTTTAAGAGCAGCTCGGGGCAGTTTGTAAGGGCAGCTAACTGCCAAATCACGTCAAAAAAATACGCAAATGAAAGAATTGACTGAGTAACTCGATGGTCTCGTGGTGAACAAGGCCACAGTGTTCTCTGGTAGAAAACCATCCATCATGTAGGTGGAGTTTGTTTTTTGGTCTCTAGGAGGAGCAGTAACTTACTGTTGTTGGTGATTTTCTCAGTGCCGTCCAGAGGATTGATGATGCCCGGTATCTCGTCTCCGAAAGACAAATGGTCTATCCGATGGGAGAAGTTGTAAGCTGCAATGAAAGGGCAAGACCCAGCTCAGATTCAATCTAGGCAGCGGGGCTCACCGAGACCCGCCATGCCGGAATGGCCTATTAAAATATGACTGCATGAACTCCCCGAGCTTATTCAACATGCCATTTACACAAAACTTCACAACACATACCGATTACACACCTAACACTGGATGTGTGATTCAATCCCGCTGATTTTGACCATTGCTCAAAGTGTCTTTTATGGCTGCTAGCTTTTGACTTACTGCAATATTGAACGCCAAGGAGTAGAGCAGTTTGGCCTTGTGTGATCTCAACAAGATGACCCAGCCTGTCTGTTGGTACAACACAACAGATATGTGAGGTATGTCTGAACATGGCCACTAACTGCACACCTTGCTGTGTTACCCCTTCTGGTCTTGTGTGAGGGTTGATGCCATTCCATGCATTATCCAAGCCGCTTATCCCAGTTGGGGTCACGGGATGCTGGAGCCTATTCTAGCAGTCATTGGGTGGCAGGCGGGGAGACACCCTGGACAGGCCACCAGTCCATCACAGCGCCCACACATTCACACCTAGGGACAACTTAGTACGGCTGATTCACCTGACCTACATGTCTTTGGACTGTGGGAGGAAACCCACGCAGACACGGGAAGAACATGCAAACTCCACACAGAGGACGACCTGGGATGACCCCCAAGGTTGGACTACCCCGGGGCTCGAACCCAGGGCCTTATTGCTGTGAGGTGACCGCACTAACTACTGCACCAACGTGCTGCCCTGAGGGTTGATTCTTGCAGTGTTTTTTTTTTTTTGCTAGCCACAGAGAGGTCGAGGCACAGGGTAAGATACGTTACCCCAAAACTGTTTGGGGTTCAGCATCTCGCTCAAGGACACTTCAGCAGGACGGACACCCCCTTGTAAAGGGGGCTTGAACCCAAGTCCTCCAAATTATTTACCTTTTCTGCTCTAGACTCAAGGTTTACATAATTCAAAAAATATTATTTTGGCAGCTACAAACAGAAAAAAATATTATTTTGGCAGCTACAAACAGCACCGGCAGGTTTTTTTTATTATTATTATACTTTTTACTCCCTGTAGCAGGAGAGCCAAGTTAGATTCATAGGCTAGACTCAAAATGTGGTTTATATTGCATCTGTATCTTCAACAGGGACACATAGGATGTTGCACTTGGTAAATTCACATACTTTCATGGCTTACGAAGGCTGCAATGTGCGCATGGCCCCGGGGATGATGGATCGGCCTGGAAAACAGAAAATACAGGAGTTAGAGGACCGATGTTGACAGAAGCACAGTCTAGTTCTTAAGATTTTACCAACAAAAGTTCCCCGCGTTGGTGAGAGTAAATCATACATGACATCCCCTTGTAGAAAAGAAAAATCCTTTCTGAAGCTCTAGCTATTTCTGGAAGCACAGTGTTGACAATTTAAAGTGTCTTACTTTCCCACAGTGATGTGAAAATTCCCTGCCACCTTGTTGACGTAGACAGGCCCGTGTATCCTGCATGCTTTGAGGGGCTCCAAAGACACATCTTCCCTAAAGGTGAAATGGACACATACACACACTCAGGTCTTTATGCATGCTCAATAACCCAGGTAAGGAAACACCAGAAGGTTGAATCAGTTTATCTGGACACAACGTTAATTGACAGAAACGTTCCGACTATGGCCGGACTCGATGAAGCAGCGATCATTGGCAACGCTGTCTTCGGGGAGGGGGGCGGAGTCGGCTTGTGTTCGTCATATGAATGCGTCTCTGTGTGTGTCGGAAAAACAGTGGTTCGGCTTGGATTCGCCTTGTCACGAAAGTGGGGAGGCGTCTCCTTCGAGACTGCCGGCCGGAGAGATGCAGTTGGCAAACGCACGCAGTACGAGGGTGGGTGTTTGAATTAAAATAGGGATCAATTGGCCACTAAATTGGGAGAAAAAGGGAAAAATCAGAAATAAATTAAAAAAAAAAAAAATTGACAGAAACGTTTCATCACTCATCTAAGTGAGCCCTTCAGTCTAAACTGACTGCAGGTATCCCCACCTTTTCATACATGACATTATAACACAGTGGCATAGCAACCGAAACCAACGATCGGTTTTATATGCAAATGGGCGTGACCATTAACTGGAGTTAGTTACAATGTCCATGTGTACTATTAACAGAGGATTTGGGCGTCTCGGTAGCATCTATTTCATTGCCTACCAACATGGGGATCACTGGTTCGAATTCCTGTTACCTCCGGCTTGGTTGGGCGTCCCTACAGACACAGTTGGCCATATCTGCGGGTAGGAAGCTGGATGTGGGTATGTGTCGTGGTCGCTGCTCTAGCACCGCCTCTGGTCTGTTGAAGTGCCTGTTCAGGGGGGAGGAGGAACTGGAGGGAATAGCGTGATCCTCCCACACGCTACATCGCCCTGGGGAAACTCCTCACTGTCAGGTGAAAAGAAGCGGCTGGCGACTCCACGTGTATCGAAGGAGGCATGTGGTAGTCTGCAGCCCTCCCTGGATCGGCAAATGGGGTGGAGCAGTGACTGGGACGGCTCAGAAAATAGGTTTAACTGGAGAAGTACAATTGGGGCGAAAAAGGGGGAAAACTCCAAAAAAAAAGTGTAGCGGGAACAACCATCCATAACCGAGGGGGGCCTAAGAGTATATCTGTCACCATCCTACAATGCTGTGATTGCAACCATTCCCCAATCCTCTGTCAATAGTACACATGGCCATTGAAACTCTAGTTAATGGTCACACCCATATTTGCATATGAAACCGATCATTGGTTTTGGTCGTTATGCCACTGTATTGTTTATAAAGGTGGGGACACCTGCAGTCAGTGTAGACTGAAGAGGTCACTGAGATGAGTGATGATGAGTATCTGTCAATGAACAGTTCCAGATGAACTGATTCAACCTTCGTTGACAGACTCAACAGGCTACATGTAATCTATGGTAACACTGGTGAAAATGCCATTCTGGCACGCTAACCGTGGGGGCAGAGCGGTGGGAGCTCCCTTTAGGGCGGTTTTGTAGAGGACCTCTTGGAGGGCATGTTCCTCTCTTAGTCTGTTCTGTATGAGAAGCAATGTCCTGTAGAAGAAGCAAGTGCACATTCCCAACTCAGTAAAACAAAACAAAAAACCTGCTGGGTTTCTTCAAAGCTTCAGTTGTATACAGAAACTACGCCTGGAATGCAGTTACACAACGTTCCCCGTCTACTGCCAACACTTCACTGACGTACTGATTTCTCAGGCAACTGTGATGGACCACAAACTGCCTTTCCCACATTCCATTCATTTGGAAACACAAAGCCAAGCATAATGTCATAGAGGCCTACCTTTGCCACAGTTTCTGTTGTGGGGACAGTTCAAACATAACCTGACCAACGATGAAACGGAAAACCCATGTTAAAACAGGAAGCACCTGTGGACGTCTTTCATGTGGATGTTTCAACTATGTTATGGGCAGTGGTAAATAAAATGTCTCTTTTCCCAGTTCTCAGTTTTCTTGCATGCCAAATTCAAGCAAGTTTTAAAACATGGAACTTAGCCTGTTATGCTTCATCAGGATGAAGTGGTTCAGTTGCAAAAGAAGATTGCAGTTTTTCTGGACCAGTTTTACTTACAGGCTCATATTTCAGACCACTGGATGTGATCATCGTCTCTGCCAGATCCAGAATGTCTGCCCCAACATCTACAATGGCAGATATAATGTACCTGTGATTGGCATGTCATTGTACACTTGTGTAAGTGGATACATGCAGGCCCAACTACATGCATATAAACAGACAATGCATACATCGTATCTGCAGTAGGGGCCTTGAGGATTGGATTGAGAAAATTTCACACTTACGCTGGCATTTCATGGCTACGGTAATGTCAATGTTAATTTTCAATTTGCTGTAAGGTGAGAGGGAGGAGAGCAGTGTCATGTTCTGCAATTTTGGCAATAAGCACAATATGGCCAAAAAGGAAAGCACACAGCACACATTAAAAAACAATCTGTGCAATAATTCAACTAGGAATATGGATTTACCTGGAAAAATCTTTGTCCACTTCATATTCATACTTCATCCAAGTATCCCGGTAAACAAAGAACTCTAAGATGGCTAGAATGGCCATGACACTAAACGCCAGCAGTGACACTGTGGATGAAACGGAGGCAAAAAAATAAAGGTAATCAGTCCGGTTATAGCTATTGCTCCATGTGGTCGTCAAGCCGGAGGTAACTCACCTGTCCCTCCTGAGGCTGAGGTCTCCATGTAGCTCTCTGGGACCTTGGAGAAAGCATCCAGTTCTTTCACCAGGCTCAGGGCTTTCTTCTTGGACAGACGCCTCATCTTCATGTTATGAGACAGCTCTCCAGCTCCTGCATCACAAGTCCAACAGTATACTAGCCTTATATGCAACCCCATCTCTTCATAACCTGGTAATCAGATGGGGGTCACATAAGCTCACCATAGACAGACATGAGGAATAAATCAGATGGTCTCTCTGCTACCTGTTTTCAATCAGCTATTCAATCAATCAATCAAGTTGCATTGCATCTTTGAAGGTATACTCATGTTCTCAAAGGTTTCTGCAGTTCCGCCGGTGGGGTGAAGTGTTTGGCTGAAGTGAAACAAATCTTTAAATCACATACTTCAACGGCCTGTGCTGCTGATGGCTCCGTCTACTGCACGCCACCGTAACATCCAGTGAAGAAGTGCGTTTGCGTGATTTAAACATTTGTTTCACCCCGGCTATATATTTTACCTCATCGACGGGACTGCAGACATGTCTTGAATGCATGCTCAAAGACTGCAGAGATGCAAAGAGACCATCTGATTTATTCCTCACGTCTGTCTATGGTGAGCGTATGTGACCCCCCCACCCCACCTCAGAGTAACGGGTTACTAAGAGATGGGGGTCTATGGCAGGCCGTTTTATCATTTATTCATTTTAAAGTGCTGGTCACTAAAAATGAGACACACTAGTCACGACTGTAAATCCGCCAGCTGCTAAGAATTAGACTCTAGCTCTATTAGAATAAGGACTAGTTACTAATTCAATAAACACTAGTCCTTTATAGTTTCTAGTAGCTAATTTAAAGGCACTGTCATATTCTTACTAGGAAAATACCAAGCAGCTGATTAATAGAGCCTCATGAGGCGTCACATATTATATCTAACTTGGTTCAGCAGCGCCAGGCTTCATTCCCTTTACAATCTGCAGACCCCGTTAGACGAAATCCGCGCGTCTTTGTCACTGACGGCACCATTGATCGTGCGCCTGCGTGCGTAAATAAAGCCGCAAATAAAGCCGACGAGCTTTGTGTGTCTGGCGTGGTTTGTGTGCTCTTGTGTACCTGTTTAACTCTCCCTGCACCGACTGTGTGGACCGTGCCTGTATGTCAGCCGTGTGTCCGTTGTTTCACGGCACCGACGACACCGAGAACAGCTCCTCTGCACGCCCGAGCATCTTGTGTCTTACTCTCATCGCTAGCCGTGTGGCTAACGTTAGCGCACCGGGACCGCCGTCCACACACGGGGTGAGGACGGAGAGGTGGAGGATGACGGATGTTCACTTAGCCGGCCGGGCCGGGGGGGGGGGTCTTGCAGGGCCAGACGGATATCCGGTTGTCCCAGACTTGTTTGGGAGACAGGCGAGGCTCCTGGACCGGGCTTAAGGAAACGGGTGGTCCTCGGTGTGTCACAGCCGCAGAGCGGAGCCTGTCTGCGCCGGGTGGAGCGGATGTACTGTCGCTGAGAGTTAGGGACCGTCCAACAATTTACACCTTCAAAAAGTGTAAAACACAACACAATAATAATAATAATAATCATCGTCATCATCATCATCATCATTTTTATAACATCACAGGTTGTATTACCAAACGTAATGTTGTTGGACACCGTGTGTACAAATTGCAGCACCATTCATGTCTTTGATTTTAATGAGTTTAATGTTTTTTGAACCTTTTCATAATTTAATTTCAAGCATTATTTTCCAATAACCCCTGAACTGTAACACCAATAATAATAATCCTCATCATCATCATCATTTTTATAACATCCCAGGTTGTATTACCAAACGTAATGTTGTTGGACAGCGTGTGCACATATTGCAGCACCATTCATTTCTTTGATTTTAATGAGTTTAATGTTATTTAAACCTTTTCATAATTTAATGTCAAGCATTATTTTCCAATAACCCCTGAACTGTACCACCACCAATAATAATAATAATAATAATAAACCCACTTATAGTTTGGGACTGCTCTTAATAACTTATATGAATTTTTATTTGCATAATTTGGGTTCTTGTTTTCAGCTGAACCGTCCCACCTCAGAGAACGAAGCAAATATGCATCTTTTCAGGTATAATTTTTTAATCACTTAATTATAGATGCTGAATAACTCCTGAACATTGTTTTGCTCGATATTCATCTTTATTGTTGTTTAGTTTCTCTTAACCAAACCCTCATCTTGTGTTAGTTTCTTTCTTTAGCGTTAATTATGAGTGACAGGCAAACAAATTCATATCTAAATGACCCAGTCCGGGTTTCCTAGTCTGTGTCCTGGTTCATATTGAGTGGAATTGGCTACGAAAAGTTTTTTTCTCCACTTTTTGTGCATTATTTTACTGTAAAACAAAACAGAGACTGCAATCATTCATAATTATAGTAAAAAAGGTTACATAGGTAATAAGCATGAGAGTAACAGTCCTTTGCTTGACAGCAAGCAAACTAATTTGTGGAAGAAAAGTACACTCAATAAATCCTCTGTGTTTTTAAATCAGATAAACTTTATTTATTCAGCTGATTTGTGCAGCAGCAAACAGGTCAATGCAACAACGCACTTCGAATAATAGTAAAAAAAAAACTTCTAATAAGCATAGAGATAAATAATGTGAATTATGAATCTTACTTATGGCTATTTTAGATACAGATCGTTATGACGCCAACAACAATCATCATCATCAAACCTATGTCTGCATGTTTTATAGCACCAGGGTCCATGAGAGAGAGAATCAGCCAGAGAACCGGCTGTAAAGCTGAGTTTTACAACAGCTCGCCGAAATAAAAACACAACCAAATGCCGAGGGAGGTGTTTAACATCGAGTAGCTTCCCTTTTTACCAACATACAGGCGGAGGAAAAGCTCCCGCGGATGATGTCGTGCTGAGTGTTGGCCTGATGCTCTAATGGGCTTAGTGACTGCATGAAGATCCAGTGGTTACGGGGTCAGCTCCCAGCTGAAGTGTCAGATTCTGAAAGTATCAGGGGAAATAAGGATTAGTGAGACTCAGTGGATTCATTGCATTTTTTTTAAGGCCAACATCCAAAGAAAATACTGAAAACCCCACTAGTTGTGGAGCGTGAAAGAACATGTGGGCGCCGTGGTTGTTGTTTCCTTCGAGATATTGCAAAGGTTCTGGGTTCAAAGTCCGTAATATACTGTTGAGGTTTGAAAGTTAATATCCATAGGAAACATTGCAGTACTCCATGCTGTGAAGCAGGCAAGCAAGGAGACGTGGTTGTGCAGCGGTTGGCGCTCTGCTGAGACCTTGACAAGGTTGTGGCTTCTACACCAGCATCTGTCATTCTACCTGAGGTGGTGGGCAGCCCAGGAGGACGGAAGGGGGCTGAATGATGTCTCTCTTTTCCCACACAGACACCTAATTGCCGGTGTGGTGAAGCTCAGGTCTCCCGCCGCTGTGCTCCTCCGCCTCACCAACATCTGTCATGCCATTAGGTACAGGAGGGCTCCTTCCACTTTTCCTGTTTGGTTGGGATACCCGTCAATCCTCTGTCAGATGATGGCCATCGTGGTGATAATAACTGTTGTCAGTTACATCTCAGTTTCCTACTGACTGAAATAATTATTGCTGAGTTATTTCGTCTACATTCTGACCCACATCTTTATACTATATCAGTACTATATAGTACATACTATACTATATCAGTACAGTATATATCAGTACCATATACACTATATCATATCAGTACAGTATATATAATATACTATATCAGTACAATATATATCAGTACTACGTGTGTCTGTTTAAGGGTATATTACACTACAGAACTAACTAGCAGTATGATAATATGAAATATATAATATATAAACAGGGTTCTACATTCATATAGAAATGGAGACCATTACAACATCAGCATCATTTCCAGACATAAACGAGGTACATAGGGAAAAAAATGGCCAATTAGATATTCTGTCTTGAAAAATAGGTTTAGCCGTTATTTCTACATCTCTGTTGGTGAGTTATGAGCTAATCAATAAATGTAAAACAGCTGATCGAAACCTTTCAAGTGCAGTCTCCATGCAATACCTGACTGTTGGAATCAGTGCAGGCTCGTTGTAAAACCAATGCCACTTCATTTTCATCATGCAGTTCACATTTATAAAGTTCAAAATGAATCGACACATTTGCCTTTATGACTCGTTATTATTTATAGCTCTTTATTTTGTTGCATAGGATGCACTTTTGGATTTATGTGTGGTCTGCAGCATGATTCTTCAATTGGTCCATTGTGTTAAACTGGTAAATAAAACTCGGCGCGAGGGAGTAGCACAGAGGGAGACAAGCTGGATGGGAAATCCTAAAAGCAATGCATTTAACATTCATAGGAAACACATAACCTGCAACATGAATTTCATGGGCTGTTGTTTTAGTTAAGGTAGTATGAACTGATTTCTAGGGCCTATTCATTTCTAGAAATACACCAAAAAATATGATCATCGTCGCTTAAAATCTGCTAAGGCCCCGTTTTCGCTTCTTTTCTTCGGCTCACACCCTCCCCTTTCTTCGACTTCCATGCACCAAGGCAGGAGCCCGCCTGAGTTTGACAGGAGTACCTACACTACCGTTCAAAAGTTTGGGATCACCCAAACAATTTTGTGTTTTCCATGAAAAGTCACACTTATTCACCACCATATGTTGTGAAATGAATAGAAAATAGAGTCAAGACATTGACAAGGTTAGAAATAATGATTTGTATTTGAAATAAGATTTTTTTACATCAAACTTTGCTTTCGTCAAAGAATCCTCCATTTGCAGCAATTACAGCATTGCAGATCTTTGGCATTCTAGCTGTTAATTTGTTGAGGTAATCTGGAGAAATTGCACCCCACGCTTCCAGAAGCAGCTCCCACAAGTTGGATTGGTTGGATGGGCACTTCTTTGAGCAGATTGAGTTTCTGGAGCATCACATTTGTGGGGTCAATTAAACGCTCAAAATGGCCAGAAAAAGAGAACTTTCATCTGAAACTCGACAGTCTATTCTTGTTCATAGAAATGAAGGCTATTCCATGCGAGAAATTGCTAAGAAATTGAAGATTTCCTACCCCGGTGTGTACTACTCCCTTCAGAGGACAGCACAAACAGGCTCTAACCAGAGTAGAAAAAGAAGTGGGAGGCCGCGTTGCACAACTGAGCAAGAAGATAAGTACATTAGAGTCTCTAGTTTGAGAAACAGACGCCTCACAGGTCCCCAACTGGCATCTTCATTAAATAGTACCTGTTAGAGCCTGTTTGTGCTATCCTCTGAAGGGAGTAGTACACACCGGTGTAGGAAATCTTCAATTTCTTAGCAATTTCTCGCATGGAATAGACTTCATTTCTAAGAACAAGAATAGACTGTCGAGTTTCAGATGAAAGTTCTCTTTTTCTGGCCATTTTGAGCGTTTAATTGACCCCACAAATGTGATGCTCCAGAAACTCAATCTGCTCAAAGAAGTGCCCATCCAACCAATCCAACTTGTGGGAGCTGCTTCTGGAAGCGTGGGGTGCAATTTCTCCAGATTACCTCAACAAATTAACAGCTAGAATGCCAAAGGTCTGCAATGCTGTAATTGCTGCAAATGGAGGATTCTTTGACGAAAGCAAAGTTTGATGTAAAAAAAATCTTATTTCAAATACAAATCATTATTTCTAACCTTGTCAATGTCTTGACTCTATTTTCTATTCATTTCACAACATATGGTGGTGAATAAGTGTGACTTTTCATGGAAAACACGAAATTGTTTGGGTGATCCCAAACTTTTGAACGGTAGTGTACATGCTGTTTATGATAACACAGATCTGAAGTACGGAGCCGAGGACGTACCTGTGAACCTACCGAAGGGCCGAAGAAGTATGGAGGACAATCAAGAGGAAGACGCCTGTGGGGAATACTGTGTTTTCAGCCTCTACTTCAGATTGTTGGAGTGTTTCATATCTCAGTCAGGGACATGTGGTGATCTGTGGGACTTTGTGTGAAACTCGCCACTCTCTGAAGTACAGACAGCTTGCCACTGTTACTGCCATAATCTTCAGTGTTGGATAAACCCAGCTGGTGGCTACATTGATAGGTTTGTGCATGCATGTGTGTGTGTGTGTGTGTGTGTGTGTGTGTGTGTGTGTGTGTGTGTGTGTGTGTGTGTGTGTGTGTGTGTGTGTGTGTGTGTGCGTGCGTGCGTGTGTGCGTGCGTGCGTGTGTGTGTGTGTGTGTGTGTGTGTCCGTGTGTGTGTGTGTGTGTGTGTGTTCACATCATATATAAGTGGTACATAAGTGGTGGTGGGGGGGAAGCAGCTCTTCCTGGAAGAAGGATGGATGGAATTTAGATGCAGGACTGACGTGGAAATGAGGACCCGTGATCCAGATGGCACAGATTCTTGTGTGAGCGCTGAGTTCAGTCGCAGGGTTCACCTCCTTTTATGAGAAGGCAAGTTCTGACAAATCTTATTACACGGCGCTGACATTTGCTCCCCTTGACTAAATGTGCTATGAAAAAAACCATGACGGCCCTTTGTTTGGTTTTCTCTGTAAGTCTGCAACAGTAAAAAGTCAAGGGGGGGGGGTTGAAAGTGTCCTTTCACTTTACTTGAATAAAACACAGGTGTGGGTTCGCTTCTCTTCTATTGTGTTCTTTTGTACCTTGATAGTAATTTGTGTCCAACCCAGCAGTTCCCCCTGCTGGCCAAATTTGACCATCACATGTAGAACTTGTGAGTCGAGAAGAAGCGGCTGTGAAGACTTCAGGTAGAGACAGAGAAGGCGCGTGACTTATTTCTCAATCAATTTTACCCCCCCCCCCCCCATTCGATTGATATAAACTGTGAGGGACCACTGCCTCGCTTCTGTTGCTGACTTCGTGTTAGCTTCGCTGACCTGATTCTGAACTGTTTACTCCCCTTGACAGAGTGTTTGTTTACTGACGCACACTCGGACCCGGTTGTGTGAGTGTGTGAATACAATTCATTTATTAGTTGATTTTTGCCATTTTGCACCCGTGTCTCTCTGCGCATATGGGGGAGGAGGTAGGGTTTGTGTATGAGCTACAGGGAACTGTATTGGTTTATCGGAAACAGGAAGAGAGTAAACACGGGATTAGTTTAGTTGTGTTGTGAGTGAAACATAAGGTAGTGTCCCTGATTGGGGGGGGGGGGGCTGCGTGTCAATGGCAGCGGAACCGGCACATTTAAAATATTGCACGTTGAGCACCTGACGTATGCAGGATGAAAGTGGCCCCTTGCCGAATAACTTTGTTTGATTAGGGAAAAGATTTCACTCCGGTTACGTTCCTGCTTTGCACTGAGGGGATGGCGCATGAGACGCACGTCATCCAGACGCCCATCCACGCGCATGGGTTTCTTACGTGACGTTGCTCGGTACGTCTCTGCCAGTCAGTCCCGTTGATCCAGTTCAAAATTTCACACGCGTTTAGGCGAAGGTGGTGGGGTGACACTGGTCCGTGAGAGGGAATCGTAGCATCCTGACCAAAATCACATCTTCCACGTTTTCATCAATAGCGCCCGCCGCCCATTGGCGGAGTCGCTGAGAACCGTGTTGCTATACAGAATCTAGCCGCTAGATAGAGCTTTAACCCTAAAATGTTCCTTTGTCAAACCTCCTTGGCAGAGATCCTCAGTGTGAAATATCATTTGACCTTAAAGGAGATATTGCCTTGGGAGACAGATTTATTTATTTTTTTACGAAGTTGCAAGAATGGAAGAGGTTATGTTGAGGGGAAACAGCGGAGTGGCCCTGGATTTTGTGCAGATTCATGACAGATAGTTGCATCGATTCCATTTCACCTTTAAAAGGTTCAGACAGAGAACACGAATAATGCAGGGAAACAAGTTTTATTGCTTTCTCTATGCATGAATTGTGTAATAATGATAAGCTCTGTGGAAGTGCACAGAATCTATTTACTGCCAACACACCATCAACACATCCAATTCAGATGAAGTAAGAGTCGTCTCATCCTGCAAACTTTTTAACCTCACAGATAAAACACATCAATAGAAATTGGAAAGTGCTGGTTTTCTAAGTAATTTGTGAGTATGCTTGATACATTTAATTCAGCTCTTGTGGCTCATATGACTCTGTGAATCCTTAAGCGGTCTTCAAATTCTGTGAGACAGCGGTAAATCGTAATTTGGTATTACATTGTACATTGTGTAATACACAGCAATATAAATGATGAAATAGACCAGCCCAGCCCTCAAGTTATTGATCGTATACTTAGGACTATGGAATGCGGAGAATCCATTCCCACAGAGGCAGAGAATGTGTTTATCACTCCATCAAACAGCGACAGCAGTTCATCACAAGATGCATTGATGTCCACCTACATGAGGCACGTTACGTCAAAGAAAACTGTTTTTAGACATGCAGCGTTTATTTTGTGTGATAGAGTTCACCTGTTCTGCAAGCCATACATGTAGTTCTACTGCTCTAGGGCACTGGAAATAGGCCATCCTTACATGAACATGATAATGATCTCTTAAAAACCTCTTGCAGGAACCGTGTGGACCTGCTTTTGAGTTGTACAGGCAAAGACCCTTTTCATCATCCAAGGGGACAAAGAATAAATTTTCCGCTGCAGTGCGGTGTAGAGAACATGTGAACAACAACCAAAGAAAAGATCAGAGATCTGCAGATGAACCTATTGAACCACATGTGAATTATATGCAGCGAGTGTGAGTGAGCCCCTGCATGCACCAAGCCTGCTTGACAATGCAGAGCAGCACAGATGGGTGTGTTGGGGGATGGGTGCTGTCAGCATCAAGCTGTAGGTCGGTGTACCCTTTGCTATTCACCACCCAACCACGTAGGGCACGTCAGCTCTGTGGAGACATACCAGGGGTGTATTTTGCTGTGTTTTGGTTTCCATCTCAGTCTAGAGCCATGTGAAAGTTAACCAAAGAACACCCCTTTGACTGAGATGAGCAATAACATTTATGGAAATTGGAATAGTCCACGCAAGCGCTTTTATGATGAGAAAGTAGCTTTATTTAAATGTTTGGCACATTATGCTTCAGTCTGTATCCACTCAGATGTGTCTACAGGTTGGTGGTTAATGTTGAGTCTTCTTCTTTTTCTTTCGGCTGCCCCTGTTAAGGGTCGCCATAGCGGATCATTCATTTCCATCTCTTCCTGCTCTCTGCATCTTCCTCTGTCACGCCAGCCACCTGCATGTCCTCCGTCACCACATCCATAAACCTCTTTTGGCCTTCCTCTTTTCCTCTTGCCTGGTAGCTCCATCTTCAGCATCCTTCTCCCAATATACGCAGCAGCTCTCCTCCGCACATGTCCAAACCATCTCAGTCTTGCCTCTCTTGCTTTGTCTCCAAACTGTCCAATCTGGGCTGTCCCTGTAATACACTCGTTCCTAATCCTGTCCATCTTCGTCTCTCCCAACGACAATCATAATGTTGAGTCCGCATATAACAAAAGATAATCTGAACTCAGTTTACTAAGGATTTTGTTCATGATACATTATTACCAACGTCATTATAAATGTATGTATCCAAGTAATGTTAATCTTAATCAATAAAGGATTTCCTCTTGTTATAGTCCCAGCATGAAGTCAATATTCCAATTCAATTCAATTTATTGTCATCGAAAACAATGTGATAAAATCAATTTGAAGTGGCCTTGGTACCCAAAAGAAGACCACAGCGTCATTACTTTGTCGAGGGGGGAGTCCGGATCTTTTGTTAGTAACAAGTCTGCGTAACCAGATGGAAACATATAATTTGGAAATTGACGTCAGAGGCGGGATTGCCTTTGAATCGTCTGCGTTTCGGACGTGTTCGGGTGTTCCCTCGTCTGTTTCCGGACGGCGAGTTAAATCCCCGCCCCGCTTCATTCCTGCGTTGTTTGGGGATAGTAGGAAGATGGCGGCGGCCCCGCTGTACTGTGTCTGCCGGCAGCCCTACGATGTGAGCCGGTTTATGATCGAGTGCGACATCTGTAAAGACTGGTTTCACGGCAGGTACGTAGATCAAACTCCGCTTTACACAGCTGGCTCGCCCGAACTCACAAACAGCCCATTCTTTGTTTTATTTGAGAAGCGCGACGGCTCCCAGCCCGTGTTGACTGCTAGCTAAGTTAGCATGCTAACGATTTAGCGTCGGGTTTTTTTAAAGCGTCTATTGACTTGCCGGAGAAAGTGCGTCTCATTTTGTCACTTATTCTTAAATTGACTCCAGTGCGCCGTTAATCCGTGTGTCGTGTGAGATGAGCCCGGGCTTGGTGACCGTGTCCATTTGTGTTATTAATATTTGTGGATAAATTTTGAGCCCCGGCAAATCGTTTTTTTTTTAATCGAGAAATATGCGGATTTATCGAGGATTGGCGAGTTGTGTCAGTCGGTCTCGGCGATCAAAGCTCCTCTGAATCCGGTATATTTGGACACTTCCATTGTTGGACAGATGACGATATACACAAATGCCTAGATCGCATTTCAGTCTACTTTTAAATTTGGTTTGGCGGATTAATAGACGATTTAAGCAGCCACCGAACGCCAATTTGTATTCAAGCCTCATTCATTTCGCTTAGATGATGAGCGGTAAGGTCGAGAGGTGAGTCTTCTCAGACATGCAGTTAACTTGTTAAAGTTTACGCATCACGGGACATTTCATCTGTCTCGGCGCCGCTTACGAGGTGTTAAAGTTGAATAAATCCCGGTCATGCTGAGCGATACGTTTTGACGTCGTACCCATTACGCTCTTACGTTGGCAGAGTTGAGACATTTTTCGGTAGACATATGAATTATTCTATAGTGACTCAGTTGGAGGAAACAAGGCTCTTGTTATTGCAGCGCGTTTGATTGACAGCTTGAGAAATTTAAATCCCCTTTCAACCCAGGTCGACGCAAGGCATGGGACGCCTAGTGGAGAACGGGGGAATAGTTTAAAGGTATGAGGCACATGTCCCTGGAAAGCTCACGGGTTTTTGTCCCATTTGTTCTTGCTTTAGTGATTCTGTGTCCTCACAACCAGCTGTGGTTAAACTAGTGATGCAGAATCAATAGTAAGGAAAGTGTATATTTATTTATTTATTTGTGGGGGGGGGTTAGGGTGGGGGGTGTTGTCACTTTTTAAGCATCGCTCTTGTGCACGGGTTTCGTAGCGGTGTGGTGAAATCTGAATGAATGTGTGCGTCAGTGTAGACTGAAGTATCTGTCATCATGTCTGCTCGACACCTCTTATATCTACATAGCTGGCGACTCAGGCTAGGGTTCATGATCACTTTATCTGCTTCTAATTCAGATAACCAACAAGACTTGAAGACGTGGCTGAAATATGTCCAAGGCTGTGTATCATCTCACCCTTGTGTTCACAAGAGCCCAACCCCTGGTCCTCATAATCAGTTTGCACTGTTTTGCATTTCCATGGCAACTGTTTATGAAGACAATAAGCCACTTTTTTTGTTGTTGCTCGTGTTGAAATGATGGAAGCTATTGCATAACCACATATGCCAGAGTGCCAAAAACTCGGCGCCCAGAATTTGCGGAGTCTCTGGGCCAAGAAAGACTGGCTGTGTGTGTGTCATGTGCCAGAAAGAAAAGGAACAAATGTTGGAGCTTCCCCCATTGATGACTAATAAGCACAGTCATACACACACACACACACACACACACACACACACACACACACGCACACATGCACGCACACACTGTGGAGCTCCAAAAACATCCGTGTTTTCAGCCTGTTTCCCACAAGGCTGGCCAGAAGGAAGGGGATATTCTCTGATTGAGGATGATGGCACTCGGGCTAAGTGGAAAGCTGAGGATCTGAAAGACCCTGGTGCCTGCTTGTCAGCATTTCTCAGCTGCTTTGGCTGTTTCTGTTTGTATGAGGGAGAGGGACTTTGTCTTGCTGCCTCATTTTTTGTAAATACCCTTCAGTTTCATTGCCTTTCTCTTTCACCATATCATTACACAGCACAGCATGCCACTAAAAGTAAATGAGAAGCATTCTTCTCGTTCACTTTTAGTCATCTGAATGTCATAAGTTAGGACCCTGGGACCTGGAGCTTGGGGAGAGGAGTGGCTGGGCAGAGAATGTATTTGCTAGGATTGTCTTTATGCATGCTCAATAATCCAGGTAAGAAAATTAAAGAAAATTGAATTAGTTTATCTGGACACAACGTTTATTAACAGAAACGTTTCATCACTCATCTAAGTGACCTCTTCAGTCTACACTGACTGCAGGTATCCTCACCCTTATAAACAACACAGTTGCATAACGACCAAAACCAATGATCAGGTTCATATGTAAACAGGCGTGACCATTAAGTAGAATTTCATTGGCCATGTGTACTATTCAGAGGATTTGGGGAATGTTTGTGATCACAGTATGGTGACAGATGTACTCTTATCCCCCACCCATCCACCCACCCACCACCACCACCACCACCAACTCTCTTTCGAGGATGAGGATGTGCACATCCTTGATAGGGATGAACGCTGGTTTGAACGGGGAGTAGAAGAGGCCAACTATAGATGTGAAGAGGGACCGACCATCGCTGAACTTGGGGGGGGGGGGCTTAGAGTACACCTGTCGCCATCTTACAATGCTGTGATTGCAAACATTCCCAAATCCTCTGTGAATAGTACACATGGCTATTGAAACTCTATGTATGAAAGGTGCTATACAAATAAAGTTTATTATTATTATGCAACTGTATTGTTTATAAGGGTGAGGATACCTGCAGTCAGTTTAGACTGAAGAGGTCACTTAGATGAGTGATGAAAAGTTTCTGTCAATAAACGTTGTGTCCTGATGAACTGATTCAACTTTCTTTGGTATTTGCTATGATTGCGAAACTTTGTATGACCATTGGCCAGGGAGAGTGTTGGCTTCATAGAAGACATATTTAAGTCAAGAGACATATCATCTACGTATAAAGAGCCTTATTTATACCAAGTGGATGTCAGCAAACTAGGAGTCATCAGCGGGTCAGCTCTGATCAGTGTTACCTCAGTTAGGTGGAAGGCACTCACCCCAGCTTGTTGTATGGCTTTGGCAGCTGCGGTGGGGGTGTTGCTAGACCAGTGGCTAGGGGGCAAAAGGGGGGGGGTGATTGATGGGTGCTTCACCGTAGCCAAGTTCAATGCACCATCAGTCATTGTCGTACAGAGGGTAAGCATTCTAAAGAGAGATGGATAGCCTCCACAGAGTACCTCTTTGTGTTTACACCAACTAGGTGGACTTTTTGGCTTTTTTCATTCATGAATGAGACATTTCTGATCATCCTGTTTAGCTTACACATAGATTAATGAGCCCAATTAAAGTGCTTCTTCATAGCTCCTGTTAAGCAATCCATTCTTTAAGTGGCAAGTCTGTCTCTGGGCACCTTGCAAATCACATTAGATCTAGTTTGAACAATGTTGATTTGGCAGTCAACAGCATAGTATTGATTGCTGTCAGTTTGTATCACAATATTGCGGATATATGCCAATAAAAAGGCCCTAAAAATCCTTAACACTACTGTTTCAGGGACAAAGTTGGAACTCAATCAAGGATTGCAAAGAGGACTGGTTGCATTTTTTTTCTTTTGCAGAAGACTGCACCACTGGGATATATAGCACTGTGTTGCCATTCAAATATGGAAAAGTGACCAGAAGAAAATAAATGTCACCTTTTTGTAAGTCTTATTATAAAATGCTTCCTGAAAGGGCGAAAGAAAGAAGAAAAGCAAATGCAGCCGCACGTTTGTTTTGTTAGGGTGTTGTTCCTTATCTGATGCGAGGGTCTATGGACATGATGCTGTATTGCTTAGGCAAATTTGTAACTTGATATTAGGCTATTCAAATAAAATGGACTTAACTAGTATTTCTGTCATTTGTTGGTGGATTTGTTCAGTAACGTATTGGAGTGCACCAGCAAGAGAATGATGGTTTTTGTAAGTTTTTACGGGGGCCTTGAATGTAACGAGATGAACATGTTGAAGGCATGTGTGAAGGCAAAGCCTGATTCCAGGGCCGATGGCCTTGAGGCAGTGCTACCTGCACCGCAGACAATTAAGTAGTTAAAACTCCCTGGCGCTCTGCGACGCACCATAAACTACAAAGTGATCCTCTTTTGTTGTTTTTTCCAGATGACTACAAAGAGGTCCGCTCCTCCTTCACACTGTGGCCGCTGCAATGTTGTCGCTGCTTGTGTCTCATGTGCGGCGTTGTCAACATGATTGATCTTTATCCATCTGTCAGGTCTCAATGACTTGAACTGCTGTCCAGTCCGTTCAGCACTGTTTAAGTAAGCAGTGGCTGAGTGCACCGGGGAGAAGAGCTTGAGGGAGTCGGGTGGCCCCTCTAGGTTAGATGAAGATAGCCAGGTGTGTTTAACTGCCCTCATCTCCTCTCTATCCCCGCCGCCCATCCATTAGGGATCTGCCAGCTCGCTAATGTAGGCGTGTCCGTGCCCCATGCAGGGTGGTTATTTAGACCATAAAATAATGGCAGTACCCGCCTCCGGCTTTTGTGTTTCTTCAGTGATCATGGCAGACAATGAACCTCTCACAGAGCCTGGACTAATGAATAAGCTCTCTCAGTCACACAGGAAGGAGGCCCTTGATTAGAGGAAGTGGAGGCAGAGGGGCCGCGGATGGCGGGGGGTTAGTGAGCAGACAGATCACCGCTCTCATTCAGGAAGGGATGTTTGGCTTAGTGTTTGGCAGGGTTGCAGTCACAGTCTCTATGAAATGATTACGCTGAATTAGACATGGCTTTTTTTTTGTTTGTTTGTTTTTTTAATCTTTCAGGGACGTACTGCTCCTCCTCTCCACCATAATCTGTCATTATCTGCTGTCACTACAGAACAATAAAGCGCTGTTATTGTCTTCCAACTGATAGTGACATCTTACCCAATCGGTGAGATGACGACAGAGGTTGGTTTGTTGTGCGTTGGTAGTCTCCAGTACATAACCGCCCACTCACTTCTCACCAAGTCTACGACAGTCAAGAGGATATGAGAGCCTCATCACGCTTGCGCAAGAGGAAACACTTTACCCCCCCTCCTTTTTTTTTTCCCTTCTGTCTCGCTCAGCCCAGTTTCCTCTCTCCCCCGCATTCAGCATCTTGAGTCCTCACTCTTTTGACCGTCAAGCTAAGCAGTTAATCATTGGCACAGGTGATATGCGTGCTGAGTCAGGCCGGCGCATGTGGCACAGTGCCCTGGTTTCCCCCGCTGTGGCGTTACGTAAGGAAAGAGGGAAGGAAGAGGAGGACAAGAGAGGTCACCTCAAAAACTCCCTTGGCCCGGCCCGGCCCAGCACCCGCTCGCACGTCCCACCAAATGTAACGGCGGCTCGCTTGTGACTCATGCTGTCCCCCAGCCAAAAGCCCCACGTCCCCGGCCAAGATTCCATATACATGAGCTACACCCGATGTGCTGCACAGTACCGTGACTCACCATCCTTCTCACGTGGATGGACGGAGCTGCCGAGATTTTTATTGTTTTTTTTTTTTCACTGTTTTTGGCATTATGCACTGTTGTAGAAAAAGCTTATTCATAATACAAGAAAAATGAGGGACGATATGAGCGGGCCCTCTTCTACTTGTTAAGCGACTTTATTAAGAGCTCTTCTCCGCCCCACAGCGACAGTTTTAATTCTTGCCAGCTTTAGGAAAACCAATGTGGCCAACTATGAGAATGTTTGCTTTCTGTGTGGCTAATAATAGCATCTGGCTGAGTATGGTAAACTAGGTCGGATGAGCTGCTGTCGACTACATGTTAGTACACGAATGCTGATGGAGCTGACACTCACAGGAGCCCACCACTTCCGGAAGAGTTAATGGCTCTCGGCTTTGTTTCCTTTACAGTTTCCTGCAATTTCTCTTAGATCAAAGGCGATAGCGGGCCTCAGTTAGCTCCATCCCTCCTCCAGGCCGGGCTTTTTGTAAGAAGAAAAAAAAAAGACGGGTTGTATCAGTGACTAAATCTGTCGTTCGCAACCCCTGCAGTTACTCTCACTGTCACTTTTTTTTTAAAGATTTTTTTTCGGCATTTTTGCCTTTACCAGATTAGAGGATAGTGAAGTGACAGGAAACAAGGGGAGAGAGAGAGATGGGTGCGACATACAACAAGATCGCTGGCTGGAATCGAACCAGGGACATTTCAGTTATATGGCACGCGCCATAACCATCTGGCTACTGGGGTGCCTACATGCCGTCACCTTGACACTACTAACCTCTCCAGCCTAAGGGAAGGAGTTGTGGCTTGTCTGTCAGGAGCAAGGACCAAATGAGTGACAGCCAAAACAGGTTGTTTACAGGTTTCAGTATGGATATACAGCACAGCATAGCGACTTTTTTTTTTAAACAGCTCCTATTATGACTGATGGAATGATGACTGAATGATTGATGGAAGAAGACAGAAGTGTGATATTTTTAAAGAAAGCCAGGGATAACTTCTGACTTGTACTTTAGTACCCTTAAGTACTCATAACATTTCATGTCTCTTGCTTTAAAACGATTAGTCACAGATGAATGGAGGGCAACAAGAAATTGTCTTCCATTCAGTCAATCTCTTTTTAACTTCCAATCTATTCCTGTCCGATTCAGTTTGTTCCTCATTCGAATCGGGGATTCAAGGATGGAGTCGTCTACTGTTATCTACTGTATCTGCCTGATTTTCATGATGTGAATGTGAAGCCCTCTCGCACTGTAACTGTGATTTAGGGCTTTGCACCTAAATTTGACTTGGGGTGAAGGGATGAAAAATAGGAAGAAAAGGAGGGGAAGGGCTAATAAATGAGTATATAAAGGACAATTTGGGAAATGTTTATGGGTCTAAAGCTCTAGGTAGAGTAGCGCTGGCTAAGAAATGGAACAAGCAGAAGGAGGTACGCTAATAATAAAGAGTCAGATTTCAATTATAGTCTGAAACTTTAATTTTAGTCCACAAATTACATTTGGTGCAGCCACTTTGCTGAAGTGACCTAGATGCATTAAGTGCAATTCTAGACACAGTTATCAGCAATAGTAAAATGAATTTAAACAGAGATTTAGAAGATGGAGGGCTGGGAGGATGACATTAGAGCAAAGAATTAAAAAGAAAATAGATAAAACTGAAGACCCCAGAAGGCAAATATCATGCATTTTTAAAGTGATCACAAAGTCCATTCTCCATTTTAAGAATTGCTGCCATACTAGCACGCACACTTCATTAACACACATAAGCAAGCTGCAAAGTTTTTTTGTCTGGCTCTGAACATCCATTTGTAGCCATTCAGGCAGAATGGCTACCCTCAGTGGCTGCTCAGCCCATGCTGCTCTGAAATGGTGTTCTGGTATGCAACTGTGTGTGTGTGGTGTGTGTGTTCGTTGCTGCCTGTGGTTTGGCTCTTGGGAGGCGGTCGGGGGTAGAGGTTTGAGTGACGCTGACACTGTCGTGGAAGCGTGGGATAATAACACAAGGCTGTGACAACCTTAGCTCCGTGAAGAGCCGGCAGTGGATGTCCACTTCCACCCTAGCCATAAGAGAAACAGCTAGCCTAACTAGTCCCCCCTGCATTGTTGTGGTGCAAAGGCTATAAATTGGACTACGTGTCAAAACTGAAAAGTTCTCTTAGAAAACTTTCTTTCCATCGTCAGGCATACTAAGATTTTTTTGTTTATTTTTTTTTTCCCCCTTAGGGCATTTGTTGAGAAAAGGATTGAGGCCAAAGGTCATGAAAGGTCATCCTGCACACACTGTTACTGTGCAGTTTCTCACCCTCATTCATCTTGAGCCTATACCTCCTTCCTGACGTTTTGTTGGGATGTGACTTTAGGTTGGGTGTGATATACCAGCCTCACCTCGCAGGGGCCAGACAAAGACCCACTGAGAGAGAACTGGCTGACCTCCATTTCCTCAACTGTTTAAACTGGGACAGGGTTTTTTTTTTTTTTTTGGTTTATTTTTGTTGGTGTCTGTGTTGATTAATAGTTTTGACTCAAACTGCCCTGAACTTAACAGGAAGGTTCAACTTTGTTTATATTCTATTTTTAGGAGCCTAGCTTTTCCGTAAGTTCTAATAACAAAAGGTGATCCAAACAACATGTTCTTTTTAGAACTGTTTCACGTGCCTTTCCAATGACGGTCCCATGAAACGGCATTTACAGCACCGCAAACCGCCACGATTTGACGTAGATCTGAATGAAACAGAACAGGCTTGGTCGGCGTCCCTACAGACACAGCTGGCCGTGTCTGCGGGTGGGAAGCCGGATGTGGGTATGTGTCTTGGTCACTGCACTAGCGCCTCCTCTCGTTGGTCGGGGGGGGGGGACTGGGGGGAATAGCGTGATCCTCCCACGTGCTACGTCCCCCTGGCGAAACTCTTCACTGTCAGGTGAAAAGAAGCGGCTGGCGACTCCACATGTATCGGAGGAGGCATGTGGTAGTCTGCAGCCCTCCCCGGACCGGCAGAGGGGATGGAGAACGAACCGGGACAGCTTGGAAGAGTGGGGTAATTGGACGGGTACAATTGAGGAGAAAAAAGGGGAATAATCGAAGAAAAAAAAGAAACAGAACAGGCAGGTGGGATGTAGTGAGGGGTGGGCGTTTGATTTAACTAACAGACAACAATGGCCTGTCATTTTTAGAAGAATGTGGACATCTATGCTATTGACTAGGTCCAGTTTAGTGGTGGAAGATCAATCCAAGATCTTCTCTCAGTCTTGCTCCCATATTCATTGGACATTTTTATTAGTGCACACCAACATATGCCGGATGATGTTAGCTTAAAAAAAAAAATTGCCAAGAAAGAGAAAACGTTACTCTTACAAAAAAATTTAAAAAATTGTGAATTTCTAGAACAGTGTTGGATAGATGTAAATTAATGCGGATAAAGAGGTGACAGGAATGGTTATATAGTTTTAATTTCGTGGGAGCTTTAAAAAATGGCTCCAGACAGTTTTTCCTAAATTAAAGTAATTACGTGAAAAGCTTTTCAAGCCCCAATCTGTGATTTATGTGACCATATGAAATTGAGATATGTTTATATACATAATTAAAGCACTTGAATTATAGACGGAAAATAAGCCTTTTGTACTTTTCAACTGACTGAAACAAAACAGGCCCGTATTTTCTGTTACAAAGTTTACATGCATTGTCGATGTAAACGAATCTTTTACAGCATTCAAAAACATTAAAAACTCAGATTTAGTGTTAGTAGTGTTAGGAGTAGTGTTACTCCTTGTATTAGTAGACCTATCAATCAGTTTCAGACTGATGGCAGGTTCCAATCCTCAGTTTATATTTACAGTGCATCCGGAAAGTATTCAGACCTCTTCACTTTCCCCACATGTTGTTATGTTACAGCCTTATTCCAAAATGGATTAAATTCCTTTTTTTTCCTCATCAATCTACACACAATACCCCATAATGACAAAGCGAAAAAGGTTTTGTAGAAATGTTTGCAAATTTATTAAAAATAAAAAACTGAAATATTGCATGTACATAAGTATTCACACCTTTATTCAGTACTTGGTTGAGGCACCCTTGGCAGCGATTACAGCCTCAAGTCTTCTTGGGTATGAAGCTACAAGCTTGGCACACCTATATTTGGGGTATTTCTCCCATTCTTCTCTGCAGATCCTCTCGAGCTCTGTAAGGTTAGATGGGGAGCGTCGCTGCACAGCTATTTTCAGGTCTTTCCAGAGATGTTCAATAGGGTTCAAGTCTGGGCTCTGGCTGGGCCACTCAAGGACATTCACAGACTTGTCCCGCAGCCACTCCTTCATTGTCTTGGCTGTGTGCTTAGGGTCGTTGTCGTGTTGAAAGGTAAACCTTTGCCCCAGTCTGAGGTCCTGAGTGCTCTGGATCAGGTTTTCATCAAGGATCTCTCTGTACTTTGCTCCATTCATCTTTCCCTTGATCCTGACTAGTCTCACAGTTCCTGCCACTGAAAAACATCCCCACAGCATGATGCTGCCACCACCATGCTTCACTGTAGGGATGGTGTTAGCAAGGTGATGAGAGGTGCCTGGTTTCCTCCAGACGTGACATTTGGCATTCAGGCCAAAGAGTTCAATCTTGGTTTCATCAGACCAGAGAATCTTGTTTCTCATGGTCTCAGAGTCCTTTAGGTGCTTTCTGGCAAACTCCAAGCAGGCTGTCATGTGCCTTTTACTGAGCAGAGGCTTCTGTCTGGCCACTCTACCATAAAGGCCTGATTGGTAGAGTGCTGCAGAGATGGTTGTCCTTCTGGAAGGTTCTCCCATCTCCACAGAGGAACGCTGGAGCTCTGTCAGAGTGACCATTGGGTTCTTGGTCACCTCCCTGACCAAGGCCCTTCTCCTCCGATTGGATTAAACTGGCTGGGCAGCCAGCTCTAGGAAGAGTCCTGGTGGATCCAAACTTCTTCCATTTACGAATGATGGAGACCACTGTGCTCTTCAGGACCTTCAAAGCTGTAGAAATTTTGTTGTACCCTTCCCCAGATCTGTGCCTCGATACAATCCTGTCTTGGAGGTCCACCGACAATTCCTTTGACTTCATGGCTTGGTTTCTGCTCTGACATGCACTGTCAACAGTGGGGCCTTATATAGACAGGTGTGTGCCTTTCCAAATCATGTCCAATCAATTGAATTTACTAGAGGTGGACTCCAATCAAGATGTAGAAACATCTCAAGGATGATCAGTGGAAACAGGATGAACCTGAGCTCAATTTTGAGTGTCATAGCAAAGGGCGTGAATACTTATGTACATGCAATATTTCAGTTTTTTATTTTTAATAAATTTGCAAAAAAATTTTTACAAAACCCTTTTCACTTTGTCATTATGGGGTATTGTGTGTAGATTGATGAGGAAAAAAAAGGAATTTAATCCATTTTGGAGTAAGGCTGTAACATAACATAATGTGGGGAAAGTGAAGGGGTGTGAATACTTTCCGGATGCACTGTATAAATATCTAGGTAGCAGGATAACCCTTTTGTTTACATTCAAATTAAGGATTGTACCCTTGAATGTTTTACACAAGTTGATCAGTTTAGGCTTCAAAGGATGAAACACTGCTGAACCTGCCCTGTAAGTGCAGTCTGTGTTAGCCGAGCGTAAATGAAGCTCAGCTCTAAATCTCCCCGTCTTATCTCCAGCTGTGTCCAGGTGGAGGAGCACCATGCTGTGGACATTGACGTTTACCACTGCCCCAACTGTGATGTCTTACATGGACCCTCCCTGAGTGAGTAACTCTGTCAGTCCGTCGTGCTTCCTTTACCCCCCCCCCCGTCACTGTTTGAACAAGTGTTCCATCCATCCAGTTTTTTCCCTAGCCTCTCTTTACATACATATGATTCTTTCTTCGTTGATCTCTCCATTAATTAACCACACAAATACACCTCTCTTTTTCTCTCTGATGTCTCTGTGTCCTCTCCTCCTCCACCCTGATGTGGGCTGTTGTACTAGCCTCAGGGGAATTGGGGGGGCCATTCATAGCAGCAGCATTCCCATCTGATATAGAAGGCTTTTTTGGGAGGGGGGGGTTAACTAAGAGCCCAGAGGGCAGAGATTAATGTGGCTGATTGAAAATGTGTTGTAAACTCTTCATTCGAACTGGACAGGGTGCCCCTTTTTCATCCTCAGCACAAGTAATGAACAGCGAATTAATACTGCTATCAAGGCCAGCGGTGATATGCATAATTCACTGCTTCCTGGGGCCTCAACACAAGGAAATAAAACTGAACCAACACCATTAAACTTTGATATCATCTTGTGAAATGACCGGCGCTAATCAACTGTCTGTTGCAGTGAAAAAACGCAACAACTGGCACCGGCATGACTATACGGAGCCAGACGATGGAACCAAGCCAGTGCAAGCTGGCACCTCAGTGTTTATCAAGGAGCTGCAGAATAGGAACTTTGCCAGGTATTTGTGACAAGCAGCATGCACGCAAATAAACACACTCAGAGCCACACAGACAACCACCAAGGGTAACGCCGCTTCAGTGCCAGTCTAGGCACGGCTTGTTTTAAACCTGCTTGGCCGGAAAGAGGCTTATGCAGCTCACCCAATGAAACTGTTATCATTAGCCGTGTTTCCATAACGTATTTTTATGTGCATTTTGAAGTACTATATTAGAAAATTGCATTAGAATCATTGCATTTTTTGGCCTCCGGTCCGGACAGCATGAAACATGGCTGATACTAGCTGACGTGAAAAAACAATTGCATCTCGCCCAATTTAAACAAATTCCTGAAGCCGTCTCTCCATTTTCTCTCGTAGATGGCCAAGGCGACTAGTTTTGTTTCTGGTTCGCAACCTCTACTTCTTCTACTCTGTTAATTATCGCCATGTGTAACGTAGCCTATACCACCAGCTTCTGACAAAACTATGCTTTGCGTAGCCTAGTTTATTAGTTCCAAACCAGTTAATGGAAACGTGTCTTTCTCAGTTTTTTTTCTTTTTTTCTGACATTTCAAAGGTTCGCTTAAAATTCACATGACAATAGAAACATGGCTAGTGATACTCAAGAAGTGCACGACCTTCAAAATTTGGATAAAGTGAGACGTGTGAAGCATTGGGGTCTACACCCACCAACTGTGTTCATAACTTAACAACAGACCTTGTTGGTTGACCCTGCTGCGCCGTATGTATGTTTTTTCAGCGGGGACGAGGTTCTGATGCGGATGAGGGGTGAGCAGGTGACCACCAGGTACCTGGAAAGGCATGGTTTCAATTACCCCATAGCCGTCACAGAGATGGAAGGCCTGGGACTTAAACTGCCTCCGCAAACCTTCTCTGTCAGAGATGTGGAGCAGTATGTGGGTAAGGACTCCGAATAGATGACATGGAAAAAGGAAAGAAGGAAAAGCACCATCAGTGTTGTAGCATCAGAATTCACCATCAAGTGTCACAATTAGTTACAACTGACCCTTCTTCTGTACTTTTTTTTGACAGAGATTTGTCTGCTAGTATACAGTGGCTACATTTGGCTTATGAACTTAGACCAATAAAGAACTTACAAAGTCACCGGCAAGCAGGTGCCATCTGTGTGTCAATATAACAGGTTGTCAGGTTCATGGGGGTTTTAACCCATTATCAGGCATCAGGCAATGGCTGAATGAGCTCTAAATGAGGGTTGGCTATGCTTTCACTGCCCTCTCTATGACCGTTAGGCTTCCCCATTGAAACGGCCTGGTACTTCCAGGGTCCTATTACGAGCCCATTACTGAGCCCACTCGTGTTTTTATCATTGAGTTCAGATTACAGACTCCCTCTCACTTTATCTCTCTCCCATGCCCTACTGAGCATTAAGCCGTCTTTCTCCTGACAAGGGGCAGGTGGTGTGAGCAGGGGCCAGGTCTCAAGTTACATTTCTTACAGTTGGAAGACAATGGGACAGTAGGAGCGGACGCTGCCAGTGTCCAAGCCCAGCTCACTGGAAAACGGAGCCATGCTATGGCAATGCAGTGTTCATGCTATGCCAGCTCAAGGCCAAGCCACCCACATAGCAAAGTTGGGCAATCTAATTGACGCCCTAGTTAAATTTAGGCAGACTGCTAGCACATCAGTTAATTTTGTATTGCTACTTATCTAATGCACTTTCAACAAATCAAGGTTGTGTAGGACAGTTTGTGTGACATAGATATTGCGCGCATTGCACTACTCTAGAATGCAGTGAATTTTAAACAATGGCACAGTAGGGCTAAGGAGCAAAGGGAATGTTAAGACTTCTCTGGCTAATCCTCTCCACTATAGGGTTTGTGTTGCTGGTGCGTGGGCCTGTACGTGTGTGGTTTGCAGGTGGGTTTGTGTCGCTCTATGTGACTGACCGCCCTCACTCCAGCTGTTCCCTGTCATCAGACGCTGGCCAGCTGGGCCCATAGTTGTGTGTGTGTGTGTGTCTGTGTGTGTGTGTGTGTGTTTTTTTTTACTTGTGTGAGAGAGCAAAGGGGGTAATAAAAAAAAAAGTGTGTGGGAGGGGTGTGGGGTAAACACAACAGCCAGCTGTCTCTCTACACACTGGCGGCCCCGCTTCCGGGGGCCGTGTCAGCCATGCCTCAGCCCTGCCAAGACTAGTGTGATTTGCAGCCTCCCAACTGTTTTAGTTAGTGTCTCTCCTTGACACCCTCCTCCTTCTCCTCCTCCTCCCTTGTGCATCCGCCCTCTCTTTTTCTCCCATATAACCACAACACATATAATGTACAATTTTATCTTTCTTTCACAGCTATGAGCTCATCTATCTAGCTGTATATACACACACACACACACATTTTTTTTTTTTTTTTGATAGCCGACGATTGCTTATGGCATGAAACAGGCTTGTACTGTCAATTAAAGAATTTACTTGAATCACTGGATTATTTTGCTCCTTATTTTTTAGCACTTTCCCTACCATTGAGTGTTTCATTTAACGAAGTTATATATATATAACTTTGTTACTGTTGTTTGGCAGCTGATGATTGCTTATGGCATGAAACAGGCTTGTACTGTCTCATAAAGAACTTACTTTACTCACTGAGTTTATATATATATATATATATATATATATATATATATATATAAAATGTGTGTGAGTGTGTTTGTACTTTTTTGTTTCCTTTGCACATTCTCTAATACATGCATTCAAAATGGCTACCCTCTCACCTCCACCCACTCCCCCTCCTTCGAGTCTGGTGGTCTGGACAGACTAACAGATTGCTCAGCATACCTCTGTGAAGCCCTTCCCCACAGCGCCATATTAATGCTAGTTTTTCTTGTTCTAAAGACACAAGGAAATGCCAGCAGGCCTCAGACCCAGTAACCCCACCACTCACTCAATAGCTAATTAATACTGAAGATTTTTTCATTAAGTGACTATTCAGTGGTTTTGTTCATCGGCAGCCTGTTACTACTGGTAAATGTTAATGATATAAGGACTGAGTGGGAAAATGTCACAGTTGTCTTACCGCTGATTGTCTCCTATCCAGGTGGTGACAAGGTCATTGACGTGATTGACGTGGCACGGCAGGCAGACAGTAAGATGAAGCTCAGTGAATTTGTCAAGTATTTCTCCAAGCCCCACCGGCCCAAAGTCCTCAACCTCATCAGTCTGGAGTTCTCTGACACCAAGTGAGCTATGCTGTGGTCTCTTCACTGTCCATTTGCTCAGAGAAAGTATCAAGGAGGCCTTACTTGGATGCATAACTGCCACTAGCCGTAAGAGCTGGTGACTGTGCTGAAAATACTTAAGTTGGCATTGGCTTTTTGGTGGCCATAATCAGGGCTACATTCTATGGCATTTAGAGCTAAACCTTTGCATTTCATGCTCATCAGGAAGAATAAAAGATTGTGGGCACTGAAATGTAATGACAATTCAATTTGACAGCTTTCCTGAATCGTTTGTTACAGTCTTGATTTTTTTGACTAAATGCACAGGTTTAGTTAAATGCCAGTTTAGCTGTGTTCACTGAAATAGAATATTTTTATACGCCAAATTTCAGTCAGAATGAGTGACCAGAACAAAAATAAAATAAAATTTAGGGTCATTGGCACATGGTGGCGCAGTGGTTAGCACGGTCACCTTACAGCAAGAAGGTTCTGGGTTCGAGCCCCAGGATAGTCCAACCTTGGGGGTTGTCCGGGGTTGTACTCTGTGTGGCGTTGGCATGTTCTCCCCGTGTCTTCATGGGTGTCCTCCGGGTGCTCCAGTTTCATCCCACAGTCCAAAGACATGGAGGTCAGGTGAATTGGCCATACTAAATTGCTCCTAGGTGTGTGTGTGTGGGCCCTGTGTGATAGCCTGGCAGCCTTTCCAGGGTGTCTCCCCGCCTGCCGTCCAATGACTGCTGGGATGGGCTCCAGCATCCCCACGACCCTGAGAGCAGGAAAAGCGGGTCAGACAATGGATGGATGGATGGTCATACTCAAATGCAGTGTTGCCAGTGCTCACTTGTCCAGAATGACTTGCAATGAATGAGCAGATAGATGTTGACAAACTTGCTCTAGGAATATTTGGCCTAGGCACACATTTGAGACTTGAGGGTTATGGGACAGATTCTCTAACCACTGGGCTATACTGCTGCAAAGATTGTCATTATGAGTATTAAAAACTTTATTCTTCTATCTTGCCTCGTCTCTCCATCACCACCAGGATGTCAGAGTTGGTGGTGGTGCCTGACGTAGCTCAGAAGATGTCCTGGGTGGAGAACTACTGGCCGGATGACTCCTTTTTCCCCAAGCCCTTCGTCCAGAAGTACTGTCTGATGGGGGTCAAAGACAGCTACACAGACTTCCACATAGACTTTGGAGGCACCTCTGTTTGGTACCATGTTCTCTGGGTAAGTCTGTGCGGATGTGTGCACTGCAATGGGCCAAATGTGTTTTGGAAGCCACTGAATAAGGCTAGGTGTGTCACTAGCACAAGTTCCCTCTCATGGCTTGAAGCAGAGCACACTGAGCAGAGCTGTCAAACTGTTTGGTTCCCATGTTGACCAGCATTAATCAAAAATGCAGACAAGTTAAAACTGTATTGTTAGATGTTCAAGCCAAGCCCTGAGGGTCTCTCACCATTCGCCAAGCTCGCCAACTTGTAATTATGCATGCTTGTACACACCGTGCGTTTTTTAGGGCAATAGCAGCTGATCCATGCCTCCCGTTTCCTCATCAGACATCTCCTGTATCCCATATAACCCTATGACTGTTAATACAACCAATTAGACCATGTGGGTGTGTAAGGGTTAATACACAGGTATTTATGTACAGTTACTGCACCCTGGTTCCAATGCTCAGGTACTTAAAACGTGGAAGCTCCATGCAGCTGTTCACCTCTCAATCGCCTCCTTCCACCTTGCAGGGTGAGAAGGTCTTCTACTTGATCAAGCCCACTCTGGCCAACCTTGCACTATATGAGGCATGGAGTTCGTCACCCAATCAGAGCGAGGTGTTCTTCGGGGACAAAGTGGACAAGTGCTACAAGTGTGTCGTACCCCAAGGAACCACCCTGCTCATCCCCACAGGTCTGTCTTTGTTTGTTGAGAGAGAGAGAGAGCGAGAGCGAGAGAATGTATGTTTGTGCTTGTCCCCAAAAGACCTCTACCACTGGATTCTCAGTGTTGGGTGATTGCCCACTTTGTGGCTTCCAAGCACTTCAAATCACACACACTTATCTGTGTCATTAACATTATATGGTCATAGTTGATGCTTGACTGACTGTATTGGAGCAGCTCAGCTGACTTGATGCCCAGAAGCATGAAGCTTTTTTTGTCTTTTCATAGACACTTCATCCCACCAAGAAAACACACACTTACACACTTATAAATAATAATCAGGCTTCCCATGGCTCCTGCCAGGAAAATACAGACTTCTTGGAGAACCTCTCACATTGCAAAGGCAAAAATTGAGGAGAGGGAATTTTTTCACTTTGCAACAAGCTAAGTGTTTAATGATCATATTACATTGGAAAATACAGAGATGGGGAGGCTGTTTTTGTAATATGATGGAAGTAGCAATGCAAGTTTAGCTTACCACTTTCTCTCCTTGTTATATCTTCTACTCAAGTGTATGACCTCAACTTCTCCCATTCAATCCCCTCTGAAAGCATTTATGTTCCTTCTCAGATTTTTTTTGAAATCGCTTCTAGCAAACTCCAGGCATAAATTAACGTTGGCCTTTTCTCAGAGGTGGCTCATTTCAAACTACTCTCCCAGAGTTCGAATCAGTGAAGTGCTGAAGAGATTGTTGATCTCTAGATAGTTTCTCTCATTTCGTCCAATGAGCTCTGCAATTCTGAGCATTGTAGCTGGTCTGTTGGCCACTACTTTTTGTCCTGTGCGCCTACTAAGTTTCAAAGCTTTGCAAGTGTTTTCATTACCTTCTACAGCTTCTTACCTCCCAATAACTTCATCTCAAAGCTCCGTGGGCAGTTCTTTGGCCTTCATGGCAGCACTGATCTGATCTTTTGTTTCAGTTCTGAGACCTCACAAAGTCTGATTTTATTTTGCAGTAATACAAATGAACAAAGGTGGATCCAAAACAAACACAGGCAGACCTTGTGTTCAGTGTGATCTCTCAAGAAAATTGAAGACATCTGATCCAACTTCTGTTGTTAACATAAAAGGGGAGAATATTTATCAGTTAAGGAATGAATTAATTTGGGCTTATTTTCAGTTTGACATTGTAGAGAATTACTTCTTTAGGAGTTAAAAAGAAATTGCATTTAATATTTCATTTTGATTTACCAATATAACAAAACACAAAACAATCAATGAGGGAATGAATTTTCTCAATCCACTGCACCTTGGCAGACATTTGATCAGATGGATTAGTACTGTGAGCAAGTCAACGCAAATATTTGTTTTACATTCAAATGTGGTATCTTGCAGTTTGCAAAAACCATAAAAGTTGGATTTTATAAGATAGTTGGGTTAGCTTTGCTGAAAAGGTTAAGTTAAAACTCACCATTGTGTCAAGTCATTATCGGGATCCATCCGTCACGCTCACGGTGATCTTTTTAAAGCCTGTGGAATACCATCACAAAGCTTGGTTCAGTTTGTCAATGCGAGATGTCCTCCGCCAGCCTTCCAGCAGGGTTTCAGCTCTAGATAAAGAGGGTGATGAGAGGTGGGACTAGCCGGGGTCAGAGTGCACCAAAACGAGTCAGTCATCCACGGCGCCCTCTGTCTCTGGCAGTATTATCGAGCCTTTCTGTCGCAGCAGAATCTGTTTTCTCTCACTTTGGCCCAAATAAAAGTGCTGTTTATCAGAGAGGCCACACATCATTATAATGGCTCTTAATTCCAACAGCTTTATCTCTCATAGGGTCTCAACTCTAGGAAGATAAGATGGGAGTATGTGTTTGTTAATGGGCGCATGTGGGTGGGATGTGACTAGGTGTGTTTTCACATGCACATGGGTCAGCTATTTCAACAGTAAATTTTGTAATGGTAAACGTGCATCTCTCTCACACACTCACACACACACACACACACACACTAATTCACGACTACAGACCTTTTATTTAATTGTTCATGTGGATCATCCTGTGGCTCAACTGTCTAAACCTGTGTACTGTGGTGCCCCCTGCAGGATGGATCCACGCTGTTCTCACCTCTCAGGATTGCATGGCATTTGGAGGGAATTTCCTCCACAACCTCAATATTGGCATGCAGCTCAGGTAAACGGCTAACAGAAATAAAGCACGGTTTGGTTTTGCTTGTGTAGCTTTTACATTTTTTTTATTGTCGCTGAGCTTTTCACCACATTATGATTGCCCATTCACAGGTGTTATGAAATGGAGCGCCGCCTGAAAACCCCAGACCTCTTCAAATTCCCTTACTTTGAGGCCATCTGTTGGTACGTGGCCAAGAACCTCCTAGAAACTCTTAAAGGTTAGTAAATGTGAAGTTTTTTGCAATATCCATTTGTGTTTTTATTCTGGATTTATTTTTCCATATATAAATGCATAAACGGAAAACAATCAAGGTAATACTGCCCACAACCTACTAAATATAGTGCATTAAGAATACACAAAACTTACAGATTAGGTTGCTAATATCGGTCATTATGGCAAAAGAAATTTTTTTGACAAAGATGTTGTTTTCTTGTTAGTTCAACTGTATGGTATTTTTTTGGTGCTAGTAAGTGTAGGAAGTCAAAGTTCATTGTTCTAAGGTAGTAAACACAAAATGCATATGAAACGGAACGTTACGAATTTTTCAGAAATGGCCAGCACATCATTTTCTCTCCTTCTGTTTCCTCTTAACATCAATGGAACACTTTCTTCTCCCTCAGAGCTACGAGAGGACAACTCTCCACCCCCGACCTACCTAGTTGATGGAGTCAAGGCTTTAATCAGTGCACTGAAGACCTGGTTGAAAAGAGAGGTAAGGGGGTCAAAATCCCACGGTGTCCTGGGCACAGTTCCAGGTCACTGCTTTATGCCTGCACCCATCTTCAAGAGCATTTACACTCTATATGATCATTTCCATCGTTGAGCTCCAAGCAAGGACATATGTGGCTGCGTGCCACTGTTTTGATGACAGATCTTTCTGATCCTGAAACTTTGTGTTATTGTGGTCTGTTTTGGCTGTGCAGGTGACTGAGCCCACCAGTGAGGTACCTGACCACATCAGGCCCAACCATCTCATCAAAGAGCTGACCAAGGAAATCCGCTACCTGGAGGTAAGAAAGGAGGATAAGGAAGAATTTTAAAACGAAGAGGAATACTTCACGCAGGCGGTGGAGTGTCAGGGCTTCTTGAACTGAAACTCCTGTCCATTAGCCGATTTCATCTTGTCTCACTCCATTTTCTTGCACAAATGGCTCCCCCCCCCCCCCCATGCTCGGACATTTGCCTTGGAAACTAAATGACCAGTGAAAACTGCCGATTGACATTCACCTGTATTTACGTTCACCCTCAGGCAGGGTGTACCAACAACACATCTTGTAAATGTCGTGCAATGCATATGCAAAAGTCAATTTTTGCGCAGTAGCAGTGGCAATCGCCAACGGTTAAGGTTAGTGAGGCTGCCATACAATGGTTCGGCTGGCTTCATCTAATCATTTGGTCTCTGAGAGAGTGCCTATGGAGCCTCTCTGCTAAGCCTCGGATTGCATTTATGTTTGTATTTTATCATGCCTACAGCAGCAACTTGCCTTAGAATGTGTATTAACTACTTGATTTTCACTGGTTTGGGTCTTTAAAAAGTGATGGAGCATGTCTGGCTTAAGCTAGTTGGTTGGACCAGCGCTTTGTTGACCAGGTGATTGTATGTGCGTGTGTGTGCATGGACGTGTCTGTAGGAGGAACCAGGCAGTGCTGGCAAGCCAGTGAAATCTCAGGGAAGTGGGCCTGGAGTTGGGGCTGGATCAGGGGGCTGTCCAGCAACCCGCTCCACACTGGAAAAGCTGTGCCAAGCACGGCATGCCCGAAGAGCAGCCAGACGACTGCGGGAGCAGCAAAGACATGCTCCGAAGGTGCTCTCCAACCTGGATATCTTGGAGCAGCACACCAGAGAGGTGTTGAAGAGACTGGAGGTGGGGCCTCTGGAGGAGGTGAGCATAGCAAACCATACAAGGCCATCTCAAATAGACCACCATTCAGCAACATATGAAATACTCATAGAATTTTAATGTATGTTTGATACAACCCAGAATGTTGAAATGATGGTGATGTCATTAGGTTACAGTCAGAGAAAACCTAAACAAACTAGTCATAGTAGTTTCAGATGTAATTAATGAACAGATCTAACATGACTTACTGCTCTGTGCCATCTAGGACCCAGCGTTCTGTGCCAAGGTTCATGGGAAGCTCAACAAGGTGTCAACTGCATCGGCAGCTGCTGCTGAATGTCTAGATGACAACCACCTGCGGCTCATGCTTGTCAACGGCAGAATCATCCAGTGAGTGCTCAGCATGCACTTGTTACTTTCTTTATTGTGTTACATCAGTACAGATCCACCGTGGGAGGGGATTAACTAAAGGAGTAAATAAGCCTAACTGAGAGCTAAAGACATAGCTGGATCTGATAGCAGAAATCTAGCTGATGTACAAACAATGCAGTGCACAGTTGAACAACAAGATGCGTAAAATGAATTGGGAAAAGGTCAAGCCAAATTGAGAAAATGATCATAAAGGGGAAGTGGGTGTGTTAATGGTAGAGGGGGTAAAAAGTGTGTAGGCAGAGTTTGTATGACACATCATGAAACATGGCTCATCAGACTGGTCCTTAAAATTCTTAAAGGGAAATTTCACCGATTTTTTTTTTTCTTCCCCAACCTCACTACAACAGGGATAGGACATGAAAAACACCTGCAGATGTTCCCAGTCATTTCTGTATCTCTGGTCTGGCAATGAGTTTTTTTTTCTGGCTGTGAAGTCGTGATATCAGTTGGCGGCCAGAAAAACTACAGCTTTGCAGGGTTTCTAATACTCTACTCTAAACATGCTGCTCAACAAACACATCCTCGTTCTCTTGGCTAAGCTAAGTTTCCAGTGGTGGAAATTACATCCCACAACACTAGCACTGAGGATTTTAATGGACGATAATACAGAGGCTTACGCACAATGCATTCTGGTACATGAGGTGCTGTGAGCAGGAGAACACTGATTTCTCTGTTGATATAGTACGCAGTGAGGACTTTATAACTTCAATCCACTACAGTACTCATCAGTACTGATTGCATATACACAAACCATTGGTGAAATTTCACTGTGGTTACACCCATTGTGAATGAATCTACATCTCATTCTTCCATTGAGATCCTCTGTTTGAAGCAGAACTTCCGATGAGTATTCCAGAATACTAATTAAGATCATTTATTATCTTTCTCTTCACCCTCCCATCCCATGCCGGGTGTGTTCCTCTTTCCACGTGCAGAGATGTGAGGCGGCCAGGCACGGGGAGCAGTCCAGTGAAGGTGGAGGGTGAGAGGTCATCGGCATGTCAAGACCTGCCCAAGGTAGACGTGTTAGTGAACATAGAGCCCAGCCAGGAACGGCACAGCACAGTACAGCAGAGAAGCCCACACTCGTACAGTAAGTCAGCACTGGCTGTAAGAATGGACACCATACGGCAGCATGAAAAATGTGGTCACGCATGCACAAACCTGTGGACTAATGCACATTCATATTGTTTGATAAGTCATTAGGTCAATAATATGGCGTGTTTCAATTGGCAGTGTCTGCGGGTGGGAAGTCGGATGTGGGTATGTGTCCTGGTCGCTGCAGTAGCGCCTCCTCTGGTTGGTTGGGGCGCCTGTTCAGGGGGGAGGGGGAACTGGGTGGAATAGCCTGATCCTCCCATGCGCTATGTCCCCCTGGCGAAACTCCTCACTGTCAGGTGAAAAGAAGCGGCTGGGCGACTCCACATGTATCGGAGGAGCCATGTGGCAGTCTGCAGCCCTCCCCGGATTGGCAGAGGGGGTGGAGCAGCGACCGGGACGGCTCGGAAGAGTGGAGTAATTGGCTGGGCACAATTGGAGAGACCCAAAAAAACCCCAAAAACAAATATGGCATGTTTGGTCAGTATCAACATGCAGTTCCAGGTTCGATGGGCTTTCACAAGTTTAGGGCTGAGCCATGTGGCCTGAAATATACATCATGGTATAATTTTTTATCATGGACAATAATTATTACATATTAATTTTTCTTTTCAATAAAACTGCCTCTAAATGTAAGATGACTTACAAGGACAGCTGTTGGTGTAATGTACTACAGCCGTATTATGAGGATATTTCACATGGTATCATTCTCTTATTAGCATTTATTAACAGAAGAAAAATATGATGAAATATGAACTGAGATATAAAATTAGTTCTGAATTGGTAAATGGCTTGTATGCCAAGGATCTGGCTATAAATTCAAACCGTGTCAAAATAATCATGCTTGCCACCTGTCTTTAACCAATTCCTCCTCTCCTCTGGCAGTCGCCATTTTTGTTTCTAAACCACGCAATAACCAGTTTTACACCAAGCACTGGCCAGACACATTTGAATATCTGTATCTGAAGAGGTTCTACCCATATATGCTGTACAGTCAACCATATCATAAAGCAACATTTTACTTGTGTAGCATTCATACTGTGGTAATACTGACCACCCCTTCAGGGGTATGTGGATAACACTGTCACCATCTCTAGTTTATGGTCTTTCTTACTTTCCTCAGGAGGTCTGGAGAGGGTGAAGACTGAACTCAGGGAAGAAGCCTCAGGACACTTCAGTGTGTCAGACGTGGAGTCAGACAGTGACTCAGCCACAGAGGTAACTGAATTTCAGTGGATTTTCCATTGCGTAATATCAGGCAGTACCATCGGCCATACCAAGCCCTGTTGGATTACAAATATGTAGCTTTGTGCCAACGATTCATACTATGATTACTGATGTATCCACAATCTGTGTCAATGTAGCGGAAAGCATCGTCATCTTCATCTTCGGAGGAGGATTCAGGGAGCTCCCAGGATGAAGAGGAGGAGGAGGAAGACAGGGGCTGGTCTCAAAGGGAGGGCTCAGGGCACACCATAGAGCTGGACCAGACTGGCGAGAAACTCAGGCACAAACACAGACCACTCAAAAGGTAAGGAACACTTTAAAAAAAATTGAACGCAGTCCTATCAGGAGGTTTTCTCCTTGCAGCATGATGGTGTGGTAAAAAAACATTCTGAGCTCAGGAAAGCTTATTCCAATGACATGTTAGTGAAATGTCTGTTAAGTGTTGCAGATTCTTTTTTTTTTTGTCTCTGACATAAAACTATGCCTCAGCAACATCCAGGTCATGGAATTACACAAGTCAATCAGGACCAGAATGGCTCCATCCCCAGCTTTTTCTGTATTTTGTACAAATTTTGCATTGTTACGCATGGAGAGGCAGTAAATCTAAGTGTGATTTTCTGTGGTTCCTGCAGAGAACATCCTACCTCACCCTGCACAGAAGAGGCCATTCAGGGGATGCTGTGTATGGCTGGCCTGCTGTGCCCCTCCAAGCCAGAGAAGGGAGCCACCTCCCAGGAACCCTGGTGGTCCAGCCCCAGCCGGCACTCGCCACCTGAGCAGAGGGAGCAGGCACAGCACCAGAGGCGGCTCCATGGGGACAAGAGCCCAATGGACAGCCAGGGCAACAGCAGTAGTGAGGCCTGGGACAATCAGGGGCTCTGCCTTGGAGCCCCCAGCCCTCTTAGCCAATGCCAAACCACCAGCCCAGAGACGGACTACCAGTACTGTGACCCTTCAATGTCTCCCCCCCTGCACCCCTCAAAGAGACACGCCCCCAACCCCCCTCCTATCAGCAATCAGGCCACAAAAGGTTTGGAGACCACTTTTTTTCCCCCATTCCTGTTCAATTTTGCCTATATATATATCTTGTTCTGTTTGGTTTTCTGTTAATGTGCTCACCATTAACACTGTTTACAACGTGAACCTTGCCTCAGCTGTTGATACGGGTGCTCTGTGTTTTGCAGGTAAGCGGCCCAAGAAAGGGATGGCCACTGCCAAGCAGAGACTGGGAAAGATCCTGAAGCTCAACAGACACAGCCGGGTGTTTGTGTAGTGCTCCAGTTGATAACGGGCAAAGGCTGGGAAGGATCCTAATCCGTCCCACCCCACCCTCAAATCTTCAAACTGGGAAACATGCACGCAACTGGTTTCCAGACACTTCTGTGCTATAGAAATGGAAAAACACACACACGCACTCTCTTGACTGCCTGGGGACGACCCGAAACCGAAAGACTGACGTGTAAACACGCTCACTGTGCATGCTTAGGAGACAGGGTATTGGATTCACACCAAGTGAGTGCATGGCTCCACTACAAGCACACTAAAAGGATAAAAACACGACAAATAAACAAGAAGGGAGGTGGAGAGAAAAAAAACACAAACCTTTGAGGACAAGCATGTTACAGCCTCTACAGCTGCAGGGAAACTCTTATTAAGTGGGCATTGAAATGGGCCAAGGAAACCAGATAATATTTTCTCTGGCTTCCAACGCAGCAAGACATCCACTACTCTCGATGCCAAAACATCCGCATCACACATTCGCTAATATTTCCCCTCTGTGTGTGTGTGTGTCTGTGTGTGCGTGTGTGTATATAGCTTTTCCCTCTCACCACTCTCATCAGTGGCTCTCTGCAGCAAGCTGACATTGGAGGGGTGGAGCAGCAGGTCACACCGAGTAGTAGGCCGGCCTCCAGTTTGGTTGAGACACTGGGTTTTTTTGTTTTGTTTCTAAGAAGCAACTGGCTCTTTAGCCGGTGTCCATCTCTGTCAGACCCTGACAGGGAGGGAGGGGAAAACAGGTGCTAAGGAGGAAGATTTGAACTGAAATTTCAAAATGGTGCTCATTGTTTTGACTTTGTCCACTCATGCCCCCCTTCCCCTTCGACTCCCCTCCCCTGAACTCCCTTTATGTTAATCACACCAGCAATAATGAGGAGAGAACGAGTAGAGGCAGCACTTCGGTGTATTCTCCCCCATTCTTCATTGATATATATATACATATTATAGCCTGGCATTCATGTGGAGGTTACTTTAACATGTACTACCTACCCAAGCATTGTTGCAGACCAAGTACACCCCTTCATGGCAACAGTATTCCCTGATGGCAGTGGCCTCTTGCAGCAGGATAGTGCAACCCTGCCACACTGTAAAAATTGTTCAGGAATGGTTTGAGGAACATGACAACGTGCTCAAGATGTTGCCTTGGCCTCCAAATTCCCTAGACCTCAATCTGAGCAAACGTCTGTGGGATGTGCTGGACAAACAAGCCCAATCCATGGAGGCCCCACCTCACAACTTGCTAGACTTAAAGGATCTGCTGCTGACATCTTGGTGCCAGATACCAGAGGACACCTTCAGAGGTCTTGTGGAGTCCATGCCTCGACGGGTCAGAGCTGATTTGGTGGCCACGAGGGGGACCTACACAATATTAGGCAGGTGGTTTCAATGTTTTGGTTGATCAGTGTGTGTGCGTGTGTCTACATACATACATATATATATGTGTATAATTTATCAATTATTTTGTGCATGAACCAGGTCTAAAACAACTGCAATTTGATCCTCAGTGTTTTTCTAAGTATTACCAAGTTGCTCAGTTGACTGCATTAAAAGGTTCTGGACTTCCCAGTCTGATCAATATTGGTATGTGATCGGAGAAGGGACTCTATCCCTTCACTGACCCTGAGGGGGAAAAAAAAGGGGGGGGGGACTGACGCTGAAAGTGCTGCCTCTCGATGAGCTTATTTAGAATAGGAATTATTAAGAGTCGTTCACTTGGTTGATCACTTTGATGGTAAACGACTGGCAAGATGTCCTGCTTAATTTATTTCTTTTTATCTGTGATGGGGATTTTTTTTGGCGTTTGTTTTGTAATGTTATTTTTAATGGATTCTGAATGATGTATTTATTAACTGAAAGAGATGAATGATTTTATTATATTTTGACCCCTAAACATTGGCTGTTCTTGAGGACTCCTTTTTTTCTTTTCCTTTACTCATTGTAAATGTTTGTTTTAGATTTCACGTGATCATCTATTGTGTAGCAGTTTGCCTACAGATCTTTTCCTACCTTCTATTGTCATAACTCTTGACCCCTGACCCTAGTTGAGTAGATCTCGTTTTGCTTTGTACGTGTTGGGGTTTCCTCTTTAGCCAGGCGTTTCGGGCTGTGTGAATAGAGAATGGGTTACTTTGTACATTTTTGAATTCTGAGAAATATCAACTTCCATTTCCTCACCCGAGCTCGTTCAACTAGTGCCACTTCTGACCCAGCAAAAAAGAAAGAAACGTGTTCTGAGCCACTGTGGTCTATCCAAAGTAGTCGTTGAAATCAAAAAAGCGTTTTGATGAATTTCAATGGAGGGAGATTTTTTTTAAATGATTTTTAATGGATTTTTTCCAACGATGCGGCGCTGACGTGAGATGTGTTTTTGCTCGGGCTGCGTAGTTCTTCAGTCTCAGGGAATGATGCCACGGACATTACCTTGAAGAAAACACCAGCCACATCATGGACGCAGACAGTATGTTCTTCCCAGTAGGTCATTTCTGTTTGACTTTGAATTGGAAAAGAAATAATTTTGTAGTTGTGGTCTTCTGAGCTGACCCAAGACCACGGGATAAGCTGTGCTTGGCTTTTTGCCTGATTTGTATATTTTGGCTGACACTTTTACAACAAACTTTTGTTGACTTGATTTTGGCCTAGTCCCCCCAACCGCTGTTAATTTCTGTGGATGAAAATGAGCCCTTATTTTCCAGACGACCTTGTTGAGGTGAGTCGAAAAGAAAACGTTTCACCCAGGCAAAAGACACCCAAGCGTGCTGTTGTGTAGTAGCTTTAAGACAACTCTAAACAGTGTGGGACTTGTAAAGCTTTGCTCAGGTTGACTTGTAGTGTACATGACCTTCGACTGATCGTGTGATCCATTGCTCAGCCCCAATGAGGTACTTTGCATAATCCTTACACAAAGAACTGAGGTTCACGTTCCCGTTCACAGCAAATGAGACAAATGTTAATCACGTTGCAAGACCCACTCCCCCCCCCCTTGATTTACACTACACTTTCACCTTTAGACTCTTTTGCATGTCAAGTCATTGAAATCACAAGAGTTAGCCCGCAGGCAGGGTTTGTTTTAAGCCGTAGTGTTCATCGTACAGGATCTGTTCCCTGCTGCTTTTTTTTTTTTTTACGCAGGTTTCTTGACGTGTTATGTGCATTGAATCTTAATGTTTCGTTTTTCAGATTTAGGTGGCTTTTGATTTAAAGTATAAAAAACACTGGCTAACTGTGACACTGTTAATGCGTTGCATTTTCTGCATTTCAAATTTGCCTGTAAATAAAACTTAAGAAATAAGTTCCCATTTGTCCACTTCTGCTACTGTCAGGTCCAATCAAACCGCTGTGCTGACACTACCTTGGTACTTGTTCCAATTTCCCCCCTGAACAATAGCAGGTTTTCAGCAGGGTTCAGGTCTGATGTGTAGACAATGTCACACTGAAACAATCACAATTTGAACAATTTACAATTAGTCATTTTATTTTTCTATGTACAACAACACCTTAACGTTTCCTGATGACGAGCACGAAGACTCGCCCAGTGGCCAGGAGGACTGCCAGGTGGGTAATCTGAAAACATAAAAAGCCAATTGGAGCGGAACAATCTCACAGAAGACATAACATTAATATGTGTGATCACACAACCAAATGTTATGCTGTGTGAGCATGCTAATGAAGAAACCCAGCAGCAGTGTTTGAAGGCGGCATGGCACTGGGGACATTATTGTTCAGCTGTAGCTTGGTTCAGCATTAAAGGATAGATTCACTTTTTTATTTTTAAATCTAGACCTCATTGAAACTATCGGCTATCGGGCAACATTTAGAGGTGCACAGACAAAAACATCGCTGACTGCTTCAGCATTGAGAATCTTCTCACTTGGCCTCAACAGTCCGACAGGGCAATCATTTCAGCCCTAAGAAAACATAGCTAGGGAGCATCAGGGTAGTGTAGCGGTCTATTCCACTGCCTACCAACATGAGGATCGCCGGTTCAAATACCCGTGTTACCTCCGGCTTGGACGTGTCCCTACAGACACAACTGGCCGTGTCTACGGGTGGGAAGCTGGATTTGGGTATGTGTCCTGGTCGCTACACTGGTGCCCCCTCTGGCCAGTCAGGGTGCCTGTGCGAGGGGGAGGGGGAACTGGGGGTAATGGCGTGATCCTCCCACACGCTACGTCCCCCTGGTGAAACTCCTCACTGTCAGGTGAAAAGAAGCGGCTTGTGGCTCCACATGTATCGGAGGAGGCATGTGGTAGTCTGCAGCCCTCCCTGGATTGGCAGAGGGGGTGGAGCAACTGGGACAGCTCGGAAGAGTGGGGTAATTGGCCGGGTACAATTGGGGAGAAAAAGGGGGGGGAAAATCCCAAAAAAACCCAAAACATAGCTCTTTTCAAAAATGGAACACCGTACCATCATATTTCTTAATGTTTGACTAAACAAGCAAAGCCTGGTTTAAAACTAAGAATGGCTATTTTGCACAAACAGGTTTTCCTTGATAAATCGGTGCCAGTATCTGGAAGTACACCACAGTAACTTGCACTATCAAACATGCCATAAATGAAGATATGTGACTTACCAGTGAGCTTCCAGCTTTTGAAAAGGACACATATCATGGTTCTGAAGGCTTAACAACTGCCCTTTGGACTGTGTCAGAGCCCAGAAATAAACTTCAGCCAAGTTTCCTAATAGCGAGGCTATCAGTGAAGCTTTTATCTGTACAATCATAAATGATGCCAGAAAACACTTGTTAGCCAAGGATAAAATGATGCTACAGCAGTCCATCGTAGTGAAGCCAAGTGATCATTTTAAAAATCAACATCTGTTTTCATTGTTAAATTCCCTCAGTGTTGGCTTTGCTCTGCCGCGGTGGAGTGACTCCTGCTGGCAATCGCTTGTATGCTGTGTTGCAGGAATTACACGGTAGAAAATTACATAAATTGACCACAAAAAAATGACAGTAACGTTTTGAAATGACCTCATATTTGCTATGATCCAATGCTGTAGCATCATGTTAGCTTTGGTAAAGGAGCTGTGTGTCCTTTATGAAGAAAAGGATGGATGACTGACAATGAAACCTATGCACTACATGAGCAGTGAGTATGAAATAAGGAGAAATTGATCTATTCCTTTAAATGCTGCCCTGCTATAACCACCAGTTTACAGCCCCTGAAAACTTATTTCCGCCATCAGCTTCTTACTATGAGTTTCCCAACCCAGTCCTCAAGGACCCCATATCCTGCAGATTTTAATTGTAACCCTGCATAGGTAGCTCTGCTTGTACTTACTCAACCAATCATCTCATAGCACTTAAAGGTGTGCAACATCTGACATAATTCATTGCTGATTGGTTGAATAATTACAAACAGGTACCTATTCAGGGTTGCAAAGAAAATCTGCAGGATAGGGGGTCCTTGAGGACTGGGTTGGGAAACAATAAAGTGCCTGCATGAACATGGTACTGATGGCAAAAATAAAAAAAATAGTCATTCCAAAGGAGAGATTTCTGTGTATTTTTCTCTGCTCCCCTCTAACTGGTTTGCGTCATATGTGACTGTTTGACATTGCTGATGTCAGGCAATTAAGCTTTATCAATGTAACAGCCATAATTAGGGAGACACCTGCATCAGTACCACACTCCAGTGAGACAGCTAGTTAACAATTATTTTCCAATATACAAAGTAAATTGTGATGTCAATATTTCTTTGATAATCAAAGAAAGTCTGCAATGAACATGAAAACATTACACAAGACATTTTAAGGAATCAAAATTAGATATGGAAAGATGAAAGCTAACATGCAGCTCAGAGTTACCATTAAAGTCTTGAACAGGCGACCCACTTGACTTTTATGAGTGCGTAATTGTAGTTGAGTGTGTTTTTAAAAATGTTCTTTTTTTTAAAAATTTTAGCTTTGGTTCATGCTCACATACATTGTATAGACATTTTTAACATTTGAAACCAAGTCTTCAGGGGCTTTAACATGGATCAGAAATCGAGTCACTTCTACTACCAATTGTTTACATTTAATAATTTAAAGGGACAGTAATTTAAAACGTTTTCCAATAGACATTCATATCACATACATCAGCTAAAGTAAAACTCGAGCTGCATAAAAAAAATGAAAAAAAAATCACAGATGGAATCAAATTCAAGGATTAAGTCTCTGTTATTTAGAAATATCAGTGAGTCCACATAGTCTAGGTAAATTCTTGAATCTTTTTGTTGTTGGCGCCACTGCTTAGAAGACCCATTTGGTAACAATACTGGTTTAATTTGTTCAACTAGGTCGATTGATATGGGGGTACACTTCCATGCAACTACAGATGACAACTTGCCAAATTCCCGTCAAATCTAAGGAAATCTTTTGTGACTGTTAGAATTTGCAACATACCTATCACTATAATTATTAGAGGAGGGCTCTACCTTTTTTTAACTGAGTGAAGTGTTTTAACAGTGGTACCTCATTCCTCATCATCTGGTGGGATCCCAAGCTCCTCGTCTGTCCATGCTGAGGTATCAGGCCATGGGAAGTGACCCTGGTGAAGAGATCAAGATGTTAGGTCTTGCAATGGCTCCTTTTACACCAAGAACTGAAATTCCAGGACACCTTGAAAAGAATAACAAGACTGGGTCAAAACCCAATATGACTGGACCAAATATGGTCAATGTTTGAAATTGTGGCAAATTTGTTACAGGGATGTTTATTCAGCCTTGTCCTGTTGTATACTATGATTTCAGATCAATAGTAAAGCACTGAAGGGTCCTGTGGGTTCTTCATCAAGCCACAGTGGCAATAGACATAATATGGTAGGATTTTGTTATGGCAGCTTTCATTTTGCAAAGGGTATCTTTATCCAACTAAATTCTCAACTCACTGGCTTATGAACATGAACGACCACTAAGTTCACTAGTTAGCGAGCTGAACTGACCACTTGGCCGTGTTTCCGTTCAGTGAGTGGGACTACGCAGTCACCTCCAGCCAAGCACGAAATGATTCAGTGAATGAATCTTTTTAATGAAGTGATTTCAGTACACTGAAAAGAACCGTTTTGCCCATCACTAGAATGAGCTGGAACCACTGCGCTGATTCATTTTGAAAGAGGACCAGCTAACAGGGAAACTACCCCTTCCGTGTTTACCAGTGACGTCGTCGGTCGGCCAACCAATCGTGTAACTTCAGCGACCTCGGTCAGCTGATCGAGCGGCCCAATCATGTAACATGTAACTCAGTCACTTTAAACATGATCAGTCACTCTCTACACATTATCACTAAGGGACATTTGCGTTTGTAGGGAAGGCCCCCTGGTCTGGTCCAGCCTAAAAATTTGTCAGAAGTGGACAAGTCATTAAAAGAAAGTGAAAACACACCTCCAACAAGTGCTGGGTGGTCTACCGGTTCATCAGGTATACACACTTTAATTTCCCGTGCGATATGAATTTTTTGTACTCTGCCATACCGGTGTCGTACGAAATATGTAACGGCATGAAATTTGGAATGGGTCAAGTTGTATCTACAGTTACTATCACCAGTAAACTATCACATTCAGGGGCCACCAAACCCTTAGTTGCTAAGTCACTGCTATTGGGAGGCATTTCACATGCTAATAAAAAAACTAACTCCGATTTGCGGATTTAGAGACACAGGCATTGTAGTGCTCTAAAAAGTGACTTCATAGCCATCCAAATAAGGGGCTGTGCATGTTTGTTTATATCCTCTGAGCATGTTTTTTTGATCCCCCCCCCCTTTTCTCCCCCGTTGTACCCATGCATTACCCCGCTCTTCCGTGCCATCCTGGTCGCTGCTTCACCCCTCTGCTGATCCGGGGAGGGCTGCAGACTACCACATGCCTCCTCCGATACATGTGGAGTCACCAGGCACTTCTTTTCATCTGCCAGTGAGGAGTTTCGCCAGCGGGACGTAGCACATGGGAGGATCACGCTATTCCCCCTCCCCCTCGAACAGGCGCCCTGACCGACCTGAGAAGGCGACCAGGACAGATACCCACATCCAGCTTTCCACCCCCAGACACAGACACCAGTTGTGTCGGGACGACCGACCAAGCCGGAGGTAACACCGGGATTCGAACTGGCGATCCCCGTGTTAGTAGGCAACCGAATAGACCGCTACACTACCAGGATGCCCCTCCTCTGAGCATGTTAACGGTGTTGCAAACACACCGATGTTGGGAGGCATTTCGCATACTTATTCACAAACAAACTCATGGTATCATGTGTTGCTCTGCTCAGGGGTCAAATATTCATTCCAGAGGTCTTTTGTTTAACCTGCAGACTCGTATAATGATTTACCTACCTGAAAATGGGACACATGATGCACCCGTTCCAGATTTCATGCCGTAACTTATTTCATACAACCCCAGGATTCCCTCGCTACTGAGGGAATCCTGGTTAGTTTAATTTCCTCCCCTTAGAATTAAGCTCAAATTCAGCGGGTTGTCTCATGGTCATAGTCACATGGTGTTTCTGTTATAGTGTGATTCCCCGCCCCCCCCCCACTGCCCCGGCCGCCAAAGCGAGAAGGGGTCAGGGGTAGGACGGATGGACGGAAAAGTTAATGTCTGGCTACGGGCCAAAGAAAAAGGCCCAGCAGCTTCTGCTCCAACTGGGATGCCCGAGAAAGGAAACCGCAAGGCGCGGAGACACCGAAAGCCCGCCCTGCTCCCAAGAACCGAGGGAACTGTGACTGATCAACAGCCATTTTGCTTGAATGACGACATAATGCGAATTAATAAGGCTTATTTATTACTTGTGCAATAGAACGTTTGAGAAATATCTCTTTGAATACCAAAATACTTTTGAGTATTTTAGGTCAATTTATAGTGTTTATAAACTATCTTAAAATATTTTGTTCTGAAAAGGAAGCAACGTTAAAATTGTTCGCATATCTTACTTTCAAGTTCTGTTTTTACTACGTTGCAGTTCGCCCAGTAAAAACATGCTTATATTCTGCAACTGTTTCATGCATTCCGATTCCTTCATATTGTATCTTTTGTGGCGCCATGCAAACCCTACAGTAATCAAAGCCTTCAGTATATATACACGCAACGTTAAAATGTTTTTATTTTCTATGCACTCCTGACAGTAGAATCAGTCACTATAAATCTACATAAAAGGTTATGAAAAATATGAAATACTGTGATATACCATGAAACTACCAGAATCTTAAAAAAATACCATGATACAAATTTTTGGTCATACTGCCTAGTACTGCCTAGTCCAGGTCATACTGCCTAGTCCAGCTGTCAGTGTGATACATTTACTACTTATCACTACAGTAACCCACTTTATATGGCATTAAAATTCCACAGCATATAGATTACATTTTTGGGAAAGTAGGGTGAAAGCGAATAAGAATGTAGCTTTATGTACCCATGATTGATTGCAGTTTAGTTTATTTTTTCTGTACCCGGCCAATTACCCCCACTCTTCCCGGTTGCTGCTCCACCCCCTCTGCCAATCCGGGGAGGGCTGCAGACTACCACATATCTCCTCCGATACACGAGCCGCGAGCCGCTTCTTTTCACCTGACAGTGAGGAGTTTCACCAGGGGGACGTAGCATGTGGGAGGATCACGCTATTGCCCCCAGTTCCCCCTGCCCCTGAACAGGCGCTCCGGCCGACCAGAGGAGGCGCTAGTGAAGTGACCAGGACACATACCCACATCCGGCTTCCTTCCCGCAGACACGGCCAACTGTGTCTGTAGAGATGCCCAACCAAGCCAGAGGTAACACGGGGATTTGAACCGGAGATCCCTGTGTTGGTAGGCAACGGAAAAGACTGCTACACTACCCGGACACCCCAGTTTAGTTTCATTTCACAAAACAAAGTCGCATATAAATATCAGTTTAAGTCCCTTTCTGGTAATTAGCACACCTTCAACCATACAAACAAAGAATGATCACTGGAATCCGTTGGTGTAGTGTTGGAATGAAAACCTGCATACACATGAATCATGGCACACAGAGTATCAGTGGGTTAAGGCAGTAGTTCTCAAAGTGTAAGGCGCGTCACATAGGGAGGACCCAGGAAATAAACCGAGAGGAGAAAAAAAAAAGAGCGAAACAGATATTTAACAGGTGCTTATAGTGGAGTGTATCAGAGAAAAGTAAAAGTATGAGTTATATGTACTAAGAAGATGTAGAAGTTTTTGACAGGGCTGAAAAAAAAGCAGGTAAGCTTCACAGACTACCCAGTTAAGCGCCAGTTCACATTCAAAACCTAAGAAAAGTCAATGGGATGAAGCACATCTTGCTCTCGGGTTCATTGTCAATATTGTGGGAGATGAAGAGAGACCCATGTGTCTCTTGTGTCTAAAAACTCCGGCAGCTGACAGCATGAAACCCAACAAATTGAAGACACATTGAGACTTGCATCCCAATAAGTGAATAAGCCAACTGATTTTTTTTTTTTTTTGTGAAATCTTAAGGAACATCGCAGATAGCACACTGGCTTTTTAAAAGCCACATCGGTGACAACCAAAGCCCAAATGGCTTCATATAATGTTGCTTACTGTGTTGCGAAATGCAAAAAACCCACACATGATCGCAGAGGAGTTAATAATCCCCGTTGCATTAGATATGTCAATTATGCTTGATGAAAATAATAGGATGGATCCCGCTGTCCAATGACACAATATAAAGATGCATTGATGAAATTTCATGACTTGGAAGAACAATTCATTAACAAAATAAAAGACCAACGCTATGCTTTGCATGTGGATGAGGCCACAGACAGTGGTAAGGACTGCTTATGTATGGCTTAGGTTTCATATGTCAATTCAGGGTCACTGACTGAAGATTTGTTGCTTTGCCAATACGTCCTGCATAGAGCTACAGCTGATGAGATTTTTAAAATAACAGACTCTTACCTGACAAAGGCTGTGCTTAAATGGGAGGGACTGTGTGGGAATTTGCACTGAAGTGGTAAAAGCTATGGCAGGGAAACTGAGTGGGCTACAGGCACTCATCAAGAGAGTAGCACCGAATGCAGAATGGACACACTGCATTATACATCGAGAAGCCCTGGCATCACGGGTCGGCAGTTGAGTTTTGAACTAAACGAAGTTTTGTCTGATGTAATTACATTAAAACAAGACTGCTGAACACTCTTCACTGCACTGCACTCTGTGAGGAGATGGGTGCTGTTCACATGGCGGTTTTGTTTCACAACGAGGCCAGGTGACTCCTGCGGCAAGGGGCTGTCCAGAATGCTAGAGCATAGAGAAGAAATTCAAACTTTGTTTGGTGGAGGAAGACATAGATGGGCTTGTCAGCGAGTTCAGTGATCAAATGTTTCTAATGAAACTGGCCTCTCTCACTGACATTTTCGCCAAGTTGAATTAAAATTTGCACATGCAGGGTAAAGACAAGCGCCTACCACACTTGGCAGACAAGATCAACTCATTCACTAGGAAGCTGGAGATGTAGGACAGGGGACTTGGCCAAAGGAAAATAGATTCATATGAAAATCTCACTGAATTCACGGAAACCAATGAGCTCACAAAGATTACAGTGACTCCATGTCTCATGGAGCACATCTCTACCCTGAGAGAACATTTTGAAAACATGTCTGTGAATGTTCTCATTCATCCAGGTCATAGTTATCCAAAGGAATTGAATCAACTGGACTTGGTTATATAACCAAGTCCAGTTGATTCAATTCCTTTGGATTTTGAAAAACACTTCCTGAGCAACACCAGTCAATATGACTGGATCAGAGATCCCTTCAGTGCTGCAGCACCTGACGATTTCAGCTCCTCTGAGGAGGAACAGTTCATTGACATGACATCTGGCTCAAATCTTAGGCATAAGTTTGCATCTCAAGACACTAGAGTGGATTCTGGCTTGGTGTGGAGAGGGAGTTCCCTCTCATAGGCCAGAAGGCTGTGGGCATTCTGCTCCCCTTTGCTACATCCCATTTGTGTGAAATAGGGTTCTCTGCTGTTGCCTAACTGAAATTCTGAAATCGAAGTACAGCTCTAAGCTGAAGTTCAACTCAAAAGTGGCTCTATCACAGCTGGAGCCCTGCTTTGAAAAGCTGTGCACTGAAAAACAAGCTCACAGCAGCCACTGAGAACTGATGGTACAACATGCCCTTGCAGAGCAAAGTGATTTTTTTTTATATATCTCAAAAAGCATTTCATCAAGTTCATGTTCAGATCATAAAGTTGAAATGAATTCAAGTTCAGTTAATAAAGTTGAAAGCAGTTCACGTTTTAGCAATTTTTCAATAAAAACTTTATTCAACATCACTGATTACCAATATTTTCCAATATTAATGATTTGCATTGACTGAAAGGGTATCCATTTATGATGGGAGGGGCAACAGTTTTTCTTTATAAATTTATTTCTGATTTTCCCTTTTTTTCTCCCAATTTAGTGGCCAGTTGATCCCTATTTTAGTTCAAACACCCACCCTCGTACTGCACGCGTTCGCCAACTGCATCTCTGTGGCCGGCAGTCTCAAAGGAGACGCCTCCCCACTTTCGCGACAAGGCGAATCCAGGCCGAACCACTGCTTTTTCCGACACACACAGAGACGCATTCATGTGACGAATACAAGCCGACTCCGCCCCCCTCCCAAAGACAGTGTTGCCAATTATTGCTGCTTCATTGTGTCCGGCCATAATCGAATCTGACGAGACCGGTCTCCAGTGGGCAACTGCATTGACACAAAGCCGATGCTTAGACCGCTACACCACCGCAGCCCTAGAAGAAGAATTTTTTTCTGATGTTAAAGGGGGCCTGACATAAAAAGTTTGAGAACCGCTGGGTTAAGGCATTGTCTCACGACACAGATTAGCAGGTTTCCTGGTTGTCTAAATTGGCTACATTGTTCGTGGATGACATTGTGATCTGTAGCAAGAGTATAGGGTGCAGGTTGAGGAGAGCCTGGAGGTGGGGGTATGCACTGGAGAGAAGAGGAATTAAAGTCAGTAGGAGCAAGACAGAATACCTATGTGTGAATGAGAGGGAAGACAGTGGAATGGTCAGGATGCAAGGAGTGGAGGTGACGACGGCATATGAGTTTAAATACTTGGGGTCAACTGTCCAAAGTAACGGGGAGTGCAGGAGAGAGGTGAAGAAGAGAGTGCAGGCAGGGTGGAGTGGGTGGAGAAGAGTGTCAGGAGTGATTTGCAACAGAAGGGTACCAGCAAGAGTTAAAGGGAAGGTTTACAAGATGGATGCGAGACCAGCTATGTTATATGGTTTGGAGACAGTCGCACTGACGAAAAGACAGGAGGCAGAGCTGGAGGTGGCAGAGTTAAAGATGCTAAGATTTTCACTGAGAGTGACAAAGAAGGACAGGATTAGGAACGATTATATTAGAGGGACAGGTCAGGTTGGACAGTTTGGAGACAAAGCAAGAGAGGCAAGATTGAGATGGCTTGGACATGTGTGGAGGAGAGATGCTGGTTATATTGGGAGAAGGATGCTGAATATGGAGCTGCCAGGGAAGAGGAAAAGAGGAAGGCCAAAGAGAAGGTTTATGGATGTGGTGAGGGAAGACATGCAGGTGGCTGGTGTGACAGAGGAAGATGCAGAAGACAGGAAGAAATGGAAACGGATAATCCGTCTCTGGCGACCCCTAACGGGAGCAGCCGAAAGTAGTAGTAGTAGTAGTAGACTGGTTGTCTACATTGGGCTTCTGTGCGAGTCCTTACTCAGTGGTACAGAGATCATTACATCATATCTTGTGTAGCCATAAATCCGAGAGCTATTGTGAAAAAACGCTAACTTTTTTGGAAAGCCTGACATGTCACTACCTATCACGACTGTTACCATGAAATTAGATGTTTGTAAACTGCTTGGGGCGTTTTCACACCTAGTTCAATTACAGCAGTTATTTCAAACCCTGGTGCATTTCCACCCGTGATGCAGTTTGTTGATAAACACATGACCACAACAATTAGAACATGAACATTTAAGGAGGGTGATCCCTGTCCATTTTCAATCAAACTATGAAGCAGTTCCTTTGCAGTGAGAATGCAATGTGACCCAACTCATGAAACCATTATGTATTACATGCATGCATCAAATCACAGTGAAATGGTAGGGTTTGTCACTGTAGGCATTCATTAGAGCACGACGGTGACGCGCTCTGTATCTAATTAAATGCAGCTGCAAAACAAGGTTTTGGAGATGCTGCCTTAATTCACATTCACACTATACAAAACTCGTATGCGAACCAAAGGATCACACAAAAGGCAAAGTTGGTGCTTCATTTTCAGTCTTTCAAGCAGGAAGACTGCTGCTAACTATCGCAAATAACACTGTAGGAGGCGTCCCATTTGAGGCTACATATGACCCCGTGATACAATGCATGGGTTGAAATGATGGTATAACAGTTTACTGGGGCACTCACCAGCACTGCGTCGGGATCATGCCAGAAGTGCCAGAGTATCCAAAACCACATGGCAGCACTAAGGAACTCTGACTCAAACTTCTGTTTCTTCGTTAGTTGGGGATATTGCCTGTATTGTGGCTCTATATGGGGTCCACCGCTGGCCCTGATTAAAAAAAAAAAGACAACCCCCCCTCAAAATGACGTTCGAAACAAAGAAAATTATCAACAACAAAAAAATAACGCATTAAAGCTTAGATAACAGATTCAGAAGTCGTATTTTAAATTGGTAAGCTAGCGTTAGCAACGCAACTGCTGGCAAAATATACCAAGCTAGGCTGGCTAGCTTGAAAATACTCACTTTCTGAATGTAATCTTCTGTGGCCCACGTCGCAAAAGCTGTGCCCCGCCTCGTAAAACCCCCATAACACTCCTTAAAGAAGACATCGTTGTTATAAACGATGTCTTCTTCTCTCATTTGAGTGTGAAACGGTTGTTCTTGGCGTCGAAATGTCACCTTCCCGGATCAGCAATGGACCCTGCAACAACAACAGCTGTGATTGGCTAAACGGAATTCTTCAATCTGTGATTGGTCAACGTGGGCTTCAAGGCAAACTACGACCTCCTCTGGTCAACTAGGGCAAGTATTTGAACTGGACAAATCACCGCTGTTCTGCCAGGCGTTTACAAAGCTTTAGCTGGGATTTTTCTGCGACGTTGGGCTTGGATTAATTTTTTAACCGCTTTTCCAGTACTGGAACAACAAAATCTTGAGTCTAAGCCATTAATAGATTATGTTTCAGACTTGATTGGTAATAATATACATTATCGTATGGTTAGATTAACAGCTCATTTTAATAATGAGCATGTTGGGCTTGTTTACCTGCGGAATCAAAGGATGTAAAAGCACCATCTTCGGTGTTGGAAGAGTATACTCTTGTTGCCAATAGTAAATATTAATGAACACTGCAGATAGTGCTGGATCCACTTGTCATACCAGCTTTCGACCAGTGGATGGGGTAGAAAGGCAAACGATTGTATTGCAGGGGACCTTGGTGTGCATGAGTTACTCGTTTTAGATGCTTATCTATTTTAAGCCTCGTAACACGATGAAAAGCACCTAAGGGGAAATAAAGAGCTGCCGTCACTGGAACGAGCAACGCTTGAAGGCTTGTACTTCTTATTTCAAAGATTTGTGACACTGCGCATAGCTTTTATCGTTTTGTCAAATCTACTGAAGTTGTGGGCAGCTTTGAAATTCTCCTGGCAGAAAGAGCTGGCCAGGTAACGACGCTCAGATATGAACCTGTGTAGAAATTGAGACGCAAAGTCATATTGCGCACGAATTGACTCTCGGCTGGATGCGTAAATGACGCGTCGCCCCACGGGCGATCCAAACAGGAAGCGTATTGTGTAGGGCGTGCGCACGGTGCCGCCGCCCGCGGTGGCGCGCAAGAAAAAAAGTGCACGAAGAGCGAAGCTCGACGCCATCTTCTCTAGCGATTTAACGCTGGGGACTTTAACGGACCAAAAAATGTGTGACCTCCGCAGGATACGACCGAGTGCAAAAACATTTCTCACGGGCAAAAATACTCCTGCAGAACAACCCCGACTTACATCCCCCCCGGTTACTTCTTTTATATGAAATACGCGTTTATCCTCCACGGCGTTACCTAATGGCGTCCGAGCACCATAGCTCTCCGGTTGCGCCCCTCTCCCCTCGCAGCTCAGACCCGCCCACGCATTCTCTCTAAGTGATGTCATGAGAGGGTAACCATTTCCCCCCCCCCAAAAAAAATGACTTATACACGCATCAATAAGTCAAGGACAATGTAGACATCGACGAATAACATTTTCGTCGTGTACACCGTGGTCTCGCTTCTTAACCGCGACCTGAGAAATGAATTCGAACGATCCTACGAAGAAAAAAAAACACGCACTACGCAACAAAAGACGTAGCCATGACAAATGCGTCCTTTCCGGAGAGAAGAAAAAGTAATGACCCTTTGTAGAGGCTGCCTCGTTGCATCTTCTTACTTGCACAGGTTTGAATGATCACTACTGTAGATCAGTTTAACCTCCACCCGTATTACATCAAACAAACCTGCGAGCGGCGGCGTAGCGTAGTGTCGGCAGTGCGCATGTGCGTGGGGATGCGGTTGAGCCGGGTCGATGCTGGAGTGGGGGGAGGGTCGCCACTGACGAGGAAAGGGGAAGCCGTCCTCAGCCGCAGCCGCTCTTGATCTCCAGGCATGTTGAAGTGGTTTCCGATAAACGATGACAGCAGCCAGTTTATACACCGGAATGAATCTGCTTGACGAACGGTGCAAACATTTGGTGTAGATGGATAAAAACGCATTTGGCCAAATCGGTTTGCATGCTTATTTTTTAATGGACCTCTACATTGCGAATATACATATTATGAAGGCAAGCACGACGTTACAGTGTGCGCAAGTAATTCCCTGCGCTGAATACTACCCACTGCTTTCGACCATGTTAAGTTGTTTTGGTGACTTCCAGTTAATCCCAACCAAACGTCAACTCAATAAGGGAAGCGCTGGTCTCGTGTATGGGGGTTACATAAGAATTTAGTTACCTCCTAGCGCGATGGATAACGGATTTAGATGCTCATTTTCAGCCACGGCAGCTGGCTGTGGGTAATTTAAAGGAATATTAAACGTAAAATGCAGAGTATATTATATTCATTGGTGTAATATGCGTGATTATACCTGTGATTGGCCAAATGTATGCTCGATCCATTCACGTCTACTGACAACACCGAATAAAGTGAACGTTTCAATCACATCTTGCCTGTGATTCTACCTTGCTAGCTAGCGCGCGCTGCTAGCTGAGATTAGCTCTACAAGACTGAATAGGACCGACTTTACTGGGGCAACACAAGAGACGTCGCCACAAAGGACAACATGATATTGTATAGTTTGTGCACCTCGAGAGACGTATTTCTCAAATCTAGAATTACCACTTTCACATCTGGTAACCCGAAGACCCCCCGCATTGATTCTGTGATGGCTTTTGTCGACACTTCGCCAGTGAATGAAAAAAAAAACTGGTTTTCCGCCACCAGCGGAACGGAGGAAACACAGGAGGGAAAGGAGCAGCAATTAAACCAAACATCCTGGCGCTAACGTTCCCACAATGCACAACTACACAGTTGCAAAACAGTCTAAACAACATGGCTATATAAACATGACTTCGTATTTGCTAGTCTACTGCACCGTTAAAATGCCGTGAGGCAACTAAAAAGTGAAACTGGATAATTTTTTTGTCAATTACATCAATTTGCATTATGTGGTGAACTCACATGGCCGTTTACCCCAGGCCGGAAAATATCTACGCAACTTTGCTCTTCGAGTACCTAACAGGTGAAATCTACGTCAAACCTCTAATGATGTTTCACCACTACTGCCCTCATCAAACAAATATACATCTGAGGCATTTCGAGAGTCCTGGGCGATGCGGCGTATATCAACCCGTGTGGCGCTGACGGAATTAGCCAGTTTGTACGTGGACGCGCATTGCTGGCGGGCACGGTGCCCCTGTAAACCCGGGCCTGTAGCCCCGCAGGATGTGGAGGGTTGTGGAAGGGGATGGGAGGGGCGGGGGGGGCTAGAGGAGGAGGAGGAGGCGGAGTCTCGACGGTCCTGCCAAGGCCGCCATTTTTACACTGCGAAAAGAGACGGTGAGAGGATCTAATTTCTAACAGGCGGCGCTGGCAGAGTATAGTTTTAACGGTTCGGAGTTTTACCTTAGGTCAAAATTGGACCATCGTTAGCAGCAAAAAGCAAGAGAATTTCATTAGGAGAAGACTCGTTGAGGGACAACTCTGAACCCAAACGTTTTAAAGCGTTACTGGTCATCTGCAGTGTGTGGACATAGTATTGTTTTGGTTGTGGAGGCTGTGTGTAGAGCGACGGGGTCTCACCCGGCTCCCCTTATTCTTTGCTAAGGCTTTCTATAGTGGACATAAACGGTGAGTAAATCTACGTTTCACTTGGACTACACGGCAGAATCGCAATAAAACAGTTTGCTTTAGGTAGGCTACTTGGCCAGGCACATCATGCTGATGCTGGCTAGTTGAGGTACCAGCTAGCGTTAGCCTGGTAGCTAGTTAAGTTGAAGTCGTTGTCTGCGTCTGCACGTAGGTGCGTTTTTGAAATAAGAATGACGCTTAAGTGTATTCTTATCTAAACAACGTAACTCACCGATTTGTCAATTTCGTGTTTTCGAACAATAACAACCTAAGAATCTACTATGCTAGCTAGCGCACGCTGCTAGCTGAGATTAGCTCTACAAGACTGAATAGGACTGACTTTACTGGGGCAATACAAGAGACGTCACTATAAAGGACAACGGGATATTATATAGTTTGTGCAGCTCGACACCTCGATTTTTCAAATCTAGAGAAGCATTTGTCAGAGTTAAAACGTTAGCAGTGGACGAAACTATTGTTTACAGCGAATTTCTCCAAAAGCAGAGGTGTAACTCAAACGCTTCTTTTTAGTGTAGTCAGCCATCAATTAACACGTCTAACATGCCTCCAAAAACCTAGCAAACGTCATCCAAGATCTCGCTTTCCGAGTCAAACAGAACGGGCTTTTTGTCCAAGTGTAAAATTGACCCAACGAATTGACACAGTGGCACCACAGACGTTATGGCGCAGAGTTTTGTAGCGTTTGTTTGGTTTTGAATAGGAAACCTTGATTGTCTCGCATCTCCCAGCTGTTTGTTTGGTTTTGGAGAGGAAACCTTGATTGTCTCGCAGCTGTATTTCTGATAAATCCGATATAAACGTACGATCGTAGCATCTATTCGGCCCAGAAACAACTTGAGCAGCTAACTAAATAGCCCGTTTTTATTTGGTTCGCCTGCGTTACGTTAGTACCATGTTTGTAACACAGTGTCATACTGGCCTGTAAATATTAGATTTTAGTTATACATTTACATCTCCGTCGGCCATGCTGACCCCAAGCAGAGCCTCCTTTCCGTTCATAGGTTTTTCAAACAATGTCACTGTTCAAAGCCAGAAAGACAACAAGTGGCTCTTTATGCGTGGAAACATCAAGATATGTGTTGTATTGGGCATAACGTACAGTGAAGATCGATCTAAGCTGTTCCAATAAGTGGCTGCACTGACAAAGATCTTATGCCAAGACTTATGTCAAATCGTAGTACCGTCAAGACTACATTTGGCTCTGTCTCATGTTTGACGATGAACTGATGCTTTGTGTTACAAAACTCCGTCTATAATTCTATTATGGGATACATTGAGCGTTTCCTGGCCACCCGAGATTCAAGTTGTATGTTGTTGAAATGCAGCAAACGTGGGGGAGGGGATGCTCACTTTGGTCACCGTTACATTATTGCTACAAAGTAAATATATATGTCGGTAACGTTAGCCAACACAAACTATTCCTGTGCACGTTTACTGCCGTGCTTGACCCGATGTGGGTGAAATTAAAGAGGCTTTTGGGTTTTACTGCTCGCCTTGACCTCACTACACCGATGCTGCTCCTGTCTGTGACGAACCAAAGTAATCCACCTCGGTCGTGTCGGTTCTCCCTCGGCTAACGTTAACACACCACGCATTATGTTGTTAGCTGGCTGCTGTTAGCCTCGCAGTTGCACCCGTTAGTCATTACAGGCCAAAACCAACTGCATGCTTTATTTATTTATTTATTTTATCTTTTTCCCAAAACGTCGTAGTTTGACGTGTTTCGCGACTGGCATTGTTTTTTCATAACGAGTGGTGACAAGTTAACCCACAAATGTTAACAGTATGTAATAATTGGCTGGCTAATCTGACAAGACATGGTGTTTTATCCAGCATGCGGCGCATACCCGAAGAGTCATCGTTGCCCATAATTGCTAGCATTTAGCTTTACTGGCTTTGGTCTCGAAGACCTAACTCAAATCTTAATAAAGCAATCCGGAGAATGTACCGACATAATGATACTTAAGGAAGAATATGTTAAAAAAAGATAGGAAAAAAAGACGGCTGAGCATTCTTGGGGGATTTTCTTGCCATGGCGTGGTTCCCTTGGTTTACACGATTGTCTTCTGTCCTTAGAAAAGCGTTCTGAAAATGGCGACTGGACCAGGGTGTTGTGGTAACATAATATCCACACCCCTATCGGTAGATCAGACTGCAGCGCCGACACACTCACTGGAACGCAACTACACAACATTTACATTTTATTTTAGCTAATATCAAGGCATAAAGCCACCGTTATAACCCCTTTCTGACGACGGTTTTTGACTCGGTCGATTGCGATTGTCGCCGGCTATTAGGTCTTTTCTTATCAACGCCAAGAAATGGGGACCGTATAGCATGCGTCACGTCAATAAGATGATTCTCCCGTTTTTATTGTGATTTCAGTTGTTGTGGAGTGTTGTTTAACGTTACCAAAAGTTAAATGCTACTATGTGGTGTCGGGCAACAACAATCCCCTTGTTATTTTGAATCCAACAACTTGCCGCGGCGTCTCTAGTTATACAGGCTCGTTCAAATACTGTGAGAATGCAGTCTTAACGCGGGGTCAGCCCCACTATGTTCCCTCGGCCCCATGTTCCTCCATGAATTGATATAGTTGGGTTAGAGTGAGGGAACAGACACGCTGCCGTCTAACGCTTTAGCAGCTGAATTGTTGACGGGTCTAGTTTTGTAGAGTCCATGTCAGATTTCCCCAGGGGGACAATAAAGTCTATCTATCGATCGATTTATCTAAAATAACTTCACAACATTGTGACTATGTATCCCCAATGCCTTCCCACATCATTTGGTTTGAGTTTATGCCCTTTTTTTTAGCTTGCTTGTGTTCTGCATGGTGAATCAAAACATTGGGTCAGTTATGACAGTTATTTAGTGGCAGTTTTTAAGATCAATCCATCTGATTGGGAAGAGGGTAGATACTCGTCCGGAGTGGTAGAACAAGAATGATTCAGAATACACGAGTCACATCATTTGACTTAGCCCCCATAATGAATAACCACTGTGTTTTTATTGATATTCATCATTCAAAGGTTTTTCTTTTTCATTGAAAAGAGACTTCTCATACTGGCAAGCTGGTTTCTTACCTGGGCCCTGTAATGAATTTTTGGGGGTTGGGTGGACAGGGTCAGTTTTATGAAACAACAGCTGTGACTCTGTTACCCTCCATAGACACTGACAAAGGCCCCCTACTGTCTTTATGCCCCCCCCCCCCGTGTTTCTTACAAGCTCACAGCAAATGTCAATCATGAAAGCAGTCCTCAAACTTGGTGTGAAAATGAATGGTCAGGTTTTGTTTGATATGGTCTTATATCTCTAGGCCAAGGACCACATTTGAAGTGCTTTCACCTTTGACAACATTAACACTTCTGGACTATATTGCATATCTCAAATGAAATCATCCCCGGTTGTTTATGCCTTTTAATGGTTTCTGTGGCTTGGTTTTCTGGTTCTTTTGTTGCATTACCTTGGTTATCCTACAAGGTGACTGTAAGTCAGGACTCATCTGAAAAAGAATGCTAGAAGAATGAAAACATTTTAGGAACCAAATTAGGCTAGGTCCCAGTTCGTCCCTTGGGCTCTTACACTATGCTGCAACACAGTTCTGTCTCTTCATCCCAGTCGACTCAAGTGGCAAGATGGTGACAGACCCATGGTGCAAACTTTGGCACTCTGATGCTCAAATGCCTGTTCGTGACTGTTGCCAGGCATGCCCTTGTTGCGTCTTCCTTTCCTTCCTCACTAAGAAAGACAAGCAAATCAGTAGAGGTTGCTATTAGACATGTATTTGCCTCTTTTAATGTGAGCCGAAACTGCCAAAAGCAAAGAGTTGTGTCCCCCCCCCCACAAGTGACGCTGAAAGCAGAGTTATGCTTTTTCTTCCCCCACAAGTGAAGCTGAAAGCAGAGTTATGCTTTTTTTCCACAATTGAAGCTGTGCAGCTGTTCTGTGAGGAAGTTGTCTCACCAAGCTAACAGATGACTGGCACTCCCAAGATTGATGCCTTTGATTTGCTTTTGGGTCTGTCACACATATGTGACAGACCCAGAAGTCTCTGTCAATAGTGAGGGCATACTATATAGGGTCCATTCTGCTTCATGGCATAGGCCTCCAAGCCTTCTGTATTTTTATCCTCTGTGGAATTGGATAGTGTGAGGCATCTAATCCCAAAGGGCTATATGATTAATTTTTGATATTTTCTCACATCCTCTACATCACTCATCCAAATCAAGGTTACTCTGTGCTTGTGCTCCTTTTAAGAAAGGGGTACAGAATGGGTATAATTTGTTTTTCCATTGTCAGCAAGTACCAACAGGAATTCTGCAATTAGAAAGATTACCTACCTGTTAAGTATAGACCTCGCTCAGGTAGCAGTAGCAGAGTGGACTAGTTCAGCTTTTCTGAATATGGCAAAGGGTCTACATCTTGTGTGGACAGGGTATGAATACTAGATGAGCGAGGGCCCTACTGTGTCTAATCAGAGGCTGCTTCATAATACACAAAATCCCCTGCCACCTAGCCCTCCCTCTTAAAAGGCCAGTTCCTTAGTAGTAACTCACATTTTTAGCTTTTGTTATTAAAAAATAAAATATCGGTCGTTTGTTTTCGAATGAAAACTGGCCATCTTCTGATCACAATACTATGCTTGTATTATTGTGTAAGTGTTTCAATTCCCTAGGTCTATACTGCTCTTTCTTCAGGATCATACAGCTTACAGCTGTAAATACCTGGCTGACTGAGTGTGTGCCCTGTTGCATTGAACAACACTGTCTATTTGTTTGCTTTGTTGACAAAGAAAGGAAAGTGAGATTACCTATCACGTTCTCTCTCCTTCTGCAGATACAGAGCAGTGCAGCAGGTGGTGGACAGACATAAATATTTTTAATAGCACACCTATTCTTTCACCCCAACCTTAAGATATTCACTGGTGCCCACATATCAAGGAAGTCGCAAGGGATTAAAATAACATTTCCATGTATTCAGTAGACAGACAGCCACAATAAAGAAGTAAAGTGAGTGCACATGGCATCTTTTGCTGTACTGTTGAAATAGAAGGCCAGTCTATTGACTTTCTATGTCACTCTCCCCCCTCTTGCTTGGAGTAACACCCTGTTGTTTATACATTCTCCTCTTTCCCCTGACAAGAGTCCATCCTGAAATGGTGGAATCACTGTGCAGGTACACACCTTTCAGAGCAAAACTTTGTGGTTGTAGCTTGGTCTCCAGTGCTCTTGCCTATGTGGAACCCAGACCCTGAGAGACCCACAGGCAAAGCTGCCTGGCTCTGAGGCCCAATGCAGTCACGTGGCCTCCCATCTGGGAGAAGGAGAAATCAGGGCTCAGGTGATCTGTTTTTGTGCTGCTAGCTGGGCTGTAACAGATCCCTCTATAATGGCCCTTTTAGGTACCAAGCTACATCCGTGACAGGTGGCTCAAGGGCCAAGGTTGCTGCAGCTGTAGCCTTGTTGCTGCTCCTCAACCTGTTTCCTGTTACTGTGTTGCTGCTGCTGTGTTACACCAGCACCAAGTGGAGTGGTGCAGAGCAGGCTGGGAGTTTGGGCAGGGAGGGAGGTGGGTTGTGGTATGGATAGTGCTGACGTAACATCATTGTGAGCCAAGCGTGAAATTGATCATGGAACACTGCCGTAATGGGGCCTGAGTGGCTCTTGCTGTTCTGATGCCCTGTGGACTGTAATGGCTAGCCCCTCCCTTGCTTCCTTAGCCACACATATAGATATACAGACAGACGGATTGACATGGCTCACACATTACTTAGATGGACAGTGCATTCTGCAAATGCTGTAATCAGCACTCAAATGCATATGCGTCTGCTCAACCCTCCGATACCCATGGCAACTCTCCAGATCTGAGGGACAATGTCATATTTGACATCGCCATGGCCAATTGCACAGATTGGACAGATAAGCGCCTTGATGTGAATCGAGGAGTTTGTTGTTGTCAGCTAGCCCAGTCTAATTCAAAGTGTTAAGTAGTGCTCCTCCTTCACCACACATAGAATGGTTGTGATATTCCCTGAGTCTCCTAGTGAAATAAAACGGGGGTGGCACCCTCGGGGGAGGGGGGGGCTCTCCTGAACAGTTATTGCTCAGAATACTGGGGGGCTGCTCTAGCTCACTTGCCAGACCCTCTAGCTGACTTAAACTCCCTCACACCCTAAAAGTCTAAGAAAAGATGAGTTACTTTTCCAACCTTGTTTGTTTTATTGGGATTCTATGTCCTATAGCCTTTCACTCAAGCAATTTATTACCACCATCGTACTGCAGGCTGTTGAGCTTTATAAAGCAGGCTCTATATTTACAGTTAAGTAAAACGACTAAGCTTGGTGTCTGTGTCAAGCTACTTGTGAGATTGAAAGCTCTATGCCCCGTCTAAAACGAGCGTGTGTTGAATCTTTGAAGGCAGTATGTCTTCCCTCTTTCCATTTTGTGTCAGCTGGCTTTGTTGTTTTCCTTTGGCCGTTATTGTCTACTTTATATACCTGTTAGGGTATTTTGCAAAACAGGTCTGAGCAGGGCAACATCGCTGTCTCCTAGTCATCTGCTTTTACCTAGATTTCATTCCCTTGAGCTATTGGTCCTCTCCTCCCTCTTAATGACCGCTTGAGTTGCTTGTGCTTACATACACATCCATATCCACTGCGGTATTGATGTATGACTTCACCTTTCGGTGCTGGAGTGCAAGGGGGGGGGGCTGGCAGGTATGGGCACAAAGACTTATGAAAGCCAGAGCTGATACGATGTGTCCCACTGTGGGTACCCTGAAACAGAGGGCTGTGCCTGCATTCCATCTGGGGCACGCTTCCTGTGTACATGACTGCATTTGTGTGTGTGTTTTATGTGTGTGTTCATAGGCTGAGTCATTGCAGCCAGCCATGAGGATAGTATCATGTCACATCAGCTTGGCAGGGGGGCAGTGGGTTTCAGTTGGAATCCCTCTCCCTCGCTGTTCTTGCTGCCGGAAAAAAAAAACTAAACTGCAGATACTTGGCTGCGAAAATGAGAATGAAAACGCAGTTGAGAACGACCGAGGAGGTAGAGGGAGCTCTTGCGTGTGGCTGTATGGGGTGTGAGAGATGGTGTGGGTTTTCCCTCACCGACTTCAGTGCGTTTCTGTCTTAAAAGGAGAGAGTTATTCCCTACACAATGACGTGACTGTGTCTCCTCGCCGAGGAGGAAGGGGCGGGGGGGGGGGGGGAGCGGAGACTGGATTATGCTGTGCTCCACTCTGCCACCCAGAGTCCATCCAGGTCCAAGGCTGTGTAGCGTCACTGTCAGACAGACCCCATGAACACCTCCCCCACCCTGCCGCCTTCCGAACTGCAGAGGCGTTGGATGATTTCTAAAGCACTGGCAAATCTGTCCATAAAGAAGCTGTGAAAGGTGGAGAGAGGATAATGAGATTAAAAAAAAAAGACCACAGAGCAATAGTAAACCTCTACTTCCTCTCCGCGGCTTTGTTCTTTGCCATGGTCGTTTTTTTGCTGTGTGTCTCCCATTCTCTCTCCCTCTTCTCCCTGACCTCGCCTTATGCTGCTTGTCCCCACCTCTCTGTCCTCTTGTTTCTATAACGGCAGTGGATGTGGCTGAAGGTGGCTTTAAATGGTCTCTCCCGGTCTCCTTGTAATTAGGAGCCATGTCTGCGGCACTCCCCTTCCTCTGTGCTGTGCTCCCAGGTTAATTTAGGAAGTGTACAGAGGAGGGAGAGAAATCCGGACGGGTGGGGTGATTGGGAGGGGGGGGGGGAATGTTTTTTTTCTCTCTCTCGCTCCTTTTCTTTTCCTTTTTTTGGCAGCATTTCCCTGGTGTAACGGACAGCTCTGCTAAAGGAACTGGGAGGAGCCAACGGAGGCAGTCACAGCTCAGATTTAGTCAGGAATGCTGCTGTACTGTACTTGTTTTTTTTCCACCCCCCTCTTGTCAGTCTTGACTGTGTCTGGCCACAGTACAGGGTCTGTGTGTGTTTGTACTGTTTGCTTGCTGTTCCTCTGAGAGCCTCTTTAAAGAGGAATGCTTGTAAGGCCGGAGCAAGGGGGTTATCTGTGTGTGTGTGCGCGTGTGTGTCTGAGTTAGTGTGAATTCCTTAGCAGTGACAGCAGGGTTCCCTAGCTGAAGAAGAAACGGACCGATTGGATGGGAAGACAGACAGAGAATCTTATTTATCAGCTCTAAACATACGGAGAAGTCTTTCAGATAATACAATGGGAAAGGTCTCTTATTTCAGTGTTTGTGGAAGACTGCCCGAAGTGTTCTGGTAAAAATTGGTTTCCATCGAAAAGACCACCTTGTGATACAGCTCAAATGCCTAACAAGAACATTTCAAACACCTTTCAATGTGACGGGGTGGCTGGAGCCAGTGGTCCAAACAGTAACCCTGGATGATGCACACACTCATGGGTCTTAACCCTCCTATTTATTAGGCCTGGAGCTGACAGCTGTTTTCTCTTCTGACCAGTCCTGATGGTAATTGTGCTCTACCCTTCACAAAGCCGAACAAGTAGCATGATGTACATCACTGTCGTTTACAAGAATTTATAGTTCTTTCAGCGATTACATGCTCAGCTCGGTTATATTGCAGCGAGCTAATTAGTTGTGCTCCTTTTGAGTCAACGGATATTGCAATGTTAAACGTTTTACCATTTGAGAAATCAAAACCCAGCTTAAATGTTGCCATAGCCTTTCTTTTCTGGGAATTATGAGAGTTCTCTGGATAAAGGCAGTGCAGTGAAGGTTGACAGCTTGCCCCTTTAATGAAATATCTTTCCTAGAGGGAGATGTGTGTGTGTGTGTGTGTGTGGGGGGGGGGGTTCAGAAGACATGCTCAGGCCAAAGGGTTGACACCTCCATGGGCATGTACAGGCAAATCTTTGTCTGATGGTGTGTTATTGCTTGCTGAGGGTGTTGTGCCACTATATATATATAAGATGTATTCCTGCTCTAGAGCCCCTCTCCCATCCATATTCTGAGCTGTGATCTGAGCCTTTGTTTGGCCCCAGAGTGCATGGGCAGGCGGAGGTGTGACCTCCAGCCTATTTTGTCTCGGCATCTGTCCCTCCCACTAATCCTGCTTATCAACAGAGCTCTCTGTATCAGGGGCACCCACACCGCCACATATGCTCCTGTCTGGACGCACATCGGACACAAATGCAATGGTTAATATGCTTGTCACTGCCCTGCATAAGATGTTCTCCAGTTTTAATCTATAGGTTTTGTTTTTGCAAATAAACTTCAAACTACCTCCTACATAGAATGCTTCCATTGCCCTAAACCAAATTTGGTTAATTATTGACGACTTCCATCTTTCAGTTTGTGTTGTCCATCCACATTGCAGGAGAAGGAGACATATGATAGGCAATGCATTTAAATGAACAAACTGTTTGGGGCTCCAGTTGTAATGTAGAAGGATTTTATATGCGCATATCCCAATACCATGAGTGTGTATGTCTCTCAAGTGTCCTGGATAGAATAGTTCTCCTCGGTGGGGTGCGGGTGGCTTCTGTGTGTTTATTGCGTTCCTCTCCTTCCTTTCATGGTGGGCTGTTTTTCCTCTGTTCTCTTGCTCCCCCCTGTGGGAGGACTCTAACAGTTCGACTTCCTGCACCCTTACAGACTGTGCAGAGGTCGCACTTGCGCAGTTCACAACAGCAGTTAAGACTTGACCTTAGAATGTCACATCTCCCTTTGATCAATCAGTACCTGAGCTAGCTAAAGTTGACTGCTTTTGTCAGAGGGAATTTCCTGTCAAATGATAATGTTGCCTGTGTTATCTTGGTTTTGATTTCACTAGTATGAAAGTATGAATCATGAAACAACGTGCACTGGAAATGCCCTGTTTTCAGTATGATTAGTAATTGCAGGTTTGTTCCACTGCTGCCTGACAAGGGTTTTGTTCTTAGTAAAAAAAGAAAAAGAAGACTGAAGCCCTAAAATTTTGATCATATATTCATGCTATTACTTATGTTGGTGCTCAATATTAAATGATTCTTTTTCCTCTCCCTCTCTCTGTCATCTTTTTTCCCTCTTGTGTTTTCAGGCCTTGTGGATGCACTTAGATGTCTGCAATGAGTGCTGTGGCTGGCATGCCTCAGTGTGTTGGACTCCTATGTTCTGGACTCAGTAGGACAAGAACTTATCAGCAGAGAACGTCATGAGCATAGTCATCCCAGTAGGGGTGGACACAGCAGACACCTCATACTTGGACATGGCTGCAGGCTCAGAGTGAGTAATAGAAACACACACATGCTTAGTTAGACTAGTCAAACCAAGACTTCCTCATTCTCACCTTCTACTTCCCCCCTCGCTCCTCTCTTCATTCATTCTTATTTTTAACTTTCACCCCCACGTCTTTAGAGACTGGCATCCACTCTATTTCTCCCAAAGGATTTATTCCAACTTAAACTCATTTCTATGTTATCCTGTCTCATTTCCCCCAATGTGCTTTCCTTTCACATGGCCTCTACTGTCATTCTAAGTCCTTAGATTTGTACTTTTCCACAAGTAGTTATCTAGATCACACTCTCTTGCATTGTAACGTCACTCCTTTCTGCCTCAGCATCTGACCCAACATGCTCTCTATTCTTTCATTCTTCTTTGACTTACCTTAAATGGAAATGAGGAGTCATTTCCATTTCTTTGCATTGCATTGATCTTCCTGCACCTATAGATGAGTTCTGTTAATGGGAAGAGAATTTGTGGTCATTTCATTGAGGCCAGGCCCTATAACACTGATGTCTGCTCTAATGTTCAGTTCCACTTTGACAGCTATTATACACTCCCATTCACACTCTCTCCCCCATAACTCATTGTGTAGGTATTCACAATATATGGCTATTAACTACACTTATCCACACAAATCTGGCAGTGAGACAAACATATTGATTTATTTATAGTTCCTCAGTTCAGAACCATCCCTGTGTGTAGTAAAATAGGAAACTTGTTGTCCTAATCTAATTGTCTGGTAAAGCATGTGTAGTTAATGGCACACATGTTTACTGCATTCTGGTGAATGAAGCCATAGCAACAACCCCCCCACAATTGGTTTCCAAAGTCTTGTCAAGGACTTTGCTGTAGCTTTTTCAAGAGAAATAAATGAAGCGAGAGGTTCTCCTATCACTAAATAGTAACAGAAATACGTCATCGGCTAATAACTGGGCTCGTGTGTCTTTAAAAGGCAGAGAGAAGAGCTGTTGCCGCGATAGCTTGTGTTGCCATGGTAACATTCCCTCACTCCCCGCCTTCCACCCCACGCTGTGCACGGTCTGTTTCCATGGACACAGAGTTGAGTGACAGGTGGCCCTCACATGGTTAAGGCGTCTTAAATGGTCCTGGTGCGCCCCCCCCCCTTACCCCCTCTTCTCCAGTGAGCTCTTTCAGGGCTGTCTGTATCCTGGACCTTGCTGCCACCTTCACTTTTCTCCTGCACTCACCTCTGTTCTCTATTTCTGCCCATGGTCTGAAGTCTGATTCCCTGCTCCAAGTTCATTTAAAAGTATTTATTTACCAAGCTATAAAATGGCCTCCAGCTGCTGTGCAGGTGCCATCCAGACCAAAGCAGAGCTAGACACACCACATACACAGGCACACACTTAACAGACTAGTGTGGAGGTTAGTATTGTTGATGTGCAAGCCTAGTGTAGAGAAACAATGCAGGCTATTGACCAGAAGAACAGCGTCATATTCTTTCCACATCCCCCCTAAAGCCTGTGGCACCCTGACCAGCTGTTGGCTAATGCTATGTGTATGAGATAGTTGGGAGTTGTGCGTCCTGCTCAAGTGGCACGCAGAGCCCAGCGTGCACGCGCACGCTGCCAGAACATGGAGTGTTGCCATGGCAACGATTTAAAGCCCTTTTGGGGAGAAGGCGTTGCCTCTGGCTGTGCAGCACTGCTCTTTTCCTTTCATTCCGTTTCTCTCTCCATCCTCACCACTTGCCCTGTACGCCGCTTCACTAAGTGTGTGTCTGTCCTGAGTGTGTGCGTATCTGAACCCTTGCCTTTCAAATGACATCCGCTCCTTACTGATTGCTCTCTCGAGCTGTCTCGGCTATGATTAGCACGTCTAGCTAGGTGTCAATTAAATCGAAACTCCATACAATTGCTTTGTCTATTCATTCCTACTTCTTTCTTTTCCTCCCTCTCATGCACTCTCTTTGTCTTTACCGTTGCTGTTGCAGCCCTGTAGCTGTTTGGGTTGGGGTTTGGTTATGACTTGCTTGTACCATCTGTAGCCACCCCCCTGTGTAAGGTGTCATGTATAAACCCTGATTCTCTAGTTCTTCCTCTCCACTTCTCAGAAGGGAAGGCAAAATAATGAAATAAATTCCTTCCAGTGGCATACACATGTAGTCAAAGCACACATACTCACTTGCAAACTTGTCATTCAAAAGGTTCTCTTATTCACTCAGTGGGACCAAGGTACAAGAATACAGTTAAATACAGTGGAGACGTTGTCCTGACCCAATTAAGAAATCTTAATTATTAAGGAATTTATTTCCCCCTTAATAACACAATGCATGCCCATACCAGATCTTCCATCCTTTTTAATACGAAGTATAAATGTTATTGTGTTGAATCATTTATGGCTGAAAGTGAAAGAGCTTTCAACATGTGCTGCTGTACATTTGAAAGATTTCCCAATTTCGTTTGAGGGCGTTCTCCGGTCTTGAACGTTTACAGAAGTTTGTGTGGCGGTTAGACTGATGTTCCCACACACGTACACATGCCTTCCCTTGGGCACGCCTCCAAACCTCATGCATGCACCCCATGTGAGTTTTCACTTTGCCAGTGAATACTTGAGCAGGAAGTATTGCACATCACTCTTGGCGCAGGCTACAAGAGCACAAGGGCTGATAGGATAGAGGCTGCGGCAGGTACTGTATCACCACTTTACCTATGGACAACACTTTCAGAGGGGCGAGAGTTTGGGAAGGAGGGAATAGGCTTGTGCTTTGAAAAAGTGTGGTTGTGTTTGTATTTGACAGGCAGACATATTACACCCTCATTAGAACAACGGTTCCATGGGATTATCCTTTGTATTCTTGGGGCTTAGCAGTGCTAACTTTGCTTTTCCCTAAAGTAAACGCTCTTCAAAATATCTGTTATTTTGTCATTCAGTGCCACAGAGAAAGTAAAGGAGAACAGTGTAAGCTTAACTGAAATGCTCCAGAGCCTGTTCACAGTCCCTACAGTCTTTTTTGTTCTCATCGCAGTCAGTGTACCTGAAAGGCTGTCCTCCTGTGTGCTCAGTGAGCTTTTTCTGTTCAAGTAGTTGGCCTTATCCACTAAAGATTGCTGGCAGAGCCTTTCAGCCGCCATGGAGGTTTGAGTTGGTGAGTTAGTTGCTGAGGTATGAGTGAGAGGGGTGTGCAAGCAAGCAAGTCTAACAGTCAAATGCACCCTGAGGGGTTTTCTATCTCTGTGACCTTGAAGCAGTAGTCTGGGCAGGACTCACTGAGAATGGATGGATTTGGTGATATTTTCAAATTACTGAACCATGGACTTGTATGTGTGTACCTAACCAGCACATGGATAACCAACAAGGCTCATCTTGGTATTCGGTTATTTCCTCTGTTTCCCTGCCAAATGCTTCGGCTTGATTCGTGGCCCCCAATCTCTCCTCAGTTCCTCTCTCTCCTTGCTACTTTACTCTTTAATCCATTGATATCTTGTCTGCTGTCATCTCTTTTTGTAAGTCCCACTTCATCTTCCTTTAGAGCTAGCTGCCCCTGCCACTAAAGACTAGATTAATCATGTCACAATAAGGCTGACTTGTTCTCAAACAGCCAAACTGGCTCTCTGCCTTCTGAGGAAAGTGGATTTACCGGTTTGGTATGCTCTTAGTAATGAATGCATTTTTATGAGAGGGGGAGAGAGAGTTAGGCTTCTTCATTCTGCTTTTTGCCTGGCTTTAAGGCTTGTGCTTTCCAGCTAAAGTGATATGACAGCACACAGGGCATAGTTTTATGTGTGAAGGCCTTTGACTGCCTCTGGCCCCAAACAGTCTGACTGTCGTAGCCCTGGCACGCATACACAGTCATGCTCATGCCACTGTCACTCTGTGTCACCAACGCTGGCCTGCTCCCCTCCTAAGCAGTCTCACACAGCTGCTCTTCTCACACAATTGGAAGAGAATAATAGGTGTCCTCAGTTTTGCTGTGATGGGTTTTTAGTGTATGATTTTAGTTCTCTCTGTAACTCTGTTCCTCCATGTGTGTTGCTGCCCACAGACCAGAATCAGTGGAGGCTAGCCCCGTGGTGGTGGAAAAGTCAAACTACCCTCACCAGATCTACAGCAGTAGCTCCCACCATTCCCACAGCTACATCGGCCTGCCTTACGCTGTAAGTACACACAAAAACACACTCAGCCTCCACTCACATTCTTATATTTGACCTACATACATACCATGGGCGCATCCTCCCTTGCATATTATCAGATGAGCGAGCAAGTGGCTAGCTCTCATCCAGACTGAAATGGAACACTGGTCCTCTCAGTCCATGCAGAACATAGTCTCCTTCCTCTCTGCTGTGTTTAAATGCTACCTTTGTGTACAGTCAATTGTCCAGATTGCCTAAAGCACTAATTGATCACCTCATTAGCCATTGAGCTTAGCTAACTTTGAAAATTTTAAATTGTGTGTATGTGTGTCTATGGGGGTTCTCTTAACTATAATAGTTCATTTTGAGTCACTTGGTAGTGACAGTTCATAGAAGCACATGTTGAACTCAACATATATTACCAAACTGTTTAGACTGCTTTGTGATTCAACTGTGAGAGAACCTTGTTTATTTACAGTAGGGGATCCTTAACATCATCTATGTTCTCTCCTTTCTCCATCAGGACCATAACTATGGGGCACGGCCCCCACCTACTCCGCCAGCCTCCCCTCCCCCTTCTATGCTGATCCGGCAGGGTGAGGGGGGGCTGTTTGTGCCAGGGGCCCAGGACGAGGCATCCAGGGGCACCACGCTCAGCACCTCGGAGGACAGCAGCTACGGGGCTGACATCACCCGCTGTATCTGCGGATTCACCCATGACGATGGCTACATGATCTGCTGTGACAAGTGCAGGTAAGATTTCAGCACTGGTCATAAGCCACACCTTCTGCTGTATCAGGCTTTTGGGGAGGTTGGATGGGTTGAGTTTTGAAAAACCATGTGCAGGTATGTCTGTGAATGTTCTCATTCATCCAGGTCATGGTTATCCAAAGGAGTTGAATCAAGTGCAACTGGACTTGGTATATATCCGTGAAGATGTTTCGCCTCTCATCCAAGAGGCTTCCTCAGTTCGTGCCTTTCTGACTAGACCAAGCTAGTCTGACTGGCTGGAGATGAGACTCAGAATTTATCCTCTGTGGAGTCATTGTCAGAGCTAAAGGCGAAACGTCTTCACAGACATATACCAAGTCCACGTGCAGGTACTTTTGTGTTTGGGTTGGGCTATTTCTGAAGGAACCTATTATTTACAGAGAATGATTATTAAAAGCCCTTCTGCTTTGCTTTGTGTTCTGTTGTTCAGTGCATGGCAGCATATAGACTGCATGGGCATCGACAGGCAGAACATCCCTGAGACTTACCTGTGTGAGCGCTGCCAACCACGACACCTGGACAGGGAGAGGGCCATTTTGCTGCAGACCAGGAAACGAGAAAGTCTGTCTGGTAAGTGGAGCATGTAGATGGATGTCAAGGCTCTGGTGCCTTGAAACTCAGGGAGCATGACTTTGCATGTACTCCTGTTCTACTTTGAAAAAAATTACAACAAAAAAGCCGAGATTACGAAAAAGCAAAGATGAGGTTCCTATTGGCAAATATTCCCTTTCCTGAAGTGCCGCATGCTACCCACTTTTAAAATCAATGACCAAGTGAAAGTATCTAGGCGGTGTTTCTGTTACAGAGCATAGATTTCTCAGTTCTGCTTTCGTTGCCTTCCTTACTGCAGTAAATGGTATTCTTATTGGTGAGCAGTGCAGTCAATGGCTTTATCAGGGCCCAGCCTCTACATCCTGCAGGCCAAGTCAGGTCTTGTTCAGTTCCAACCTGAGACACAGTGACACCTGCAGGACCACTGACAAATTGCAGCTTCAAAAATATGAGCATTCGGAAGACTAAACGTAGGTGGGGAATATTGGATTTTTGTCCCTTACATCTGGATCACCCCTTTTATTTTGTACCAGTGCACCAACATGACCAACATTATTTTGATAGCAAAGCCGATAACTCAATAAGACATTGATTTCATCTCATCTTCACTTCTCACAACTTACTAAACTTTGACTTTGTTTAAAGATTTGTTATCAACCTGTCTCTTAAGTTGAATGGAAGACAGTTACCGTTTGAATTGTTAAGTGTCCCTTAATGACAACTGAATACATTATTTGTTTGTTATTTATCCAGATGGGGACACAAGTGCTACAGAGAGTGGAGATGAGGTGCCACTGGAGCTCTATTCAGCCTTTCAGCACACGCCCACCACCATCACCCTGACCACCGGGCGCCTTGGCAACAAGCAGACTGACAAAAAGCGCAAGAGGAGTGGAGAAAAGGAGCCTCCTGCAGCCTCTGCCCGAGCCAAAAAGGTCTATTTTGAGTCTTAATGGCCTTTGATTTAACCAAGCCAAGCAAATTATCCATTATATGCACTGTAATATTGAGTTGGGCACTGGCAAAAACCTAATTTCTTTTAATTTTCTGGTAGGCATTCCGTGAAGGGTCAAGGAAATCTTCCAGAGTCAAGGTAATGTCACTAATGACTAACATGAAATCCTCGTTTATTAAAGTTTCCCAACTGACTGCCATCAAAACTGTAGGCATACCTAACTAACCTGTCTTTTCAACTCCTTCCCCAGGGTGCTGCTCCAGAGCAGGAACCAACAGACCATCCATCTCTGTGGGAGAACAAGATCAAGACGTGGATGGAGCGTTATGAGGAGGCCAGCAGCAATCAGTATAGTGAGGACGTTCAGATCCTTCTGCGCGTCAAAGAGCAAGGCGATGGCAAGAGCCTAGCTTACAACACGCACCCAGCCTCTTTCAAACCACCGGTGGAGGTAAAACTCACACAGATACAGTTGATGGGTATAATTAAATGCACCCAGCCAAAAAATGACCAAGAAGCACACCCTGACACATGCGCTCAAGCACACCTTTCAACACAAACATTCACTTACTCAGACACTTAACGAGACTATAGCTTGTTTTCTTGTATGAGTTCACATCATTTGGTCATTGTCTCTCCAGTGTGTTCACTCATTTCCTGCTGTGTCACCTCCAGAGTCAGGTCCAGAAAAACAAAAGGATCCTGAAGGCAGTGCGGGATCTAGCCCCAGACTCGCTAATCATTGAGTACAGGGGCAAGTTCATGCTCCGACAGCAGTTTGAGGCGAACGGATACTTCTTCAAGAGGTCAGGAGTCATCAGCAGTATTTCCCTATGGATTTTTACTTCAATGATATAATTAGGGGGTTCAGGTGTTTATTCTTTTAACCATTTGCCATGTGTTTTCGCCTTTGTTTTTGTGTCTTAGGCCCTACCCATTTGTGTTGTTTTACTCTAAGTTTGATGGGCTGGAGATGTGTGTTGACGCTCGCAGCTTTGGCAATGAGGCCCGCTTCATCCGGCGCTCATGCACCCCGAATGCTGAGGTAAGGAGTTGGCTCAGGGAATTCAGTTCATTGATGTTGTCGACTGTTTCTGCCAATTAGAAATTCAAAGTTTATCATTCTGCCCACATCCTCTGTTTTCACAAACCATTATTGTTTTTCATGTTTCACTCAGGTGCGGCATGTCATTGAGGATGGTATGCTGCACTTGTACATCTACTCACTGAGGCCAATCACCAAAGGCACAGAGATTACCATTGGCTTTGATTTCGACTATGGCAGCTGGTAATTGGAAGGAGTGTACTTGCAGGCAACACAAAAAAAACATATTGTCACAACAATAAAAATATCACCAAAGATTATTTGGCACAATTTTCTCATTTCTGCCTTTGCTTCTGCTTTGTCCTTTTGTCCTCCTATTTTAGTAAATATAAGGTGGATTGTGCCTGTGTGAAGGGGAACCAAGAATGTCCTGTACTAAAACATAACCTGGAACCCATAGAGAACCTAGGCTCAGGAAGCCGGCGACGAGGGAGCCGCAAGGACAAGGACACGGCCCGAGATGACCAGGGCCAGAACCAAAACGTGGGCTTAGATGGTGAGGGAAAGGGCAAGGGAATGGGTGACAGCAAGCAGAGGAAACTCTCCCCGCTCCGCCTCTCTATCTCAAACAACCAGGTACAGCCACATCTTCCTCATGTATACAAATCACAATAAACAAACAGTTTCATCCCTATTTTCTGCTATACAACCCATGTACCTGAGCAGATTTTGTGTCTTGTACCATACCATATTTTTGCCTATATTTAGGTTTGCTGAAGGTATACAGTATCACGCATGTCTTTTTTTTTTTTTTCAATCTCAGTGTTGTCTTTTCTCTGCATGCATTTTTCCATTGTTAGACATCCTTTGTCACTGTTTTCTTTTCAGTTCCCACCTGTCCCTGGCCAATAGCCCTGTGTATCCACTATCAGTCACTTAACACTCACTACTTTGGTTATTGCTCCAAATTTACTGGCGTTTAGCTTTTCAGTGCAATACATTCGTATGGCATGCATATGGCGAAAGCAAGTTGCACTGTATTCGTATGCCACCGTTGAGTATATTTCAAGTGCACAGAGAAGGGCCTTTCTGTGGAGCGGGTGAGACTTCAGTATCCACTTCCATTCTCTAGCATACCGACTTGAATTCACCAGTGCCAGACCAAATCTTTTTACGTTAAACTTTTATTAATTTTTTTATATAGATATTTTGAGATCAAATGTGGGATTTAACTTTTTGAAACTCTAGCCCAGTTGAGCTATCCTCTGCTGACACCAAGAGGCTAGAATCAGAGAAATGTTGCTTCACTGAAACTTAAAATGACCAAACCTTTGCTGCTCCCGTTTGGCCTTGAAGAAACCATGCCAGTGTATCATAGATGGCGTTGGCCTATGGTAGAAGCTTAAGCAGAAGTATGAAGGAGGGCATGATTTAGTTAGACTGACAATTGTATTTTATGGAGACAGGGCAGATTGGTGGCTACGGTGACAAAATGTGTGGGACATCTTAACAGAGAGGATTAAGTGAATTCTGTTACTGTCACATGCACACTCACACTGCAGGGCATATCGCATGTCGGCTGTACACATGGTTAATAATGCTGTGAGAGGGAGCGGTCTTGGATAGCTCTGGACATCCTAAAATGGGAACAGTTACCTAAGAACTGTAGGAAAAGTCCCCTACACACTCTTGATATAGTGTGAGACCCTGATTTATCACATGTGATGAAAGACCAGCTCTAAGATGTGTTAATGTGCACTGACCGACCACAAGATCACCCACTAGTCCCCAGCAAAGTTACTCTCCCCTGTCCTTCAGACCCCCCCCCCCAACTCTCCCTCTCTCCCCCACCTCCTCCACTCTTACCTATTTCCTCTAGTCTGTAGCCAGACTGATTGAGCAGCCATGATAAAGCGCCACCCCCCCTCTCCCCTCCTCTTACAGGATCCTGAGTTATTTGAGGATCTAGAAGACAAAACGTCCGTTAGCAATGAAGTAGAGATGGAGTCAGAGGAGCAGATTGCAGAGAGGAGGAGGAAGATGGTAAGTTTGCCAAGCTAGGGGCTCCGGCTTTCTTTGCAATGCAGCCACCCAGCTGGAATACCCTAAATAAAACTGAAGCTCTGCCCCTGTCGCTCCTGGTGGGGACTTGCCAGTTGTCTGCTATGGGGCTGTGGTTTGGACAGGGGGCAACTGTCCTCTTTCTCTTTCTCTGTCACCCTCCTATAAAACTTCCCTCTGCTCCATCACTCACCTTTTGCTAGCGCTCCCTCTGCTGACAATGCCCCTGTTGTTTGGCTCAGTCTCACTAATGGGTTTTTTCTTTTCCCCCGCAGTCCCTTTCTCCCTCTCCCTCTCATGGAGGCAATTTATTCCTCTCTTCAGGCCCTCACAGTATTGAGGCCTTGTGTTTGTCTGTGGTCATTTGTTAGCTGTTTTTCTCCCAATTATTTGCCTTCTTTTCTCCCTCCCAAAGATCCTGTGCTACAGGCCCTGTTGCTAGCACCATCTCATCAGTGGGAACGCAATCATCAGTGGGAACACAATCAGTGCACTGGGCCATGTATAGTCAGGCCTGTCCCCAATGTGCATTTTATTCTGAATAAAGCTCTCACCTTCAATACAGCCGGGAGTTTGAAATGGCCAATTACTGGTCCATCCTCCCTTCATTCTACTCTCTGTCCCCTGCCAAAGAGCCCTGTGTCCCTGAGAAATGGGGTCATGCACACACACTCGCTGGTGGGGGACACATTCCCTCACGCACACACACACACACACATATACACACACACTCTCTCTGGAAATTACCCTGCAGTCAGCTCCATTTCACACGATTGAGCCAAGGTGTAAAGTGCTGACTCATCTTTGGCCAACATACAGTTCCGCTCATAAGATGGAATGGATGGAGGGACAGGGCGGGGGCGCTGCAGAGGCACAGCCATGTTGCCAGGGCCATAGTAACTTTGGGAGATCCAATAGGCTGCTTCCTATGAAATGAGAAAGAGAAGAGAGAAACTCTTGCGTTTGAAGCAAAATTTTAGCATTCACACATTGACAGTCACATATTAACATGTCTTGATGGTCCGAATCACACCCATGAAACAACAAGGACAAGGTGCAGGGGAGGCAATGTGGTGATGGTGTGTGTCGGGCATGATGTCTTACCTACTTATACAATAGGGATGCTGCTGTGGTGTGTATTGTCTCCCTAACAGAATGTATTCTTTGCACGTTCTCTGTCTTACACTTTCGTGGTTCACTTGTGGCACAGTGGGCTTTGCCAATTGCTCCTTGGTTAGTGATTTGTCTTAAATTTTAATCAGAGAACTATTAGCTTTAATGAATAAGTTTGACATGTGTAGAGATGGAGGGTTGACCATAGGGATGGTTGTGTTGAAACCCCTCAGAGTGATATTGCAGGGGCAAAAGGCAAAGTCCTTATGGCCATCATTTCCCCATCTGAGAAAATACCCCTTTCCCTTATATGGACAGAATTAGGAATATTTTCAGTATTTAATAATGAGAAAAGTCTTGATGTGTTAGATTTTTGAGTCCCATAGTGCATACCAAAGTTATCACCGTGGAAGCCGGGTTTGTCACACAGACATATTATGATCAAGCATTGCCCAACTCCCAAGGTACCTGACACAGGCATATCTTTCAATCCCAGAAGGCAACCCCAGTTCAGTCCAGTTCTTGTGTATACATGCTCTGGGGGGGACTTAAAGTCTTCTAAATTGGGCTGTCTCTTCGTTGAACCATTCAGGCCAGCCCAGTGGAGCAGTCCCATCTGCCTGTTGGGGGGACCTCCAGCTGGAAGGGATTGAGACACAAGGAGGTAAATTTGATCCACACGTAGCCAACAGCACTCCTTTTACCTACCTCCCTGCCTTTGTGCCTCCCCCCCACCTCCTAGGCCCCTCACTGACTCACAGACATGCTACTTACCACATCTTCAGCCCAACCAACACAGCAATTTGCGTGTTGTGATACAAATCTCATCTATTTCAAGGGAGATATTCTGATTCCTGATGGTGCTCTTATTTTGTGGAGGTAGCTATGGCCTGCTTGGAAGGAACTGAGGAATATGGTCTTTGTAGCACGCACACACACATAAAGACACACACAAACACAGGCAGGCCACACACTGCATCCTCTAGGTTTGCAGGGGTATGTATCCCATTAACTCAAAAAAAAAAAACAAAAAAACAAAAACAAAACTCCTAACAGCTATTTTTCCTTGTAATTTGGCCCACTGTCTTTTTTTTAAATTTTATGCTACTTCTGAAATTGCAGTTCTTTTTCCACTTGTCTTATGTTATTTTTTCTTTCTGTTTTTTTGTTTTGTTTTGTTTGTGGGTTTTTTTGTGTGTTTTTTTTGTTTTTTGTTGTTTTTGTTTTTTGTTGTTTTTGCTTTTTTTTTGTTTTTGTTTTTGTTTTGTTTTTTTTCATTCTGCAAGCTTGGACTGCTTTTTTGCCTTAATTGTATAACATATTTCCTTGTTGATTAGTTACGTCCTTGCCCCTTTGGCTTGTTTGGGATAGTATTGCTTTATGGGCTAATGCTTCTGCCCTCTCTTTCGCTCCACTCTCCTCTTCCTCCTCCCTAACCCTGCAGACACGAGAGGAGAGGAAAATGGAGGCCATCCTGCAAGCCTTTGCCCGTATGGAGAAGAGGGAAAAGCGCAGGGAGCAGGCCCTAGAGAGGATTGGCAGCAACAAATCGGAGGTCGGGGGCCGCAGTGATATCAAGGAGGAACCTCCGGCCACGCCTGAGACAGTCGATTCCCCTGCTGTCATGCAGGTGAGGTGTTGGGGGTTGACAAAAGCAATTTAGAAACAAACGATATCCTACCGTTTTGTGTGTTTTTGCAGAAATATCCAAAGGAGTTGAATCAAGTGCAACTGGACTTGGTATTTATCCGTGAAGACGTTTCGCCTTGCTTCAACTGCTTTGGAAACCATGACCTGGATGAATGAGAACATTCACAGACTTTTGCAGAAATAGTTTTGCAGGGCAACTACCAGTCCAACAATACTGTTTTGCAATCTGATTAATATGCACATAACATTTTGATACGTGCTTAACAAAAACCTTAGTATAACACTGTCTCTTCTCTTACAGCCACTGATAGAGGTAAAAGAGGAGCCAGGACTGAAGCCAGCCAAGGTCAAAGGTTCAAGGAACAGGAAGAGTTTCTCCAGGAACCGCACGCACATCGGCCAACAGCGGCGGCGAGCACGTACCATCAGCACCTGCTCTGACTTGCCCCCTGGCTCTCCAGCAGAGTCTGTGGAGCCTGTGGTCAATGAGGTCCCTGAAGGAGAAACACCAAGTGTTCCTGAGCCCGAGGCCGTCCCCACCGAAGTCCCTGAAGCCAGCCCTCCACACAGCAGCTCACCGGCCCCAGACAGAACTCGCACAGGCCATAAGAACTTCAAAACTAAAAAGGCACATGGCATTTTCTATTTTCATAACTACAGCTTATATGAATCTCACAACAGCTAGGCGTTTTAATGATTAAATGACATGTTGTTAGGTTCAAAACTTAACTAAAGTATCTCCCGTCATCTCTGTCTCACTGCAGCAGCACTTTGTGAGTGAGTGGGTGGGCGAAAAGCAGCAGGAGCGCGGGGTGGTGAGAACCCCAGAGCCGGCCCCTGAGAGGCCGCTCAGAATCAGCAGTGACCCGGAGGTCCTTGCGACCCAGCTCAACGCATTACCGGGCATGGCCTGCTCACCACAGGTCTACAGCACACCCAAACACTATGTCCGTTTCTCCTCACCGTTCCTTGCCAGCCGTAGTCCCACCACCCCTGGAGTGCCGACCGGCCGACGGCGCTCTCGAGAATTACCGGAGACACCGCCAACCACTGGCTCCTGCAAAAAGGTGTGCTGTCCTGCTACATTAAAATTCACTGTCACAGGGATCATTTGTTAATAGCTGGGATACATAAAAAGGGTTAAATTGCATTGAAAATATTGCTTGTTTACAAAGTGATAGGTGTACTGTGACCAAGTTGCTGTGAAGAATGGCTTTGGAATTTCTCAAGTGTTCAAATCATTCAGTGACTAACCCTTCCTGTCCTTTCTCCCTCCTCCAGCGTTGGTTAAAGCAGGCTCTAGAGGAGGAGGGCTCCACCAGCCCAGCCAGACGTCCCAGCCTGCTCATGCCCAGTGAAGGCCCTCTTAGCCCCTCCATCAATGGAGACTCAGACAGCCCTCTGCCCTACAACGGCAGCTGCTCACTGCCAGGTAAAAAAAAGTTAAAAAGCATGTCTTTGAGAGCCCAGTGAAGGCCTTCTTAGCCCTCCATCAATGGAGACTCAAGGCAGCTCTCTGCCCTACAACGGCAGCTGCTCTCTGCCAGGTTAAAAAAAGTGGAAAAAGTTTGTCTTTGAGAGAACGTGTCTTTTCTTTGCATGAACCCTTTGGACATGTGTTGACTTTTAGAGCTAAATATTCTGCCTCACTTTGAGAGGAAGTAACCTAGGAGAACTTGGAGCGGTACAAAATTGAAACGGACCGTTTTCCTTTTCTACAGAGTTGCCCACACCTCTTAAAAAGCGCCGACTAAGTCCATTGGATGCCTGTATGTCCGAAAGCTCAACGCCCTACGGCTCTCCTTGTGCTACGCCCACTAGGGCCGACCAGTTGGAGACACCCGCAACGCCCCTCTTACTTGCCACCCCACCACGTCCCCGTACTGAGGAACCCAGCACGGAGCCCAGTACACCAACACAGGCACTTAGTGTCCCACAGGAGGTAAGACTGCCCAGACTGAAAATAAAAAGAGCTCACAGCCTCACACTCGCGTACAGGAGGAAAAGAAAGATGTGAATTAATATGTATGCCTTTGTTCACAGAGTGAATCTTCAGTGGACAGCTCCCCAGAAGGGATTCGCAGACCCAGCACTCAAGACGTGAGTAGAGTAGACGATACTCACTATGCCTTTCGATTGCATTAACGAAATTCATTTCATTCCAGAAGTTGTGCGGTCAACTTAACTTTTATCCCTGGTAGTAGCTCAGGAGATAGAGCAGGTCATCTGGTAACTGAAGGCTTGCTGGTTTGATCGTTGGCTGCTCCTGGCAAAAATGTTGAGGTGTCCCCAAGCAAGACACCTAACCCCTATCTAGTCCTGATGAGCTGATTGTTAGCTTGCATGATTCACCCCGCTGTGTGTGTGTGGCTGGGTGTGCATGTGTGTGCATACATGGGTGAATTTGAGGCAATAATTGTAAAGTGCTTTTGAGTGGCTGTTGCAGCTAGAAAAGCGCTATATACATTTTTACTATCTCCTCCCTCTCTCCCATCTAAGGTTGAACGTCCCCCATCGCTACTCTCGTCCCCGTGTATAAGGGCTCCCAGCTCAGATGGACTATCAACAGAGGCCAAGGGATCAGTCCCCCTGAGTCCTCAGCCCCCCACTGCTGAGCCCATAGACTGTGGTGTAGAGGACAGGGCTGATGGTGGGATTGTGGAGGGCAACCATGAGGTCTCTTCCACAGAAGCAGCCTCTTCCGCTTCTCTAAAGGACTCTTTCCCCGGCTGGATAAAAAGCCCAGATAGAGGCCCTGCTGGAGCAGCTGGCCTGAACTTCTCACCAGTCAACTCCAACCTGAGGGACCTCACCCCCTCACACACCCTTGAGCCCTTGGCAGCTCCTTTCAGGCCAGAGGCAGCAGCCGGAACTCCTGCAGTGGCCTCAGCTGGGACTGGGTCTGTGGTTGGCGCTGGTTCAGCACCCTTCAGTGAGGGCCAGAACCAGTTATTCTACCCATGTTCTGAGGAGCAGACTTCCTTGGGCTTCTCTCGCTCACTGAGTGGAGACTGCAGTGTAGAGGGAGGGGGGTCGGCACAGAACCCCCCACAGAAGAAAAAGGTAAGCTGCTGTTGTGGTAATGCAACCCTACAACTAGATGACTGATTTTTTTTCTCTTCCACCCCTCCTCCTTGGAGGAATGTGAATATGAGAACTTAGCAGTGAGTTTTCATTTAGTTTGGTCAGAACTCGGCTCCCGCTAATGGGTCATGCCGATCATAGCTCCATGTCAGAAAGAAAGGAAATCATTGTATTCAAAATCATGTGCCTGTGCATCTTTAGTAGGCTGTACTAATGCTGCCCTCTAGTGGTTCTATAGGGAACTTGTCTGCCCTTGAATGACGTCATGGTATTCCTCCTAGGTGTCCCTGCTTGAGTACAGGAAGCGTCAGCGGGAGGCTCGCCGCAGCGGCTCCAAAACAGAGTGCAGCTCTCCCATCTCCACAGTGCCACCTTTGACCGTGGATGCTTTCCCTGTTGCCATAGAGACCACCAGTGAACCTCCCCTAGCCCTAGTTCCAGCAGCTCCCACCCCAAATGGTGGCGCTCCAAAGGATGCCCAAACCAACGAGGATTCGGACAACCCTGTGGAGAAAGGGGAGAAGGAGGGCGGTGAAGGACAGTGGTACGCACTCTTGTCAACTAATGTCCAAACCACACTGTCAATACCTCTGTCAGTTCAGGAATTTAAAGTGGCATCTTTAATTTGTCTCCTCCCCTCATCAATATCTCCACTTCATCACTGATTCGTAATTAGTAGTTTTAGAGCACACCTTCTACCTGTGTTGCGCTAATTATTCATTGTGTTGATATAGTAAGTGTTCCTAATGCTGTGTACACGCTATGCATAGGCAGGAATATTTGATATTTCCGGGCTTGGCAAAGGGTAAAACTGGCCTCTCAGAAAGAAAGGGAATATGGGTTGAAGGAGTTGGGTGACAGCTAGACCCAGTGGGAGTAGTATACAAAATCCTTAAGTCTTTGGCTGTAGGTGTAACTACAGCAACTACTGTAGGCAGCCAAAGAGTGTCTGCTCTTCATCTGATGTTGCCTTGCTAGCCTACTGAGAGTAAGCGTGTGGTCATACCAATGTTTTCCCTCAGGACATCATCAACCTCTGTTGAGCAGGCCAGGGAACGCAGCTACCACCGAGCACTGCTGCTCAGCAAGGATAAAGACACAGGTGAGAGTAATGACAAGCCTGAGCACACACCTCTCAGCATTAGGGTCCTCCCTGATATGGCGTATTTTCACCTCATCTCACCACTGTTGTATTTTTGTTTCAGATGGAGAGACAGAGGCAGGTGATGCCCCGAACATAAGAGATTGTCCATCTCCAAACGTTCAGAAAACTCCAACACATGCAGTAAGATGGCACATGCTATTGTCCTTTTTCCCTATGTGATTGACAATACTCTGCAGAATTATTTCAGAGAGGCCCCCCCGTGTTGACTGTTTCTGTTTCTCTTTCCAGCCTTGCTCTCCTGGTCCAGCTGCCACAGCCCAGCCTCCCTTTCGGCCAGCTAAAGAGGAAGAGAGCGACAGTCAGCCTCGAACACCCAACCAAGCCAGCCAGCCGACGAGCAAGCCGCCGGGCCCCAAGCCGGCTCCACTGACCCCCACAAAGCTGCATCCCTCAGCCCTCCCTTCCTCCCCCGTTCACTACCCCGGCTCCTCGCTTCTACACTCCCCCAAGCCCCAACCGCAGGGCTCACCCTTCCGTAGCCAGAGGGCTCTGTTCTCTGCTCAGCCTCAAGCCCAAACCCAACCCCAGACTGGTCCCGTTCCCTTCCCCCAGTATAATACCCAGAACGCCCTGCCCCCACCTCCCCCTCCCCCTCCCGCACCCCCAGCTTCAGCCACTTATTTCCCCAACCAGAGCACCACAGCAGCCGGGCCCTTCCCTGGGTTCAAGCCTGCTGTCACATCGCCCTATCCTCAGGGTTCCCAGCCCTTGATGCAGACTATCCCCCACAGCTTGCACTACCAGAGTTCTGCTGCCCCACCTCCGCCACCCCCTCCACCACCGCACCCCCAGTCATCTGGCCCCACCCTGCTCCACGTCAACCTGCAGCCTCCACCCATTCAGCAGCACCAGCTCATGCTAACCACCGCCCCTCCCCCACCCCCACCCCCACAGGGCCAAACCTCCCAACAACAACAACAGCAGCAGCCTCCCGCCGGCAGCACCCTGCTGTCCCTCACTCCTCCCCCTCCCCCTCCACCCCCTCCCCCTGCGCCCTCAACCAGCACCCCAATGCAGGCCACGTCCCATCACTTCCAGAACTTAGGGGGCTTCCAGCCAGCCCTGTTGCACCCTGGTGCAGCTGCCAATCCTTCAGTCCCCCCATCCACCTACCCTCCACCCCACCAGCAGACGGGACTGCCTCCCCCTCCGCCTCCGCCTCCCCAACAGACTCAGCCTGGCCAGGCCCCGGCCCAGCCCTCAGCCTCCCAAATGCCCAGTGGGACTCGTGGGGCCCCCAGCTCCTCCGCCCCCTTCCACAGTTCTGGGTACCTGGGTACAGGGTGGCACTGAGCACCCTCCTTGCCGGCAGGGGGCTCCAACAGCTCGTGTAACATAAGCTGTAGATATATTTTCTATGTATCTGAACACATGGCCAATGGAAAAACAGCTGAACGTGGGATTAAAGGGTACTTTTTAGAAAAGGACAGAAAATTGGGGAAAAAAAGGACCTTGAATGATCTTCAAACGAACTTGATGTAAAAATGAAGATGAACAATCCCCTGGTGCTCACAACCCCTCTCTCTGGCCTCCTTTTTGATTTTATATATCCTTCCCACAATGGAGAGGAACGCTCTCTGTCCTTTGTCTCGTTTGGACTCCTATTGTAAGTCCCTGCACTTTCTGTATCAATGGACATTCCAGCCTATATCCCCCCTCCTTCTCCTTCGTCAGTTAGTCCTTTCACCTCCTCTAACTCTCTTGTCTGTTGTCTACTCTATTCTCCACACCAATAATTTGTTTTATCTAGTGGTTCATTATAGCAAAGAAAGCTTTTGTATAGAGTAAAAAAACAAAAAACAAACAAACAAACAACAGAATTATTTTTTTTATTCCTCTGTCTAACAAATATCTGTGCACCGCTACAGAGATTCGGAAGAAAATCCTTCAGGGAGCCTGCTTCGCTGCCCTGGGAAGCTGCACTCGCGTGCGTGTGCGTGTGTGTGTGCGTTTGTGTGTGCGTGTTTGTGAGAGTTTGAGAAGAAAGTAGTGTCTGGATGCATAAACCTGTGTGCACTCACCGTCTTCAGTGTCTGCAGGCAGGGTTCGAAGGAGCGCGCCTGTTCATGTGTTGAGCGTGTCAGGAGGAGGAGGAGAGAGAGAAAGGCTAAAGAGTCGAGTCGTTACGAGTGCCCCAAGTCTTCTGAGGTAGCCAGAGTGGTCTCGCCCATAGGTAGGACGTTAGCGGTTTATTTTTGAATATCAATGGTTATTTGTAGAAAGTGTAATTTAATGTATAGGTGGTTACAGCAGCTTTCACCAGGAACAGATTGTAAATATTTGCTTCTTTTCTTTTCTATGCTTGTACAATTCGCTCCCATCCCATTTTGGAATATGGTTGTATATATGAACGCTCTCTTGGCAAAGCTGAATGTTTCTGTGACAGTAGCATTATTTTATTTTGTTTTTTTTTGGGGGGGGGGGTTTCCTCTCTGGACTCTTTGACTTTGTCTTTTTTATTATTTGTGTGTGTGAGTGTATGTTTGTGTGGAGGGGAGTGACTCACAGACACTGCACTGGTTGGCTATTTTCATGGTTCATTATAATAAATCACTGTAATGACAGTTTTATACCAGTCTTGCTGTCCTGTGTCTCTTTCAGGTGTTTCTGAACTCACTGATGTGTTCTTGCTGGGCTTTCCCTCACCAACATCAAACTCATGCCAAAAATATAAAACACAAACTCAAAATATGTCCTGCGAGTGTTACAGGCTGTTTCTCTCTGATCAGCTGCAAATATTATGGACAGCCAGTTTGACTTTTCAGGGTTCAGACTCTGGAAATAACTCCCTTCTCCCCTCTAGGTGTTGCCTGTATCTATATCACGTTTCCTATTGAGAGGAGGGTTGGGGGTGGGTGGAGATGTGTTACCAGGTGCCGCTTTGCATCTTCAGCGTGTCTCTCCTATCGGCCGTGTAGGTTACAGGGGTCGTCAGCGCTCCTGTGGAACAGATGGCCCCGCACACCCCACCCCCCTCGATGCAGGGAGATGCGTGCGTATCAAAGCTGATGCTCATGCGTCAGCCGGCATCACGGCTCCATGGGGCACTTGACAAGGGTGCTCCTGATTCCCGGTATGTTGCACTAAACGGAGCAAATGAGCGTCACAGCTGCCCCTCAGGATGCGGAGGAGCGCCCAGCTGGTTGGGCTTCAGCTGCTCCTCTCTCGCTTCTCTCCTGTACTCTGGAGCATCTCCTGAGCCTGTTTATCAAAACCGCCTCATGTGTCTGGTTCGAGAATGAGTCAACAGAAAATGTCCCAGTGTCTCCAAAAGTTGGAAAACTGAAGTGTACAGTTGAGATTTAGTGTTTCGGACGACAGCCTGTTTTGAGAAGGAATCTATTCTGCTGTGATGCTTGGAAGGATGAGGACGACATGTACTTCCTGCTCACTTCCATTAGAACCAAGGAGAACGGGAAACGGGGGGGATGCTTTCTGTGCTTGAGTATAGTCTGAGATGTGATGCCTTATTGACACTTGATATTGTTTGAATTTTAATCATTTATGTAGTGATACCCTCAACTTTCAAGTGATTGACTGTTCATAGTTTAAAGCTACAATCCTGAATTATTTATTTTTATACTGAGACTGATTGGAAGATACATCCTACGATGCACTGGGACACATCGTCAGTGATGGTTCCTGAGGTCCTCAGGTCTTTTGGGTCTTTCAACATCATACACCCTCACTCAGGCGACCCAGCCAGGGTTGAGCTTAATTCAAGGTTCTGTATACCAACACGGGGATCGGTGGTTCAAATCCCTGTGTAACCTGCAGACACAAGTGGCTGTGTCAGCGGGTGGGAAGCCGGATGTGGGCATGTGTCCTGGTCGCTGCACTAGCGCCTCCTCTGGTTGGTCAGTGCGCTTGTTCAGGGGGGGAGGTGGACTGGAGGGGATAGCGTGATCCTCGCTACGTCCCCCTGGCGAAACTCCTCACTGTTAGGTGAAAAGAAGCGGCTGGCGACACCACATGTATCGGAGGAGGTCTGCAGCCCTCCCCCCGGCTCAGCAAGAGGTGGGTGGAGGAGCGACCGGGACGGCTTGGAAAAATTGGGTAATTGGCCAAGTACAATTGGGAGAAAAGGGGGCGGGGGGGCGGGGTTGAAGATGGATAGAAAGACATTTGGCTTGCATGCAACACCTCCAGATTGTAGCTTTAACAGCAGATGTTGTTTAAAAAAACAGTCAGTTTTTTTAACTTTTGAACAGTCAAGTACACAAACACTGGGGAATTCAACCATTCTCTTTATTTGATATTTCATATAATGATTTATGATGTCATATTTACAGTATATACATTGGAAACTTTTTTTTTCTCCTCCGCTTGCTGTAGCTCCATGTCATCATTGGGGCAAAAAAGAGAAATCAATACGTCTGTGGTCAAACTGGTCCACTGGTCCATCGCAGGACAATAACGCCGGTGTCTCTTGTGGTCAGAAACAAAGTGTGTTGTAGGCCGGGCAGTGGATCACATCGTGTATCGTGTGTGTTTGTTGTGATTGGGGGACACTTGTGTACGCTCGATTCGACCGTTTTATCTTCCAGCTTCTCATGGCAGCAGCTCGTCAAACAGATGGAGGAGGGAAGATGGAGAGAGAGATGTAGAGGAGGCACCATTCACATCTTTTACAGTTTGGTGAGAATGTTTTTCAGATTAAAAAGCTTCTGCTGATGTAAATGTACTGTTGGCTATGTGCTGGAATGTCCGCCCTTAATTTAGGAACATGATTATATGTTGTATCTTTAAATGTCTTCCGTGTAACCAATTGTGTGTGTCCAAATGAAGCTCTAACAATTAATGCCAAAAAAAAAAAACAAATCAAACTTTATTGTATTTTCACAACCTGCATTTCCTCACCTTCCTTGAAAACAGATTTGTTTGTGGTGGTTGGGGTCATAGGTGGCGCAGTGGTTTGCGCGGTCACCTCACAGCCAGAAGGTCCTGGGTTCGATCTCCGGGATAGTCCAACCTTGGGGGTCGTCCCTGGGTCGTCCTCTGTGTGGAGTTTGCATGTTCTCCCCGTGTCTGCGTGGGTTTCCTCCGGTTGCTCCGGTTTCCTCCCACAGTCCAAAGACATGCAGGTCAGTTGAATCGGCCGTACTAAATTGTCCCTAGGTGTGTGTGTGGGCGCTGTGATGATCAGGGGAGTCCAGGGTGTCTCCCCGCCTGTCGCCCAGTGACTGCTGGAATAGGCTCCAGCATCCCTGTGACCCTGAGAGCAGGATAAGCAGTTTGGATAATGGCTGGATGGATGGGTGGATTATATCCCCATGTTAGCACACCCATAGTTAGGATGCCCCTAGATCAATATTGTATTTTATCACTCTGTGTTACTCTGTGTAGACTGCTGACCACAGCTGTGGGGGGGTGCTTTTTATGGATTGATGTGAACAAATCCACTGCCTATAAAATCTTAACATGAACCAATTTTCCATCCTATTGTGTCCCAGCTGCATCGTGCCGCCCTTTAAAATGTGCCGCAGCACCGTCCAATCACAGGCTCACGTTATGACTAGCCATCAGCTGAGAAACACTGTGTACGTTTCAACGTCGAGACAAAACACGTGGACATCATTTCAACATGTAGCTATACATACTAGATACACATTCAGTACAGGACAGGTTCTCCTAGTCTGGTTTTTTTTTTTTTTTGTTTTTTTTGCAGAGATCATCACAGCAAAAGCTCTAATGTCTATGCCTTTTGACTCTCAGCACATTATGCATGTTTGTTATTAATCACATATATATATATATATATTATATATATATATACTCTGTTCAGTGTAACGTTACTGTGGTTCATGCCCCATGCAGGGTTCACCGCCAGTCCGTTGAGGTCTTCACCATGTAGACCATATCTTCTGCATCTCTCTTCTGTCGGGACAACTGTTTGCTGAATGAGCCGAAGCCTCCATATGTCGAATCCAAACCCAAACAGAGTCCTGTACGTACGTAGATCAAGTGATTTGTTCAACGGCAAGATGTTGCACTACACTGCGACATGACAACTGGACAACAGGCGGATTTCACAGCCTTCCCCTTCGAGCTATTAAATCGTCATTTGTGCACGTCAAGGTTTGGCTTAATTCGCTCCGGTTTGGTTTGGTCTGACCGGTCATTCCTCTGTGGCGCCAGTCTGACCAAGAGTCCTTCTGTAAGAGTCTCTCCATAAGAGTTATGTGTTTCTCTCTCTCGCGCTCTCTCTCTCTCACACTCAGACATTGTGCACTGTGTTCACACTAGTGTGAATGGGAGAAGGCGGTGTCACCTAGTGTGACGGTGCACACTGGTCCCTCAAAATGAACAGGAAAAAAAAAAGAGATGTTTGTGTGAGATGATTACAAAAAGGTTATTTTACAGATTTTCCTTCTCTGAAAGAAACGGCCTCAAACCTTGTCCTCCTCCGGACCTTTTTCTTTTTCTTTTTTGTTGTTTGTTTTTTTTTTGTTTTTTTTTGCTTTTGTCTTTGAGCTATTCATTTACCGGCCAGCGGCCCTGCATCCCAGCTACTGGTCAGACTGGGAGTGTGAAGCTGGATGCTGAGGTAACATCACGTCTGGGGCAGCGGCGCCTGTGAAGAGATGGATCAAATAATGCAGTTGGAAGCGGAAAGATCAGGCGAAATTCCAAAATTTCAAGCCATATGTGAAGAATTGATCCCGGGTGATATTCAAACGTAGACAGTTCTGAGTGGACCTCGGGCATGACAGCTCATTTTCCCCAAAGCTGTTAACTTTAGGATTTAATGTTGCTGTTATCCACTAAAACCACATCCGTACCTGTGTATGTTGCTGCTTTTCCGCTGCCGAACATTATATGGCATTATTCCCGCTCTCTGTAGGAGGAAAGAGACCAGAGGTTGACGTTTTAACGATTAAGACGCACCGGCTACTGTCGACCAGTAGATGGCAGCATTGTAAATAAGTTTCCAAGTCACTGGCCTGTTGTTTGAGATGGCAGTCACTTCCAAAATATTGTCCTTATTCATCAACAGATTAGCTGCTGATACACATAATGAATCTCTCAGAACTACAGGAATAATACTGTACAGTCCTCTGATGGTGTGTGTGTGTGTGTACCAGATAAGACGGTATTAACCATAATACTGATGAGTGAGCGGCTCTGTAACTCGGACGGCAGAGCCCGCGTGAGGGGTGTCGCTATTTTCCTCATCCTCTTGTGCGACAAGATGCGAAAACATCCCCGAAACCCTTAAAACAAGATTCCGCTCCCTCTGACCTTTGACCAACCCCTCTATTTTTTTATTTTTTATTTTTTTACTTATTCTACCCAATTTTGATTGGCCAATTACCCTATTTTCCGAGCCGTCCCGATCTCTGCTCCACCCCCTCTGCCAGTCCAGGGAGGGCTGGAGACTACCACATGCCTCCTCCCATACATGTGGCGTCTCCAGCCGCTTCTTTTCACCTGACAGTGAGGAGTTTCACCAGGGGGGAGGATCACACTATTCCCCCCAGTTCCCCCTCCCCCCTGAACAGGCGCCCCGACCGACCAGAGGAGGCGCTAGTGCAGCAACCAGGACACATACCCACATCCGGCTCCCCACCCACAGACACGACCAATTGTGTCTGTAGAGACGCCTGACCAAGCAGGAGGTAACACGGGGATTCGAGCTGGCGATCCCCGTGTTGCAGAGGTTGAAAAACCCAGTCCAGAAAGTAAAAACCCTAACCGTGTTTTTACTCCATCTATGTATTTGGGAAACTAGTCAGCGCAATGTGATGGTTTATTTCTGGACCAGGTTTTTCCATCTCTGCCGTGTTGGTAGGCAATGGAATAGACCGCTATGCTGCCTGGACGCTCCAACCCCTCTATTTCCCCTCTGCTGTCATATGGGCGTGCATCTCTCTCTCTCTCTCTCTCTCAGCTCATTATGTCTCCAGACCCTCTCTCCCCGTCTGTTGTCCTTTCTCTCCGGCCCCTTGGTTGATGATGGCTCCTTCCTCCCAGTCAGTTAACTTATATGAGCTCATGTGCGACTGTGGGCCGGCTGATGGCGTAGCTGTGATTAATTTAGACAGGCTGGCAGCCAGATCTGTAAACAGCCATTAGTAACCCATCGCTGTCCAGCATCCCCAGGCCTCAATTAACCCTTGCTATCGCCCCATTCCCTCCATCACCGATTGTTCTGTCCCCCCCTCTCTCACTTTCTTTCTCTATTTCTTGCTCTACTTCTCCCCATTCCCAATTCATCTCTCTTTCCTCCTTCTCCAGCACACCCCCCCACTCTCTCTCTCTCTCTCTCTCTCTGCCAGTTGGTAGCAGAAGCAGGCCGAGCAGGTGCGCTGTAACACCCATCTAATGTATGCAAATTACACTTTTGGTTGTGTGAAATTATGCGCGGGAAACCTGCTCTGCTGGGTGGGGTTTGCGGCGGTATGGCGGCCGGATGCAGCCGCTGCCTTTCCGCTGGTGTGTGGGGACGGGTCCTCCTGATAGCCGTTGGCGTTTGCTATGCAGAGGTGAACCCCCGGCGACCGAGCGACGGAGGAGATGGCATAACAGGGCCTAACAGACTTAACAGCCACAGGCTTGTCAGAATTTGCTCACAACTCTTCTGTGAAAATGAGAACACATGGGATTTGTGTCGCCAACTGCCTTGCCCCCCCCTCCCCCCAAAAAAACCCCAAACACAATCTGAGCTACACTGCCAGCACTCCTCGCCCCTATCCGAGCCATGTCTGCCCCCCCCCCCCCCCCCCGGAGGGATTGGTGTCTTACTGTCTCCGAGGAGGTCCTCGGCCATCAGGCTGTCCTGGCGGTTGCCCAGGACGAAGGCCAGGAAGGAGAGGATGAGGGCGTCCATGATGCCCATGATGGCCAGGATGTAGGCCCAACGCACTGAGCACGCACCCAGCATGTACTTGTCCGTCTGCTCCCCGCACATCCTCTTCACCTCGTCGCTGTCCCAGCCGTCAGGGTAGATCATACAGCCCAGCACCAGACACGTACCTGCGGGGGGGGGGAGAGAGAGAGAGGCTCGGGGTGTCTCTGCTCCTTGTCATGGTCCACCAGCTCAGTTGTGAATGTCAGTTTTTAAAAAGTGCAACAAAATAACTTCTGCACATTGATTCTCACACACACACACACACACACACACACACACACACACACACACACACACACACACACACACACACACACACGTGTAATATGGTTGTGTTTTCAGAGGTGAAAAGTGGAGACGGTTCAGTTCAGAGGGGGGACGAGATGGGAGAGGAATGACAGACAGGAGAGCGAGAGGAGGATGCGGAAGATGACATGATGCCGAGCTGGGGTGGGGGTGGGGGGAGGGTGAGGTGAGGATGGAGGAAGGAGACGGTGAAAGAGAATATGTTAGCACATGTCACCGCACTCTCAGCCAACACTGACTGCCTCCGGTAGCAGCCCGGTGCTGCACGGCTGACAGTGACAGACTGGACTGGAAGAGAGCACAGTCATCTAACAACAGGCCTGCTGCCAGTGATGAGCCGTACACGCACACACACACACAAACACCTGGCCGATTACAGTCACTGAGGCAAGTCTTAGTGGTTTATACCAATTGTTACACAATGCTAGACTCTGTGTGTGTGTGTGTGTGTGTGTGTGTGTGTGTGTGTGTGTGTGTGTGTGTGTGTGTGTGTGTGTGTGTGTGTTGAGACGCACATCATTGTCGCATGTATCAGCGCAAGCACGCTGACCAAGGCGGCCAGCAGATTACACAGACGGCTATTCTCCGGAGATGACGGAGGCTGGCTAACCCCCCCAACCCCACCTCTGACCCTTATCCACCTCTAGGTTTACATCCATCTTAACCTCCCCCAACCCTTTCCTCTGTCATTATCTCCGTCCCCTTTCTCCCTCTCTCGTTCCCTCCTTCTCGCTCCTCAATATGTAGGGTTCACCTTCTTTGGTTGGGGGTGGGATGGGGTGGGGGGTTATGATCCAGGGCTCCCTGCTTGTGCGCCCTCTCTCTCTCTCTCTCCCTCTCTGCTCTCCGGTGTTTTTTGCTAGTCATGAGATAAAGCTGGGGGGGTGGGGGCGGTGGTACTCACGGCCCCAGTTGCGGTGACCAGTGTGGACGTTACCATGTTATAGTCGTCAAACCTCGTGCCAACACCTCCCAAAAAAAGACAACTAGGTCCATCGACCGCTGCAGCAACCTCCCCGAGTTTTGGGATTGGTGTGTATTGACTGAGAAGTCCGCGTTAAACAGTATTGGTGCAGGTAGATCTTAAGTAAACAGGTATCACATTTAAGTAAAATACACAATGCACGAAGAAGAAAAAACCCGCCTCAAAGTCACAGTTTGAAAGGAAGGAACAGAGTATCGAACCTGTGAGGAAACGTTCACTGGAAATGTCTTGACGCATGCTCAGTAATCCATGGAAGGAAATCCCAGAAAGTTGCATAGGTTTATCTGGACACAGCGTTTACTGGGGAAAATGATTCACGATTTCCGCAGTCTAGACTGACTCCACCCCCTCTGCTGATCCGGGGAGGTCTGCAGACTACCACGCCTCCTCCCATACATGTGGAGTCACCGGCTGCTTCTTTCACCTGACAGTGAGGCGTTTCGCCAGGGGGACGTAGCGCGTGGGAGGATCACGCAATTCACCCCAGTCCCCCCCCCCCCACGAACAGGCACCCGGACCGACCAGAGGAGGCGCTACTGCAGCGACCAGGACACATACCCACATCCGGCTTCCCACCCGCGAACACGGTGCTATACAATTAAAATTGACTTGACTTGACCAGTTGTGTCTGTAGGGACGCCCGACCAAGCCGGAGGTGACACGGGGATTCGAACCAGTGATTCCTGTATTGGCAGGCAACGGAATAGACCGCTATGCAACCCGGACGCCCCCCCAATGATCGGTTTCATATTGTAGCGTGCATGGATAAATAGACACGTTGGTCCTTGATTAACGGGTCGGACCCTTTAGTCGACTGGTTAACGTTGTCGCTTGCGGAGTGGGACACAGGGGTTCGCGTCCCGGCTGTGGCGACGGTCTCCCAGACTGCCCCCCGAATTCGCTACAATATGAAAATCTCCGTGACCATTACCCAGCGTTACAATGGCCATGTGTACTCTTCACAGAGGATTTGGGAAGAGCTGCGGTCACAGCACTGTAAGATGGCAACAGAACCACGGCATCGGCGATCCGCAACAACAGCATCGTGGACCCGGAAGCGGAGTAACTGTGGACTAATGTTGCGGCCTGCCTCAGCAATGCGAAGGCGCCCCCGTCCAACATCAGCAGAGCCAAGAGGAGAGCACTCACGACTCTTCAGTGAGGACAGTAACCTCATCATCCCTCTGGCAGACAAAGGCAGATGCGCTGCTGTATTAAAGCAGACAGACTGGAATGAGGACGTTATGACGCTACTTAGCGACGTGAATACTTGTGAGCCCCTGCAGCGTGACATCCAGGCAGTGGCTGTTGCAGGTGTAGGTGCATATAAATAACAGACAGAGTCGGGCTGTGTCGCTTAGTAACATGTATTCACTGGCTGTGCCCATAACGCAACTGAGGCATGTTACACAGGGCAAGTATACATCAATCAGTGCCCCCAGGGGGAGCTGTTGGCTGCATAACATTACCCTACAACATCTCCCTTCCTTTCGTAGAATACAATACTAAATAATATAATGGATAGTATTAGCCATTAGAACATTAGTGCTCATATCCCAATATTAAATAGTGCAATGGAAATAGTGCATCAAGAAGGAACAGCAAGTCAATATCAACCAAAACCTCTGCAGAACAATAACGACAAAATGGCAGCATCAGAACATCCACAAGACCACTGAATAAGAACATTAGAAGTGAACATCACAGTTTTTGTTTCGTTTTTTTTTCTTAATGTCCACAGTCCAGTGTGTGTGAGCGTGTGTGTGTCAATCTCAGTACAGTGTATGACCTAGAGGTCAAGTCTTTCTGGAGGCTTAATCTGCCTCCCGCTCCGGGAGAAGGGCCGGCCCTGTAACTCACGGCATGGTGTGGTCACAGCCTGTGGGGGAGATGGCGGCGACCTCGGGGCTGACGACCTTGGAGACATTACAGGGCTGCTGACGACTTCCTCCATGCTGCCCCCGCTCACATGGCCCCCTTCAGCTGCACACGCGCCCACAGGCTGCTCCGGTGGCCGTTCTGTGTGGGCTGACGGCTGTGGAGGGGCAACCTCTGCTGGTCGGAGATCAACCCTGTTGCGACGGTACGTGGTTCCCTCCACGTTGACGAGATAGGACCGCGGTCCCACCTGCTGCAGGCATACTCCTCTCCTCCATCGGCCTGTCCTGTCACCCGGGATTGGTTTCATCCTGACAGGCTGGCCGACGTTTAGCTCTGGCAGATCCCTCGCAGTTCTGTCATGTCAACTTCGCTGCCTGATGCTTCACCCTCAGCTTGTCTGTGACCCCAGTGATGATCTGAGGTGCTAGTAGCTGGTCGGCCACAGGGAGAAGAGTTCTCAGCCTCCGTGACATCAGCCATTGTGCTGGGCTGCAGCGCATGTCCTCAGTGGGCGTGTTTCTCCAGTGTAGAAAAGCCTTCCAGGGGTCTTCGTCGGCCCGGTCTGCTTTTCTGCATAGGCCTTTCACAATCTTCACTGCAGATTCTGCTTTGCCGTTAGCTTTTGGGTGTCTCGGGGAGGACATGACATGTTCGAAGCCCCACTCCCTCGCAAACGCCCGAAACTCTCCACAATCAAACTGACCTCCGCAGTCGGAAATGACCCGGTCAGGGATACCGTACCGTGCAAACTGCGGCTTGCACCTTCGGATGGTCGTTTCTGCCGACAGGTCTGGGAGTAGATCAATCTCCCAGAAGTCTGAATAGTGATCCAGCATGAGCAGGAAGTCCTGCCTTGCGTAGCTGAACAAGTCCATGCTCACCAGCTGCCAGGGACGTGTGGGGAGCGGGTGTGATATCATAGTCTCTTTTTGTTGCTCGTGTGCATACTCGTTACACACTGAGCACTGCTGCACATAGTCTTTGATTTCCCCCTGCATATTTGGCCAGTAGAGAGTATCCCGGGCCTGTCTATAACAAGCCTCACCCCCCACGTGGTTGTAGTGGATCCGTTTCAGCATCTCAGGACGCATAGCTTTTGGAATGATGACACGCTGGCTCCTAAAAAGCACACCATCCTGTGCGCTTATTTCATCTCTGATGGCCCAGTATTCTCTGATGGCTATGGGGCTCTCCTCTTTATGTTCTGGCCATTCCTCCAGCACGACCGACTTGAGTGTTTGAAGACACACATCCTCCTCTGTGTGTTTTCGAATCTGTGCGAGGCGTTGGCTGGTGACGTTTAGATAGTCTGCCTGCTGAATGGCTGCCGTGTCGTACTGCACCTGTTGCATGCTGCAGACCATTTCACGTCTGTACTGAGTGTCCGTTCTCTGTGGCGGGGTGGTGGCTCTGCTGAGCGTGTCACTGATGTACATTTCAGGGTCTGGCTTGTACATCACCGTGAGGCAGTAGTTCTGAAGTGTGAGGAGCATGCTTTGAAGGCGCTTTGGTGCACTGAGAAGGGGCTTAGTGAAGATTGACACCAGCAGGCGGTGGTCGGTCTCTGCAGTCACATCACCCCTCCCATATAGGTAGTAGTGGAAGCGTTGACAAGCGAATACGATGCTCAGGCACTCCTTCTCAATCTGTGCATAGTTTTGCTCCGTCTGGTTCAGCGCGTGGGAGGCGAACGCGACTGGCTGTCCCCCCTGAAGCAGGCAGCAGCCCAAACCGGTCTGACTGGAGTCGCTCTGTATGGTGACTGGCTTGCTGACATCATAGTAACGTAGTACTGGCACTGCCGTGACCAGCGTTTTGATTTCTTTCATAGCAGCATCATGTTTGGGCAACCAGTGCCACAGCACACCTTTGTCCAGCAACCTTCTCAGCGGTTCACACACCTCTGACAAGCGGGGCATGAACCTCGATAAATAGTTAACGAAGCCGACACACCGCTGAACGCCTTTTGCATCTGTGGGGTTTGGCATGTCCAGGACTGCCCTGACCTTCTCGGGATCAGCTTTGAGGCCCTCCACCGACAGTATGTGGCCGTGGAAGCGGACCTCCCTCACACGAAACTGTAGCTTTTTTTATACTCAGCCTCAGCTTCACTTCCCTGCATCTGTCCATCAGAGCAATGAGGTTTGCGTCGTGGTTGCCAACGGCCTCCTCCTCCGTGTCCCCACAGCCGACTATGAGGATGTCATCGGCTATGGGCTCAATTCCTTTCAAACCGGCCAGCAGCTCATGTTGTTTCCTCTGGTACAGCTCTGGTGCGACTGACACGCCAAAAGGGAGCTTCAGCCATCGCTTTCTACCCCACGGCGTCCAGAAAGTTGTCATCAGGCTGCTCTCCTCATTAAGGCGACACTGCAAGAATGCGTCGCGCGCATCCACCAGGGTGAAGATACGTGCCTTAGGCAGCTTGTACAGCACGTCATCTAAAGTGGGCATGAGGTAATGGGACCTTTTCAGGGCTCGGTTAAGTGGCTTGGGGTCGATGCAAAGCCTCAATTTGTCTGGCTTCTTCACTATGACCAGATTGCTAATCCAGTCTGTGGGCTGAGTGACTGTGGTTAAGTGTCCATCCTTTTCATATTGGTCCAGCTGCGCCTTAACAGCTGCCTTGAGGGCCACCGGGACATTTCTTGGTGCGCACTGGACAGGGGCCACAGTGCTATCCAACTCGAAGTGAACATCACCCGGCAGTGACTCGACTGGGCTGGTGAACACGTCATTGTAAGTGTTAATGAGACAGCCTTTGGTTAGCTCACCTGTCTTGCAGTGCTCCACTTTATTCAGCTCTTCGGGAATGGTGAAGCGTATCAAGCCAAGTCTCTCGCATGTCTCCCCTGAAAGCAAGGGCTTCTGGCTGGTGCGCACAACCTCAAAGTCCAGTCTGCGTCTTGCCCCTGATGACACACTGTGCTGTACACGCCCATTGAGCTCATCCACTCACTGTTGTAGAGTCTCAGCCTGGTGAGACTTTTCTGAAAAGGCACTCTAGGCGCCAGTCTCATCTTGTCTTTCAAGCTCATCACGTTGCAGGTGGCTCCAGAGTCAAGCTGGCACCTCTGGACCCCTCTGTGCAGTGGCAGGTTTACAAACCACTTTTTCCTTTGAGTGTTCACAGCCCCCACGCTCTCAGCCGTGTACACATCCCTCTCATCGCGGTCGCTGTCCTCCGGGTCCCCTAGCGCGGGTCATCCACAGCGTTCAACTGACGTGCTTGCTGGCCTCTTTTCATGCACACTTTGGCAAAGTGATTAGCAGTGCCACACAAGCGACATGACTTTCCAAATGCGGGGCACAGGTCTCGCCCCCGTCTGTGCGGTGTGCCACAGTACTTGCATTCACCTGTGCCTCTCTGTGGCTGTGCAGATGTGTTGGTGGGCTCGGATGGCCTGCTGGTAGGTCTCCGTCCTGGTCGCTGTCCATGTGCTACATTGATGCTCTCCGCAGTCACAGAGCTGCTAAGTGACATGGATTTTAACTTATTGTCCAACACCTCCGCTGCACAGCAAATGTCAATAGCTCCCTCCAACTTAAGCTCCTTTTCTCTTAGCATGCGTCGTCTGGCGCCCTCATCAGTTGTTCCAAGAACAAGCCTGTCCCTTATAAGCTCGTCTCTTATAGCTCCATATTCACATGTGGCAGCCTTTTCTCTCAGTCTCGTGACAAAAGCATCCACAGGTTCTCCTTCCTCTTGTTTAAGGTTGCCAAAAACATACCTCTCAAAGATGACATTTTTGGTAGGTGTGAAGTATTCCCCCAGTTTGTCGAGAACAGGCCCGTAGCCAGAAACACATTTTGGGGGGTCGGGGGGTCGGGCAACACTGCCGAAAGCTACCGGTAAATAAAATTCCCACACTATATACTATAGCCTAATACCCAACCGTATGGTAAATGTCAACGTATTAATGGCCCATAGATAATCATCAATGCATTAATAAATAAAAGTGGGTCTTACCTTATAAAAGCAGGTCCAATCGTCTTTTTTGTCTGCAAAAGATGTCCAGTACCTCTTCTGGCGTCACCACAATGTCTCTGTGCTCCGAGAGCAATGTCAGTCCATTAAGCCGTCTTTCCGTCATTGTACTGCGCATTTTGTCCTTGATCCTTCCCAGACGGGAAAAACTTCTCTCAACATGGGCACTGGTGACAGGAAGATGGCATTTTGTGGAACATAAGTTGCATCTTTCCATTTATCCCGCCAGGTGTCAATTTCTGACTTTACAACTTCCAGATGCGGTGACACTTCATCAGGATACAGGTTGGAGAGCGCTTGAGCTGAGCTGTCGTTCAGCATGCTGACCTTAGATGGCAGTAAGGAGCAGAGGTTGGAGATCACATTTCTGTGTTTGCTGAAGCGTTCCTTCGTCTGTGATTAATAAAAGTCAAGCATGACTATGAAAAGCTTTTGCCGGGAGTGATTTTCACAGGCCTTCAATGGATCCTCATTGCAGTCCATGCCTCTTCGTGGTCGAAATTCAACCCCATACTTGGCTGCTTGGGAAGAGGTCTTTTGGAAAATCTGCCTGAACTCCATCTCAGAGTTAGCCCTCATCTCATCTACCTGCTTAATAACAGCATCAGCAGCTGAAACGCAACTCACCAAGTCACAATTTTCCTTCTGAAGGAAGGTGGACAGGTGGTAGGTTTTTGCAAGCATCTTCTCACTCACATTCATGGACAGCATGAATTCTGCATTGTCAATTGAATTAAAGAGCTGAGTGGCTTTGACAGATGTGTCTCTTGTGAAGGTTTCACTGATTTTCTGCAGGCTGGATCGCACAGGGTCTAAAAGCTCGTTGATTGTAAATATTGCGTCGTGGCGTTCGACCCATCTCGTTTCACACAACTTCGTCAGTCGCGTTTTCTTGCAGTCGGGTAAAAGACGCTCCGTCTCGTGTCGCAGACTGGCAGACCGCAAAGCCGAATCATGGAAAAAAGTGCAGATTTCCGAGACAATTCCAAAGCAATCTCGCACCATTTGTACAGTGCAGCACTTGTTTAGGACCAAATTCAAACTGTGGCTGGCACAGTGCACATAAACTGCTTGCTTGTGCTTCTCTTTGATTTTAGCTTGGGCACCACGTAAACGGCCACTCAAGGCAAATGCGCCGTCGTATCCCTGGCCACGTAAAAACTGTAAATCAACGCCTGCATTTGTCAACTGACTTTCGATTGAATTGGCGATTGCCTCCCCGGTTAACTTCTCGATATCAACAAAGGACAAAAAATCCTCTCTGATGCTATATTGGCTGTCATTCTGGTTCACGTATCTGACACAGACAGAAAGCTGCTCCCGCCCTGAAACATCTTTCATTTTCATCTGCCAACACAGCGAAACACTGCGCGGAGTTTACTTTCTGCACCAGTTTGTTTGTTATCACATCTCCAATTATGCTGATTATTTCATTTTGTACATCAGGACTGCAGTAGCTAGAGTTTGCTGCACATTTACTCAAGTGTTGTAACAGTACTGTGTCGCCAGATGTAGCCCTAAACCTGAGTAAAGCCCTGAAATTTCTGTCATTGTGAGTTGGCTCATTCAATGTCACTGGTCCTGAATCAATATCACCTCTCAGGGCGAGTTCTTGGCGACCGCAAAAAATCAATGTTGCAATGATGCTTTTGAGTTTTTCTCTGTTTTCTTGGACTCGCTTTTTTCTCTCAGAATCTAGCCTCAGTGAAATTACATCCATTTTATTGTTGAGAACCATTTGGAAATTGTCCGCTTTCAAACTTGCATCCTTGTGATATGCCTTTTGTGCATGGTCTTTGAACGTCTCTAAAGCATGTTTCCAGTCTGAGAAGTGGACATTAATTAGCTTGCCAGCTTTTCTGTGCCCTCCCTTGCCCACATGCTCGACTGCAAACGCAACACAGTGCTTACAAAAACAACCGTCGGACCTTGTTGAGTATACTAGCCAGCTACACTGGTCAATCCAATGACGTTGGAAACGTAGTTTACCTCCTAGTTTTGTAGGGAATGTTTGTCCGATATTGGCCGTCCAGTCCAGTGAGTATATTTCTCTTCTCTGTTCGTCTGATATTTTCCCACCAATATAATCCACAAAGTCGTGTGAAAACGTTTCCGAGGTAGAGGACGGCGGGTCTGCTAACTCTGGCTCCGTTTCCGAGGAGGAGGGCAGTGGGTCTGCTGAGACTTGCTCCGGAAAATCGGTAACGTTAGTGACCAGATCGTCTGTAATGTTCTTTTTTTTCTTTTTTGAGTCGGGACACGTTGAAACAAAAAAATCACTGATTTTACGAATATTAACTTTACTGCGCTTGCCTGATTTACAGGTAGCTTTCGGCGGCTCCATTGCTTTTGAAAAGCAAACTATAGATCGACCATTTAGCTAGCATAACCAGTGGCAGGTTGCTTAGCTGACTCGTCAGACCCCTGAGCCAATCAAAAGCGTGTGATTTTATTTGTTTTATGAAACAGACCAATAAGATACATCATGTTTGGAAACAAATTAACTGACAGGTTTAACGCCTGTCAGTCACGATAGATGCAGCGTATGAGTAGGCTAGAGGGGCGGTGACAAATAATCAAAACGATAACTAAATAATTATTGGTGCCATTTCAGACGGGCCGTGGGGTTTCGGGGGGGGGGGTTCAGACACGAAAACCACCTGCTTGGCTACGTGCCTGGTCGAGTATCGCTCCGGCGTCTTTCTGCTCTTCCGCTGTGAGTCCCAGGTTGTGCACGTAAACATGGAGGCATTCCTTCCCCATTAGCCTCCGGAGCGTCGCTGCCTGCACCGGCTTCTCTGCCTTGTCGATCCCGGTCGCAAGCAAATAATCCTCAAACTCTGATGGAAAGCTAGCCCAGTTGCTGTGAAGATCCCCAGTCATCTTCATGGGCTCCGGCGGCGGAATATTGGAAGCCATCGTCATGGCTCGATGCTAATGCTAGCAGGCTAACTGAAACTTCTAGCTACGCTTAGTAAAAAAATAAACGCACACTGTTCAAGCAACAGGCAACGTAAGACTCACGTTGGGTTCCAATCCCGCTTCTGACACCATGTTGCAGGTGTAGGTGCATATAAATAACAGACAGAGTCGGGCTGTGTCGCTTAGTAACATGTATTCACCGGCTGTGCCCATAACGCAACTGAGGCATGTTACACAGGGCAAGTATACATCAATCAGTGCCCCCAGGGGGAGCTGTTGGCTGCATAACATTACCCTACAACAGTGGCTGCAAGGAAAAGGGGATCGATTGTCTGAAGCTGTTAGAGCAGGACAATGCCATGGACAGACTTTTATACTACAGATTATACCCAGGGGACGCTACACCTAGTCTGCATGGGTTACCTAAGATACAGAAACAGGATGTGCCGCTACAGCCCAGTTAGTGTGATTAACTCAGTGACCCATAACACCTCTAAGTGTTCTGCATGTATTCCCAACCACGTCACATTCAGAGCACTATGGATTTTGTGGATAAGGTGGGGGGCATCATTATGGAGGCGGATGAAGCAACGGTCTCTTATGGTACGTCTCTCTTCATGTGCGTTGCTGTCGATGAAGCAGCGGAGGTGGTCCGTATGACATTACAGGATGCCCCCACCCTTAGCGATAGGACCACCCTTAACACTGACCAAGTGTGTCTGCTCCTGGAGCTGTGTCTTCAGTCCACGTACTTCACATACAGGGGGCAGTACTATAGGCAGAGGCAGGGGTGTGCTATGGGTTCCCCAGTCTCACCTATAGGGGCCAACTTGTACATGGAGGAAGTGGATAAGAGGGCTCCGATGTCCTATCCAGGGGCACCACCTAGCCTAGTTCAGATTTGTGGACGACACCTGGGTTAACATTAAATCTAAAATTAACTCGGTGGGCAACCACATCAAGTTCACCCGGGAGGATGTGGAAAATGACAGGTTTGCCTTCTTACACTGTGAAATTGCAAGTGGTGGGCGTCCAGGTAGCGTAGCGATTTATCCCGTTGCCTACCAACACGGGGATCGCTGGTTCAAATCCCCGTGTTACCTCCGGCTTGGTCGGGCGTCCCTACAGACACAATTGGCCGTGTTTGTGGCTGGGAAGCCGGATGTGGGTATGTGTCCTGGTCGCTGCACTAGCGCCCCCTCTGGTCGGTCAAGGCACCTGTTCGGGGGGGAACTGTCCGGTGAAAAGAGTCGGCTGGTGACTCCACATGTATCGAAGGAGGCATGCGGTAGTCTGTAGCCCTCCCCGGCTCGGCAGAGGGGGTGGAGCAGCGACCGGGACGGCTCAGAAGAGTGGGGTACAACTGGGGAGAAATGAGGGGGGGGTTGCAGTTGGTTTTGATCATTGATGTTTACCGTAAACCAACACATACTGATCAGTACTTATGGTTTGTCTCTCATCATCCACTGAAACTAGCAGTCATCAGGACGCTGTACCACCGAGCTGACAACGTCCCTACCGACACAGCGGCCAGGGAAGGGGATAAATCCCACATTAAACAGGCCCTGGTTAAGTGTGGTTATCCTAACTGGGCGTTTGTCAAAGCCAGGAAGACGCCCAAACAGTGCACCAACCAATCGAAGAGAGGAGAAGGACAACAGCTGCCTAAGCATAAAACCGGGGTGATCCCGTATGTGGCAGGAGTGGCGGAACAGTTGAGACATGTATTTTACAAACACTGCGTCTCAGTTGCTTTCAAACCCCCAAACACACTGCGCCAGAAACTGGTCCACCCCAAGGACCGGGTCCCCTGGCACAAACAGAGCAATAGTGTACGCTGGTAAGTGCCGGGAGGATTGCTGTGACTTGTGCATCGGGGAAACCAAACAGACGCTGGCCAAGAGGACGGCACAAGACAGGAGAGCCAACACGTCAGGCCAGGACTCTACAGTCTACACCATCTACAGTCTACACCCATCTACAGTCTACACCATCTACAGTCTACACCCATCTACAGTCTACACCATCTATAGGCCAGTGGCCACTCCCTCAAGGATGAGGATGTGCACATCCTCGATAGGGAGGAACGCTGGTTTGAACGGAAAGTCAAAGAGGTCATCTATGTGAAGAGGGAACGACCATCCCTGAACCGAGAAAACATCGCCCCCCCCATCAGTGACGTTTCCCAATTTAAGTGTCGTTGAACAAATTACAGACACACACTGGTACATACATGGCACATTCACTGTGAATAAGAACGAATTTATCATGTTGCAAACTGAAATGTAGTTGTTTCCCCTCCCCTTCAGCGGTAGATGGAATTCAAGCACCCTCTCTGACCGCCCCCCCCCCAAAATCCAAGCCCCCCTTAGAAATGGAAGCAACAAAAGGAGTGTGCTCCCCACTTTAAAAACGTGTTGAAATCTATAGGGTAGACTCCAGAAGAGAGTGTGATTTTGCAGCATTATCATTCCCCTCCTGCTAATAAAATGCATTGAAGACAGGTTGCTCCGAACAGCAGGGAGGCCCGACCACCTCCTCACTGACTCCCCTCATTCTCACATCCGTCTAACTCTCTGCAGCACAGAGGGAAGGCAGCCAACGAAAACACTCTCCCTGTCGTGAATAATTAAACAGGTTTTAAAAAAAAAACCCAACCCTCCAGACCCAGAACCGCATCAGTCCGTTTTAAGGCTTCCTGGTGACTGATGCTTTCAAACCTTGGCAGCCGTAAGGAGGCCGGCTCTGGTGACGTTTTCTCCATCATGACCAAACAGCCCCCGCAGCGTGCAGCGAGTCTCAGCCGAACATGGCGTCTGAGCAGGGCTCCTCGAAACCAAAGGCTCTGCCGAACTGCTGGCGTTCAGCGTGCTGGGGGAGGGGGGGCAGTGAAATGAGCTGCGGCTCACACACACACACCGACCCCAACCCCCACCCCTGAGGTAGAGGGATATTTTAATGAGGCGCACCTCATCTGGGTCTCTCATCTCTCCTCATTTACCGCTGAGTGCTGAGGAGTACATCCCCCTCTCCAAGGAGTCAGCACAGAGCGGGAACCTGAACGGAAGTAAAAGTAGCACCGAGGAGCGAGTCTGGCTTCAGGATGCATACGTAGACTCTGACTTCGAGCATCGTCTGGACCCGAGAGCCAGATGCTGCTGATGCTGCTGCTGCTGGGATGACTGCTCATCCTGCTGCTGCAGATAACGTAGAACATGGGAACACGCAGTTCATCCTCAAACTCACGTCTGTCCATTTGTCTCCCCTGGCCTCTACCATGTCTCCGGCCTTTCACACATATGCTCCATCTGTTGTGTGTGTGTGTGTGTGTGTGTGTGTGTGTGTGTGTGTGTGTGTGTGTGTGTGTGTGTGTGTGTGTGTGTGTGTGTGTGTGTGTGTGTGTGTGTGTACACGTTTTCAGGGCATGTGTGCACATTGACTCCATATACTCCTTTCTTGGTGAGGAGGACCAATGTGAGTCTTTCACCATCAAATTAAGGAAATCTAGGCTAGTCCTCAATTCATTAACGGTCTTTTTGAGGGTTAGGACTTGGGTTTAGGGTTAAAATTAGGATGGGGATTAAGTTAAGGTTGGGGTAAGGGTTAAGGTTAGGCATGCAGTTCTGATGGTTAAGGACTAGGGAATGAATATAGTCAATGAGGAGTCTTCACAGGGCGGCACGGAGGCGCAGTGGTTAGCGCAGTCGCCTCACAGCAAGAAGGTCCTGGGTTCGAGCCCCCGGGGTAGTCCAACCTTGGGGGCTGTCCCGGGTCGTCCTCTGTGTGGAGTTTGCATGTTCTCCCCGTGTCTGTGTTGGTTTCCTCCGGGTGCTCCGGTTTCCTCCCACAGTCCAAAGACATGTAGGTCAGGTGAATCGGCCGTACTAAATTGTCCCTAGGTGTGTGTGTGTGTGTGTGTGTGTGTGTGTGTGTGTGTGTGTGTGTGTGTGTGTGTGTGTGTGTGTGTGTGTGTGTGTGTGTGTGTGTGTCCACCCTGTGATGGACTGGCGGCCTGTCCAGGGTGTCTCCCGTCCTGCCGCCCAATGACTGCTGAGACAGGCTCCAGGCATCCCGTGATCCTGAGAGCTGGAAAAGTGGTTTGGATAATGGATGGATGGATGGAGTCCTCACAAAAGATAAAATATGTGTGTGTGTGTGTGTGTGTGTGTGTGTGTGTGTGTGTGTGTGTGTGTGTGTGTAGGAAGGGGTTGGCATGTTTGTGTTAGTGTGTGAGTACACATGGGTGAATGTGTTTGTTAGTGCTGCCTGTGTGTGTGTGTGAGTGTGTGCGTGCGTGTGTGTGTGTACACGTGTATGCATTAGGAGGTATGTTGGGGGCTGTGTTCACAAGTAGGCTATCCCTGTCATGTGGTGTCAGTCTGATGGGTTGTGTGTGTGTGTGTGTGTGTGTGTGTGTGCGTGTGTGTGGGGGTGGGGTGGGGGGGTGTAGGCTACAAGAGGATCAAAGGAAACTCTGGCTCGCTTTCTCTCCCACAGATTCTCTCCCCGGGGACAGACAGACACACACACACACACACACACACACACACACACACACACACACACACACACACACACACACACACAAACAAACACACACACCCTCCGGAGAGCGCAGGAGCCGGACTCGGATTGTTGTGCGTGTTTTCGGCTGGGCTCAGGCGGTGCTGGCTGAGCGCTGCAGCAGCCGCAGCAGTGACGTCTACCTGAGGGCGCCAGAAGACGCCAGATGTTGGCAAACCTGCTGTGTGTCCTCGGTCTTCCTCCCTGAATCTGTCGCCTTGCAACGATGTATTGTTTTTACCGCCCCACCGAGTAAGAGATGCTGCCACTCGAGCAGAGTTACACATAACCCCTTTTACTTACGGCCACTTCTCAGAGGTCGGAGGTCAGCTACACAGCTGCAGCTTGTATCTGGTGCAGATTATTTTATCTTAGAAAGAAAGCCACTTTATTTTGCACAGTTGTTCAGTTACGATGAATTTGTCTTCTGCATTTCAGCCGTCCTATTGTATAGGGGCAGTGTGCCGCTGCAGCGCCCGGGGACCAGCTCCAGTTCTTCTTTCCACTGCCTTGCTCAGGGGCACAGTATTAACCCTAACATGCATGTCTTCTTTGTTGGGGGGGGATTTTTCCCTCCCCTTTTTCTCCCTAATTGTATCCAGCCATTTACCCCACTCTTCTGAGTCGTCCCGGTCACTGCTCCACCCCCTCCGCCGATCCAGGGAGGGCTGCAGACTACCACATGCCTCCTCCGATACATGTGGAGTCAACAGCCGCTTCTTTTCACCTGACAGTGAGGCGTTTCACCAAGGGGACGTAGCACGTGGGAGGATCACGCAATTCACCCCAGTCCCCCCCCCCACGAACAGGCACCCGGACTGACCAGAGGAGGCGCTACTGCAGCGACCAGGACACATACCCACATCCGGCTTCCCACCCGCGGACACAGCCAATTGTGTCTGTAGGGACGCCCGACCAAGCCGGAGGCAGCGAGGGGATTCGAACCGCCGATTCCGATCTGAACAAATGCCTAACACGCCTGTCAGCCTCTCCTCCCGGCTGACAACTGTCAGCGGTGGGGCAGGTTAGCATTGGCCCCGGAGGCAGAACCAGAGGAGGAGGCATCATAAGTAGGACTCTGAAGTCGCTTCTGTCAATTCTCTATCTTCACACACGCACACACACACGCACACACACACACACACACACACAAAACAATCAAACCATTCATTATGTCAAATTTCACAGCCCTGCTATCTGCTCCGCATAATCATGTTGTGTTAAATGTCATGCTTTCATTGTGTGTTTGTGCATGTGTGTGCGTGTGTGTTGGTGGTGGGGGGCGCTAGACGAGGTGGGGTGGTAGCAGGGTAATAAAAGGGAGACGCACGGAGGGAAAGAGAGAATCTGGGCGCGCGCCGTGCCTTGGTGTGGAGGTGGGCCGTGGAGAATGTTATCAGCGCGAGTTAATTGGGGCAGAAACAGACAGATGCAACGGAGACGCAAGGGCAAAATACCCTTTTCTCGCTTTCGATCCCCCCTCCCCCCACCCAGAGGGGGTGAGTGCGTGCGTGCACGTGTCGAGAGATTTTAATAAGTGGGAGCAGCGAGATGATATGTGAGATGAACCTCGTGCGGCCCCCTCCTCTTTCACAACCTCTGTGTTAGGTGCACTCACTCGTGCAGTTCCTCCCACCGTCCACAGTGACCGCGCGGCTGATTAATGGGCGCCCCCCCCGATGGCGGCGCCTCCTAGCGGGGCGGTTCGGAAGCTTTTAAGTGAGAGCAACACCCAATGTGTTAGCCTCTTCGAAACACTGGGTTTGGGGGGGGGTATAAGCAAAACCCGAACACAAACTAAAGCGACATTTTGATTTGGGTTTTTTTTGGGGGGGGTTCCCCATTTTCTCCCCAATTGTACTTTACCAATTACCCCACTCTTCCCAGGCGTGCCGGTCGTTACTCCGCCCCCTCTGCCGATCCGGGGAAGGCTGCAGACTACCACATGCCTCCTCCGATACATGTGGAGTCACCAGCCGCTTCTTTTCACCTGACAGTGAGGAGTTTCACCAGGGGGACGTCGCGCGTGGGAGGATCACGCTATTCCCCCCACTTCCCCCTCCCCCCTGAACAGACGCCCCGACCGACCAGAGGAGGCGCTAGTGCAGCGACCAGGACACATACCCACATCCGGCTTCCCAGCCGCAGACACGGCCAATTGTGTCTGTAGGGACGCCCGACCAAACCAGAGGTAACGCGGGGATTCGAACCGCCGATCCCCGTGTTGGTAGGCAACGGAATAGATCGCCACCGCCACCCGGATGCCCGACATTTTGATTAGTGTTATTTTGGGTGGCAAAATAAAAGGACACTGTGAATCCTGTTGTACCCACTTCCCGAAGGCCGCAGACCAACCTTCAGCTACAACGACAGGCCCGCTGGTCTCTGCTCATGTTTAGAAAGGGCGGCGAGCTTCACCTGTGTCGGTGTTGTTAATTCTGATACCCTCCAGCCGGGCTACGCCGGGGACGAACCGTAATCCAGTCATCTTATTCTGTACTTACAACCGATCAACGGTGCTCAGAGCCTCAGATACCGGCCCAGTCCCCGAGGCCTGCTCTGTATGCAGGGGGCGCCATCAGAAGCCATTTGCATGTTGAGTGGATTTATTCTTGTCACTGCTTCCACCAATACACCTTGTTACGGGTGTAATACTAACCTTGCTAGCTGATATGCACTTTATTTTTTTTCATTTTTGTTACACAGAGGAAGGCGGGGAAAGAGGGGGGGGTGAAAAGCCTGAGTTTGAAAGAAGCTGACGGAGGAGGGTGGGAGAGGCAGAAACAGATTGGAGAGAAAACTAGAGAGGGATGGGAAAGTAATTGGAAACGAGAGAGAAAGGTAAAGGGGAGAAGTGCTCCACCTGGGCGTCCGGGTAGCGTAGCGGTCTATTCCGCTGCCTACCAACACGGGGATCGGCGGTTCGAATCCCCGTGTTACCTCTGGTTTGGTCGGGCGTCCCTACAGACATAGTTGGCCGTGTCTGCGGGTTGGCCGTGTCCTGGTTGCTGCACTAGCGCCTCTTCTGTTCGGTCGGGGCGACTGTTCGGGGTTGGGGGGGAATAGCGTCATCCTCCCACGTGCTACGTCCCCCTGGCGAAACTCCTCACTGTCAGGTGAAAAGAACTGGCTGGCGACTCCACATATATCGGAGGAGGCATGTGGTAGTCTGCAGCCTTCCCCGGAACAGCAAAGGACGTGCAGCAGCGACCGGGACGGCTCGGAAGAGTGGGGTAATGGCCAGATTGGGGAGAAAAAAGTGCTCCTCCTGTGCAGTTTGGGCTTAAAATAAACGTGTAATTGCATGAGCTTTGTTGGCCTGGACAAACAGAAAAGACACAGACAGATCTGTAACATGGTGGGGGAATGAGTAGTAGTACTAGCAGTAGTAGACTAGTAGTAGTAGTAGAGATAGAGTAGGATAGTAGTAGTAGAGGTTGGAGTAGGAGTAGTAGTAGCAGTAGTAGGAGTAGAGGGAGTAGTGGCAGTGGTAGTGGGAGTAGGAGGAGTAGGAGGAGGAGGAGGAGTAGAGTACAGTAGGATAGTAGTAGTAGTAGTAGTAGTAGTAGTAGCAGTAGAGATAATAGAAGGAATAGGAGTAATAGTAGTAGAGGTAATAGAAGGAATAGGAGTAGTAGTAGCGGTAGTGGTAGTAGTAGGAGTAGTAGTAGCAGTAGTAGTAGTAGTAGAGTAGTAGTGGTAGTAGGAGTAGTAGTAGAGGTAGAGTAGTGGTAGTAATAGTAGAGTAGTAGTAGTGGTAGTAGTAGTCGGAGTAGTAGTAGTGGTAGTAGGAGTAGTAGAAGTAGAGGTAGAGTAGTAGTAGTAGTAGGAGTAGTAGTAGTTGTAACAGAGCAGTAGTAGTGGTAGTAGTAGTCGGAGTATTAGTAGTAGTAGCGTAGTAGTGGAAGTAGGAGGAGTAGTAGTAGGAGGAACGGTAGTAATGGTAGAGTAGTAGTAGTAGACGTGGTAATAGTAGGAGTAGTGGTATTAGTAGTAAGGAGCAGCAGTAGTTAGTAGAGTAGTAGACCTTTATTTGTCCCCGAGGGCGCAATTGGTTCTGCCGCAGTAGCAGTAAAAACAACACAGGGCAAGACACACAAGATAACCCCCACCACACACACACACACACACACACGAATAAAAACAACATATAACTACAGGAGTACAAGGTGAACACGTGATGTCAGGAATGAAAATAAGCTTATAAGAGCTATTATAAGTCCACATCTGAAAATGCGTGAGTGCGTGTGCGCCTGCGCGTGCGCATTCATGGGTCCTTTTTCAGGTGAGAAATGAAATGACGAGGAGATGAGAGGAGAGGAAAGGGGAGTGATGGCTGGAGCAATTCAGCAGGAACAAGGACTACAAGAGCTGAATCCCAATCCAGCTCATCTGAGGCGCGCGGGGGGGGGGCGGTACCGGTCCTGTTTAAAAATGCAGTGTGAGACAGGCACACTGCGAAACCGCACTTCAGAGACTCGGGAGAGGTACCAGCTAATCCACTCCTCATTTTCCTGACGGGGTCGACTTCGCCCCTCAACTGGCTGTCATCGTTTTAGCCTATTAAAAAAGAAAAAGACATATATTCCACCCCCCCTCCTCCCCACCCCCCGCCTCGCACTGTTTCAAAGACAATGTAGTTTGAGGAAGGTCCCTTGAGAATAGCGCGTCATAAAACTGATTGAGGATCAAATTTTACAGCCAATCATTCCCGCAGATGAAGCCGCCCGCGTTTCTATCGAGCGCGGGCCGGAATTAATAGGTACAAAAGCTACGGTGTTAAAAGCTCTTCATCGTGTCTCGGGTCAGAACAACAACAACAAAAACAACAACAAAAACAACAACAACTGACCTTGGTTAAAGGGCACACACAAACTCTAGTTCAACCAAATTTACGATGCTGCTGTTTTAGAGTTCCCCAGTCTCCTAAGAAGATGGCTAGAATAAGTGAGCTCATGTGAAGTACACATCAGTAAGCCGGACAAGCTAACAGCGCATGTCAGAACAATACAATGACCCTGCACAAACTCCACGCTTAGGACTACCTCTCTAGAGGCTCTCACGGCAATCTTCTTGGGCAGTTGCATGTTCTCATCTTCTGCACGGAGGACCCCCTGTTGACTGCGGCGGAACTGATTTAAGAGGGAGGAAAAAGTTGCATCCAAACTAAAATGCACCATCATATTCAGTTAGTCCTGGTCCTGGAGCGGACTGAAGTTGGTCAACACCATCGTGAGTTAGGTGTCTTTACAAGCAACCTCTCAGCAACATTTCCCAAGACTTTCTCCCGACCACGAGAGCCATTAAAGGATTCCAGCAATCTCTAGAGGTCGGTCGGGGGAGCAGCGCGCGCCTCAGCGGGGCCGATGAGGCGGATGCTGCATCGCCATGGCAACGCACCGCTTCGCCAATCCGATGCAACGATGCGTGGATTTGTGCGGGCTGACAGCAAATGGCAAGAGTATGCGCACTTGGGTCACGTCCCAGCGCTGAGGGAGGAACTGACATACTTCAGAGAAACAAGCAAACAAAACATTTCAGTCTCCACCTCTGTCATTCGCTCCTCATACCACGTGAGTCCCGCCATGCCTTCTGGTGCACTGAAAGAGCCATCTCGCTCTAGCACATCAGCAATCATGAGCGCTGCAAACCTCAATCCAAAGCGGATTTTGTGCTCTGCAGTACAAGAGGGACTCCCGTTCGTTGTGAACCTCTCAGTTTGGAGGAACGGAGGAGGTGATTCAGAACAGGTGTCCCTATTAATTACTGGCTCCCACCAGGAAAAGTGCCGAACGCACAGGCGTCTGCCAAGGAGAGCTCCACGTGGAGGAACCGTGCTGCCGCAGACAGAAGAAGAACATGTGCTAAGCTTTGTTACTGGCTGTCAGCAAATCTGACATCCCCCAACAGTACTAATGTTTTTGAAGCACTTCCACGAACTGGATAAGCCCAATATTGTCATAGCAAACCTATTTGGATTGGACCCAGCGAGACTGCGGGCATATGGGGTTGGTGGCGTGATAAGGGGGAAAGAGGGAGGTAGTTTATATTCTCTCGGTTGGAGAGTGAGCATGAGCCTGAGGGTGAGATGGCGGCGCGAACTTCACGTTTGCGGCGGCCTCACCCAGTGCCGCCCATGCATTGTCTTTGTCTGCGTTTGGGTTTGTGTCTTCGTCTGGTGGCTGCTGGGAGAGCTGGCGCTGGATCGGCTGGGGGAGCTTGGTCTGCTGCGTCCTGTGGGCCGGGGACCGCGGCCCTGCCCGAAGAGGAAACACCAATGTCTGACAGGATAAGGAAGCGGGCAGGCTAAGCTAACTGCTAGCCCATGCAGACCGGCATTTCCGATAACATCGAGGGCGGTCTGGCGGCGGCCTGGCCTGGCCTGTGTTTTTGGTATCATCGTGTGGAGTGCGAGGAGGTGTGTCGAAGGTGTCTGGCTGAGAGACCTAGCGTTGGATCGGCTGGGGGAGCCTGGTCTGCTGCCTCTGGTGAGCCCAAGGACCACGGCCCTTCCTGGAGCTACGCCCGAAGAAGAAACACCGAGGGCGGTCTGACAGGACACGGGAGCGGGGTAGGCTAAGCTAACTGCTAGCCCATGCTGACGGGCAGTTCTGACAGTCATCCTGGCTGGCGTTCGTTCTCTTGGACAGTGAATTTTTTTTGGGGGGGATATGTTGAATATATGGGTTTTAGTAGTTTTTTTTGTAGTTTGGATGTGTGTTCTTGTAGGTTTGGATGTCTTTGTGTTGCACTGCTGTGGGCTGAGGGAAACGGTATTTCGTTTCATTTCAAGTACACAATGAAATGACAAATACATGTTCCCGATTCCTGATTAATTGTGCCAATCAATCCAATGATTGATTGAATGAACGAACGAATGATGGTTTGTCCAATTAGCCCAAAGCACGCTCACCAGCCCAGACTGAGCCCAGGTACAGAAAGCGCTTCATTGCACATCAAATATCTCTTCATCTGAATGCGTCCTCGTCCTCCTCTGATCTCCCTCACCTTCCCCAGAAAGAGTGACAGTATTCTTGAAGTGGAATACAACTCAGGCAATTCATTTCAATGTTTTACAGTAGTCCTTATTTTCTCTCCAAGCCATCCGTGTTTGAAGTTGGGCTAGGCTGGGGGAGGTGGGTGGGGATTGCGCCACTCCAGTTCGGAGTGTTTCTGATCTGTGCGGATGGGTGGATACATTTGATCCTTTCTTTCTTTCCAGTCCCCCCAGTCTCTCTCTCTCTCTCTCTCTCTCTCTCTCTCTCTCTCTCTCTCTCTCTCTCTCTCTCTCTCTCTCTCTCTCTCTCTCTCTCTCTCTCTCCCTCTCCCTCTGCAAAGCTAGGCAGCACCAATTTATGATATGAAGAGGGATAGAGAAAATACAGAGCAGTCTCACTGAGGTAAATCCACCAGGGCATGAACAGACAAATGCAAGCTGGCAACAACGAAGACTCTGACAATAGAGGGACATGAAGAAACTTCGGTGGCCAGCCATTGCATGATGGGAATCCTTTCAAAGCGAGGGCTTGGCTCTCGAGCGTCGTCTTATCTCGCCTTGCATGTACGACAGTCGAGCAACATCTGCTGGCATGACATTAGGCTGCGGTGCCTGGGCGAGATGAGAGAAGTGTTCCAACCTGACCTGTGGGCGCTGACCCCACGGGAGGAGGTCACAAGGTAATGGCCCAAACCTGTCCCAGGTCCAAGTGGGTTGCCGTGGAGACAAGCTGAACTCACCGGCAGCATGTTGCGTCGATTAGTGCACCCCTCAGCGAAGGCGCACGCAATCCACAGCCTCCAAGATCTTGATGCCCCCTGACCGTCTCTCCTTCCCGGTTACACGCGGCGAGGACAGCGATGCGCCGCCGTCGGGCAGGATATTGTTGCTATGACGACCCTGGCCTGCTCCCTCACTAGCCTGCTCAATGGCAAACTCGGGAAAGGAAGAACATTAACCGGCCATGGTGGACGCAAACCTCACTGAAACAACACACTTCACCCCCCCCCTCTCTTTCTCTCTCTCTCTCTGTGTCAATCTCTCTCTACACACAAGCCCACCTGCATCGCCTGATCCATGACCTTCACTAAATGGCAACTGTGAACAACTGGGGCCTCGGAGAACAATGCACCGCAGACTAGGAGCTACTGTGAGCATCGATATTTGCACGCACTCGCAAACCCACGCAAACCCGAGCACCCACACTCACCTGCATTTCAACATCAGCACGCTCACCCTGGACCCAGAGGAATATCCTTTGAGAGTCCCATCACTGGCGACTCCCCGGTGTAATCATCTCAGTCCTGGCTTCACAGCTCTCGCAGTTCTCACCGTCCCGTTTTCGGTTTTCCAAATAACAAATCCTCGTTGTTGCGCCGCATGGGTGCTGCAGCCTTTTGATGTCCCTCCCGAGCTCAGACCTCATTTGTATTCTATTTTTGCCCATAGTCTTCGGCTGAGCTTTCTTTTGATACGACCCCCCCTCCCCTCCCCTCCCCTCCCCTCCCCTCCAACCCAAATCAACACTGTAAATCATGTTTTCGCACAGCATGGAGCCCGTTCTCATTTGCTGCTCAACACCACCTTTATAATCATAGATGGAAAATCAGTGTAAATAATGCCCCTTCCTCTGGGGGGGGGGGTACTTGCAGGATAACCCCCCCCCCTGTAGCTCGATGAAGCAGTTCTTGAACAGCCCGTCCAGGATTTAGCTTCAGTGCATCCCATTCATGTAAAACGTACATGCTCGGTTCACTTAATGATATAAAGGAAAATCTCCTTTTAAGAGACTGGACAGACGTCGGGGAAAAGGTGCACCGGGGGACTTTTATTAGGCCCGTTGACTGACACTTTGACTCGCTAACAATAGCTGTTATGTACCCCTTTCACTTGGGGGTCAGCTCAGTACTTAAATCTTCTTCTGAGGCACCTTTCCAGGCCAGCGACAACCCAGAGGGGTAATATATTCTGCAAGTCGTGTCTGTATGACTGCTAATAGCCGAGTCTAACATCTCCCATGTTCATGATGAAGATATTGATTGATGAAGGGATGGGATGATGGAGATGAGAGAACATCACTTTTATGGCCTGCTAAGGGAGCTGTTTGAGGGGGAAGTCGACCGTTGTCCTCTGTGGCAGCATCTAATGGACTTGGACTTGGTTTGACTCTTCCAGGATGAAAAGCAGTCATACCAAGAATTCGACCAATTGATTGATTTACAGTATATTTTAGAGAGCGAGAGAGAGAGAGAGAGAGAGAGAGAGAGAGAGAGAGAGAGAGAGAGAGAGAGAGAGAGAGAGAGAGAGAGAGAGAGAGAGAGAGTCATTACATGGGGCTGGATAGATAGCTAGCTAGCTAGCTAGCTAGATAGATAGATAGATAGATAGATAGATAGATAGATAGATAGATAGATAGATAGATAGATAGGTATAGGCTTTTATCGAAGGTTGAGCCCACTTGGGACCATCTGGTTAGCTATTGGACTAAATGGCCAGTAAAATGGGTGGCAAAGGAGAAGAAGACGAGGCGCGTGAAGCATCTTCCGCTACTGGAAAGAGGATTTTCAAAAGTTTTACAAAAAGGCCTCCCCACTGCCTTCAAAATGAAGAGTAACGGCGGAGGATCCTGACGAGTTTGGAGGGGAAACCGGGCCGCATGGAAAAGCCTTGGCTTAGATCCATTCACTATAAATCAACGGAGGCTGGAGCATTATTCACCCTGCAACAATGACAGCCAGGTGTCAACTGGCCTCTCGGAGAGGCTGATGTATGACAAAAGCTTGGGGCGACGCATCAGTCTCTTCCACGCAAGCCAACGACGGCCCTCATTAACTCGAACACGCAAACACAATGGCAAAAAAACAAAAACAAAATCACACACACACACACATACACACACACACACAAACACACACACACACACACACACACACACACACACACACACACACACACACACACACACACACACACACACACACACACACACACACACACACACACACACACACACACACAGGTTAATCCCAGGAGGCTTCTTTGCTCATTTTGAAATGGGTCAACGTGCCCTTGTCCCCTCCCGCCCGTTCAGGAAGCAGGGGGAATAAATCAACTGACTGTCTTCTCCACTCCGGCCGGATGATCAAGTAGATAAACCCAGATGGGAAATCCATAAACCTTACCCCTCCTCTGGGTTCTCAGATGCGCGCGAGGGCTTGCCCTCATGAGCACACCGTGGAGGACAAAACGACAACAACAACAACAACAACAACAAATGGATGGAGCGAGTGATAGATTCAGCAGCGGAAAAAAGAAAGCAGCGTCCACCGTCATGGTGGCTCCCTCTTATTCATTTTTATGGCACCCATACTCTACCAAACCGCCAAACAGGGCCGTCGTAGCCAGTCATCCAGTCCCATGTTTAGGCTTTAAATTTGATTATTTAATTATTTTTTACCCCAGGTCGTGTATGCTGAGGGCATCCTGGCGGCTCAGCCAGTTGGTATTAATGTAGGCGGTTGTGGACTTAACTCGCCTTCACCCTGTCATGTCCTTCGTCACTGTCCTTTCTGTCTAATACAAGACTGTCTATGAATTGGGCGTCCAGGTAGCGTAGCGGTCTATTCCGTTGCCTGCCAACATGGGGATCGCCGGTTCGAATCTCCGTGTTACCTCCGGCTTGGTCGGGCGTCCCTACTGACACAATTGGTCGTGTCTGCGGGTGGGAAGCCGGATGTGGGTCAAGTCAAGTCAATGTGTCCTGGTTGCTGCACTACCGCCTCCTCTGGTCAGTCGGGGCGCCTGTTCAGGGGGGAGGGGGAACTGGTGGGAATAGCGTGAGCCTCCCACGCGCTACGTCCCCCATGGCGAAACTCCTCACTGTCAGTTAAACAACTACAGTGTTTAACCACATTGGCAGCTGATGAGTGCATGATGCACAAAACAAGCTTGTTCCGCAATATATTAAAGTTTTTTTCCTACAGCTATATTATATATATATATAGATATATATAGATATATATATATAGATATATATATATAGATATATGTGTGTGTGTGTGTGTGTGTGTGTCTGCTATCCTAGGATAACAGATATACAGGACAGTTACCTGGGTATTCTGTAGGCAAAATGGAAAGCATGAGGAAGCAGCAATGAGGTCAGCTACAGCCAAATACCTCCAGACAGTAAGGCAGGCCCTAAGGAGCCAGCTCAACGTGAAGAATAAGATCCAAACCATCAACACATATGCCCTACCAGTCATCAGATACCCAGCTGGAACATTAAGCTGGCCAAAGGAGGAGGTAAAGGCCACAGATATCAGAACACGGAAATTCCTTGCAGTGCATTGGGGGGGGGGTGCTCCACCCGAAGTCCAGCAGCCTGGGACTGTACGCTAAGCAAAAAGATGGGGGCCAAGGGTTAGTGAGTGTCAGAGCCACTATCAAGGATGAAACAAGGAACATCCACGAGTACATCAGAAAAAGGGGCCCCCACGATGAACTGCTGAGTGAGTACCTCAGGCAGGAGAAGACAGAGTGGGGAGGAAGAAGAAGAGGAGGTATCATGGAATACTAAGCTCCTCCATGGGATGTACCATCGACAGATAGAAGACGTGGCTGATAAAGAGATCCTATCAGTGGCTAGAAAATGCTGGACTGAAGGACAGCACAGAGGCTCTGATCATAGCAGCACAATAACAGGCACTCAGCACCAGACCAGCTGAGGCAGGGGTCTACCACACCAGACAACACCCAAGATGCAGGCTGTGCAAAGATGCCTCTGAGACAGTCCAGCACTTAGTATCAGGGTGTAAAATGCTAGCTGAGAAAGCGTACACTGAAAGGCATAACCACATGGCTGGGTACAGGAATATCTGTACTGAATACAGACTGGAAGTCCCCAATTCCAAATGGGAGACACCACCAAAGGTGGTTGAGAATGGCAGACCTAAGATCCTGTGGGACTTCAAGTTCTAGACTGACAAGCAGGTGTTGGCTAACCAACCAGACATTGTGGTGGTCAACAAGGAACAGAAGACAGCATTAGTGATCAATGTAGCAATCCTGAGCAATAGCAACATCAAGAAGAAAACGCATGAGAAGCTAGAGAAATACCAAGGGCTGAAGGAAGAACTAGATCGGATGTGGAGGGTGAAATCCACAGTAGTCCGAATGATAACAGGGGCACTAGAGGCTGTGACCCCCATACTGGGAGAGTGGCTCCAGCAGATTGCAGGAACAACATCTGAGGTCTCTGTCTAGAAGAGTGCGGTCCTAGGAACAGCTAAGATACTGCACAGAACCCTCAAACTCCCTGGCCTCTGGTAGAGCACCTGGGCTTGAGGAAGACACACACCACCCGAAAAAGGGTGAGAGGGAGATTTTTCTCACCCTTTTTCGGGTGGTGTATAGCTTCCTGATGCTCATATATATAAATACAGACATATATAATAGATATCCACGTGTCCCCTTAGAGTAGGGTTGACAATCTTATCCAGAAAGGGCCAGTGCAGGTGAAGGTTTTTGTTCCAACCAAGCAGTTACACACCTGATCCCACTAATCAACCAGCAGAGTCTTTGCTGAGGAACTTGATTAGGAGACACAGGTGTGTAATTACTTAGTTGGAACAAAAACCTTCACCCACACTGGCCCTTTCTGGATAAGATTGCCCATGCACCCCTGCCTTAGAGGGAAGGGTCACTGCAAATTAATACAAAGTTATTCTGAGTGATCATCTTTATCCTATGATGAGACATTTCTGTCCTGATGGGAGTGGTCTCTTCCAGGATGACAATGCCCCCATCCACAGGACACGAGGGGTCACTGAATGGTTTGATGAGGATGAAAATGATGTAAATCATATGCTATGGCCTTCACAGTCACCAGATCTCGACCCAACTGAACACCGATGGGAGATTTTGGACTGACGTGTTAGACGGCGCTCTCCACCACCATCATCAAAACACCAAATGAGGGAATATCTTTTGGAAGAATGGAGTTCATCCCTCCAGTAGCGTTCAGAGACTTGTAGAGTCTGTGACAAGGGGCACCGAAGCTGTTCCGGAGGCTCCTGGTGGACCAACACCTTACTAAGACTCTTTATGTTGGTTTTTCCTTTAGTTTGTCACCTGTCTGTATGATTAATTGTTAACTTTTTAATTTTTTTGGATCCCCCCCCTTTTTCTCCTCAATTGTAGCTGGCCAATTACCCTATTCTCCAAGTCATCCCGGTCCCTGCTCCACCCCCTCTGCCGATCTGGGGAAGGCTGCAGACTACCACATGCCTCCTCCAATACATGTGAAGTCGCCGGCCGCTTCTTTTCACCAGAACCAGGGGGACGTAGCGCGTGGGAGGATCACGCCAGTTTCCTCTCCCCCTCGAACAGGCACCCCGACCGACCAGAGGAGGCGCTAGTGCAACGACCAGGACACATACCCACATCCGGCTTCCCACCCGCAGACACGGCCAATTGTGTCTGTAGGGACGCCCGATCAAGCCGGAGGAAACACGGGGATTCGAACCGGCGATCCCCGTGTTGGTAGGCAACGGAATAGACCGCTAACGCTACCCCGGGCGCCCCTGTTAAAATGTTTATGCCCCTTTTATTGTAAACCATTCCGCTCTCAGGGTCGGGATTCATTTTTGAAGCAACGCTCTCCTTTTGCTCTCTGGTGCCAATTAAGCAGAGTTCGACTCGTTTCAGTTCTTCATCACGGAGGCAGGGAGAGGAGTGCTTGTTCATGGCCAAGAAAGAAGATATACGGATCGAGGGGAAGGGGGGAGGGAGAGAGAGAGAGAGAGAGAGAGAGAGAGAGAGAGAGAGAGAGAGAGAGAGAGAGAGAGAGAGAGAGAGAGAGAGAGAGAGAGAGAGAGAGAGAGAGAGAGAGAGAGAGAGAGAGAGAGATGGTGTTCCTGTGTTTAATCTCTACCTCTCTTTGCAGGTACAGTACATGTTTACCACAGGGCGGCAGAGCTTCATTTGTATTCTCCTGCTGCTCCGCCAATAAATCCGTGGAGAATCAGACTGGTGATTGTTGTCATCCCATGATTACAATCAAAACGGGGATATGTTTGCTTTGTAAGCACGACACATCATTTGATTTCCTAAGAATAAATACTGCTCCCTAAGAGGGGCTCGGCTCTCAAAACACCCTCGAAGGCTTTTATTGAAGTCTAAGAAGAAGAAAAACAATGATGATTTAGTCACAAACCAGCACTTAGTATGATCAGTGCCACTCATGCTGAAGTTACCCCTAGTGGGGAGCACAAAAGAAACGAAAGAACAGCAGCTTTTATTCGGCAAGGTCGTTTTAATCGCCGACGGCATCCCAAACATCTTGGCCATTAACTCTTGTCTGTTTAGACCCGGAAAGCCTCGACGGACTGCGAAGCGACAAAGCCGGTCTGTTGGTCTGGGGGGTCGCGTTCCCGGTGGTTCTCCCTGTCACTTTCGATCAAGGCCAGAGCAAAGCCTGGAAACCCACCCTGGATTTAGCTCCGCCGGTGAACTGGCACGGTGTTGCAGGACGCATGGTGACGTGGCGTCATCGGTCAGTGGTGACAGGTGCTCGCTCTGCTGAGGCGGATTAAGGCGTTGGTACAGTATGTAGGTCTCTGCGCACACGTGCGTGTGCGTGTGCGCTCGCGCTCGTGTTTGCTACGGGCCAGGGCAGTAGGTTAGCACGGGAAATCAGGCTCTGCTTCTCTCCCTCCCCCTCCTCCTCCTCCATCCTAGCAACACTAATTACATTACTTCTGGGGAGATGGGATAATCAAATCTTAATGAGCCGTGGAAGACTTCAGTGCCGTGCCTGACATGCTTCCCCAACCAACAGAAGTCGGTGAACCACGCCCCCCCTCCTTTTTAATGAAGTTTTGTGGAGATACGCACACGTACGAATGTTACCCGGTGCGCCAACAGCATCTCAGAGTAACAACGAGACAGAGGACAGGTTCATATGCGTCCAAACCACTGCACATATACCCAGAAGCTGATGCATTGATAGGGCGGGGCAATCGATTCAGTGTTACTGCTCAACACCCAAATCGATCAGTGTTACTGATCGATTTGGGTGTTGTCCATGTCGTGATTTTGTTGTCTGACATTATCCATCCATTCATTATCCAAACCCCTTATCCTGCTCTCAGGGTCGCGGGGCTGTTGGACCCCGGGCTCGAACCCAGGACCTTCTTGCTGTGAGGCGACCGCGCTAACCACTGCGCCACGGTGCCGCGTGATATCTCGATATCGCGCAACATTCCCAGTGATTATAGTGATTTCATTATTTTCTATATGGTCCAGCACAACCTTTAAGGATAATCTCTGACGTCAACACTCTTAAACAAACATATACATTAACATGCGAGGCGGAGCGTCCACGAGACCAAGCCGGCACAGTGAAAGATAGATGCAGACGGTGTTTTGTTTTCTTCTGGACAAGCTTCATGCTCCTCGAGATTATCACTTTCTCCTGCTGAGAGGATTTGTCACTGATCCCATGTGCAGCGGGGAGCGGGCGAGCTATTTAGTGACACTCCCTCAGGAATGGATAATACAACAGCGTAACACAACGGCAGACCCACAATGTTTTCTTTTGCATCTTTTTTTGTTTGTTTTTTTGTGTAGTGTGCAAAATTATACAGCAGCAGCTGCAAGAGCATCAGTCCCCACTCCTACTCAGCTGGCCGAAACTCGTGCAAATAAACGCACACACACATACACACACACACACACACACACACACACACACACACACACACACACACACACACACACACACACACACACACACACAAGCACTATTATATGAACGAACCTGCGGGGTCTCTTTCCCTCCCCCCCCCTCCCCCTCTCTATCTAACACACACACTGTCACTCCAGACACGCTGTGAATATCAAACGAGGAGCTGCCAATCATTCCTGTAGGTGCCTTCATGTCTCTCGAGCTATGGCTTCCCTCCCCCATCCCTGCTGCCAGCTCTCCACAGCGCTGCTACTGGCGCCTAATTAGCGGCGTTACTAATCACTACAACATCAGGTGCGCCACAGCACCACACAGCCACACCCGGCAAGGACTCCTGGAAAGACCTTGTTATCGCCTCATCAGCAACACCCCGGGCCTTTCTGCCTGGCAGCTGGACACAATCCCGTCACAACCCCCCAGCAATTCAAACGGCACCGGCGGCGCTGGAGAATGCCAACCGAGTCCCAGAGAGGCGCAGACAACCCCCCTTTGACTCGCATCGACACGCGGCATGATTGAACCGGTCCACACGCGCCTCATGAAACATTCACGAGCCACCTGACAGGTGAAAAAAAACACGACGGGACTCGAGCCTACAGGCCAGACCCGGAGGAGGGACACTCCGCGCTCCGAGACCGGGGCTGCGGAGATTTGTCACCCGGCGAACTGGGGGTGCAGTTAGAGGTTGATGCTCGGGAACTGCCTCATAACAGCCTTTACAGGAGACTCCTTCCGCGAAGTTGGTGTTAATGACTAGTTAATGGAGCCCGGGGGTCTACAAACACTACCCTACACCCTGTAAAGGACCTGTCCTGAGCCGGTGTTTTAAAATCGATGATTTTTGGGGTTTTTTTCTGTGTGTGATTGCCCCCCTTTTTTTTCTCCCACAATTGTATTGGCCCAATTACCCCACTTTTCCGAGTCGTCTCGTTCCGAGTCGTCTCGGTTGCTGCTGCTCCACCCCCTCTGCCGAGCCAGGGAGGGCTGCAGACTACCACATGCCTCCTCCGATTCACGTGGAGTCGCCAGCCGCTTCTTTTCACCTGACAGTGAGGAGTTTCGCCAGGGGGGCGTAGCGCGTGGGAGGATCACGCTATTCCCCTCCAGTTCCCCCTCCCCCCTGAACAGGCGCCCCGATTAACCAGAGGAGGCGCTACTGCAGCGACCAGGACACATACCCACATCCGGCTCCCCACCTGCAGACACGGCCAATTGTGTCTGTAGGGACGCCCTACCAAGCCGGAGGTAACACGGGGATTCGAACTGGCGAGACCCGTGTTGGTAGGCAACGGAATTGATCGCTATACGCTACCCGGCCGTCCCCAAAATCGATGGTTGTAAAACTGCTGGTCAGTGTCACCGCTCGGGTTGCCACCACAATATCAACCCTCCAAGACACTCAGGTACCAGTTTCTCTTACCTCCTGCCCACTTTTGGTTTGCAGCTTCCTATTTTCCCCCGTGCCAATATGAACCAATCATTTGCAGTCTTTTCGGGAGCGATTTCCCCGATTCATCCGAGTATCTTTTCTGTGGAACCTAATTGGACTCCCGGAGCGTTTTAAACATGGCGTTCGAACGTCATTTTCATCTGTTTTGCAGGCTCTCCTTCTTCTCACAAAAGCTCAATCTTGCCTTTCATTCCACCTCCTTAACTACTCCGCAATCACAACCGTCAGTCACATTTAAGTCTCCAAATGCCCCGTGACTCTCCAATCAGAGATGCCACTCTTATTTTACTTCAAAACAGGCCACGGCCGGCCCTGCATCTCATCTGCCCATCACACCTCGGCTCGGTTTTAGGGCCACTTCAGCTCATGAGGCATTGACAAACTTATCATCACCTCGAGATGGCTGCCACCTCGCCGACACACACCGGTGAACAACTCAAAAGTACAACCTTGGCAACAGCCATTTACTAGGATCGTCCCATTTATCTGCTGTAAGGTCAAATGCAAATAATAGCGACACAAAACTGCACAAGACCACGGGCGTCCGGGTAGCACAGCGGTCTATTCCGTTGCCTACCAACACAGGGGTCGGCGGTTCGAATCCCCGTGTCACCTCCTGCTTGGTCGGGCGTCCCTACAGACACAATTGGCCGTGTCTGTGAGTGGGAAACCGGATGTGGGTATGTGTCCTGGTGCTGCACTAGCGCCTCCTCTGGTCGGTCGGGGGCGTCTGTTCGGGGGGGGGGTAGTGTGATCCTCCCACGTGCTACGTCCCCCTGGCGAAACGCCCCACCGTCAGGTGAAAAGCAGCGGCTGGCGACTCCACATGTATCGGAGGAGGCATGTGGTAGTCTGGAGAGGCAGAGGGGGTGCAGCAGCGACTGGGATGGTTCGGAAAAGTGGGGGTAATTAGCCGGATACAATTGGGGGAGGAAAAAAAGGGAAGAAAAAACTGCACAAGACCTAAGAGACATTTGTTATGCAGGACACAATACAGCGTGATGATGTCCAGCTATTGCTCAGTGTGCATTAGCAGCCAGCTAGCCCCCCCCCCTTGCAAGGTACAGATTTGTGTGTATTGGACAAGGTTATTAGCCTCGCAACGTTATTCCACGGGACCTGCCGCGCATAAAACACCTCCCCCCTTTGGTGACATCTTTACACCCCCTTTCCGCCCACGTTGTGTTTGGATTTATTCACACAGCTCTGTTGACTGGCATGCAGATTGGAAAAGGACACATTTCATGCCTTTTGGTTTAGCACACAGAGTGACCCCTGGAGAGAGCCGGACAGCAGCAGCAGCAGGCCGCTTCTTCCTCTGCGTTGTGTCTCCGTTGGTACCCAGGGAGAAATATTTTCAATTCAGTTTCTTTGTAGGATGCCGAAGCTCGCCTCGGTCGAGTAGGCTCACACACACACACACACACACACACACACACACACACACACACACACACACACACACACACACACACACACACACACACACACACTCAGATGGGGATTCTCTCTTGAGATTGGGCCCACACGGTTGGGTGCTGAGCTGGTTTGATTAACACACTGAGTTCCTTTGGCCTGAACTTCCAGAGCTTTCTAATCATTGGGAAACGAATGCCCGTCCGCCAGGACGTCATTTGGAAACAAAACTACTCCGTTCCCCCCGTCCCCCCCACCGCCTTCCTGTGGTAAGGTGGTCCTGACCTTTGATGGAGCACATTGCACATTAGCAGGAAAGTGGAGCGCAGCTGCCCAAAGTCACGGGTTATGCACTTTGCTGAGTGGAGAAACGGAGATAAGAGAATGAAGGGGACGTGCAAGGGGCGTTTTACCCTCTCTCGTACACCCCCCCCCCCCAGCGAGATTCACTGAGGTTTATCATGAACAGACGACGCAACGGGCTCTTAAAGAGTACTGGGATGCAGTCCTGCTCTTATCCAGCCCAATCAAAATACTTTCAGTTGCCCGACTCTTATCTCTAAACTGTGACTAATGGCCATCCCGGTACCTGCGTGTGCACGTGCACGTGCGTGTGTGCGTGCATGCATGTGTGCGTGCGTGCGTGTATGTGCTGGAGTCTGTGTTCTTAGGCTCCTGTGTGGTCGTGTTGCATCATCAGTGTAAGCCTCTCAGACTCTTTCTGCCGGTCATGGTACTTGTGAGAGGATAAAGGCGGATGTCATCGGCTACTGGCTTTAATTGAGGTCTGTCCATTTCTGGCCTACAGGCGTCTGACTCTGACCCACACAGGAAGAAGGCCTACTGCCCTGTGAGGCAACACATGGACAGCCAGGTTTACGCCAAGACCACATATAAATTAGGGATGCTTCACTTGAAGAGCTGCCAATTGACACCAGTAGATATTCACTGCCAATGGCCTACTCCTGCTTTGTTTAGTCCTACAGTAAAACATCACTCTGTCTTTAAACTGACTGATACTGCACAGAAAACTGAACTCAAGACATCCATCCATCCATCCACCCACCCATCTATCCATCCACCCATCCACCCATCCATCCACACACACACACACACACACACACACACCTAGGGACAATTTAGTACCTGACATGTCTTTGGACTGTGGGAGGAAACCGGAGCACCCGGAGGAAACCCACGCAGACAGGGGGAGAACATGTAAACTCCACACAGAGGACGACCCGGGATGACCCCCAAGGTTGGACTGCCCCGGGGGCTCGAACCCAGGACCTCCTTGCTGTGAGGCGATCGCGCTAACCACTGCGCCACCTTGCCGCATTGAATAAATATAGCTCAACAGAATAGCATGGAGCAGATTTCTCACCCCCCGATTAGAAAAGTGGGAGGTTTATTAAGACATTATTAACATGCCCGTTTGGAGAACTGAATGCACTGCATTCAGTTCCCTTATCAACCCCTCTCTTTTCCCAGACACATCGCAAGTGTCACCGCGCATCTTCCCTCTCCCAAGAGTCAATGTGATCACAATCAGCACATCCCCCACTCTGCCGGCCTCCTTTCTGAGGAGGTGCAAAATCGAATAGCACATGATGCGCCGCACACTCACACGAGGCAATCTTGCATTAGACAGTCAGTCAGACGCGGTATCAAATTGTGTTATCACGCATCAGCGGTAAGGACGAGAGGCACTGAAGAAATTACAGGAACCCTTCAAACGTCAAGACAGCTGACAGGGCCTGAGAATGTGTGCTCTTGCAGACAAGCGCATATGTTCCCTCTGCAAGCACACACATATGCATGCACGCACGCACACACGGATGCACCCACACACACACACGCCTCGTTCTCAAACACATGCACGAAGTACCAACACACACATTAACACAAACTAACGCCACGTTATGAAGCGGTGCCGTAAAGTGAGGCTGTGCAGGGACATCTGGCCAGCTCTTGTTGTGAATGTGCTCGGGGGGAGAGAGAGAGAGAGAGAGAGAGAGAGAGAGAGAGAGAGAGAGAGAGAGAGAGAGAGAGAGAGAGAGAGAGAGAGAGAGAGAGAGAGAGAGAGAGAGAGAGAGAGAGAGAGAGAGAGAGAGACGTATGGATCAATAGCAACCAAATGAACCTTTTATTGTTGCCTGCTAATGCCGGCTTCCCTCCCCAGAGGACCGTTTAGCCGACACAGAGTGCACGGCGAGGCGAGCTGCTGACCGCACTGGGAAGCTGCCGTCCAAACGAACAGGAAATGGACTTGTTTCAGGCTTCAGCAGCACTCCGGAGCGTTTCTACGGGGAGACATTTACAGTTTCAGAAATATTGGGCTTCTGCTGATTCCATGAATGGCGGCCTTGATGTGTGCACGGAGCATGCATGGAGGTGTTTTGTGTTGGGTTGTGTGTGTGTGTGTGTGTGTGTGTGTGTCATCCAGATGGCAGTGAGTGTGCTCCGGAGGCCACACGGGCTATCGAAAAGAAATGTGCAGCCTCACAAAGCGGTTGACCGCTGCTTCCACACTGCACCTGCTTACCTCCACCTAGACCGCTGACAGCTCTTCTAACTCAATTGCCCAGAAGTGTTGTTAGTGTTGCCCTTGCTTACTACTTGCAAAGATTGCAGCAATAGGGCAGACCGTCAGAGTCTATTTGGGAGGCAATTGGTTTTCTCAGCGAGGAGGAGGCTCAGGCGTGAATGTGGAGACGAGAAGTTGTATGGCGGCAGATATGTCTCCCCCAATTTTCCCGTTGGCACTGTCAACCAGCGATATATGACTGATAGCCCGACGGAGGTGGCATAATCTCTGCAAATATGTAGATTAGGAAAACATGTTTGCGCTTGCACTCTTTGTGCAATATAATAAAACGGACTGAAACTCAGCATGCGGATTTGGTTTTATGCGCATATTTGAAATTCCCCCGAGGACACGTTTGAGAGGGCGGATGGGTACAGCTTTGTTGAGGAGCTACATAAACGGAGTCGTTAACACAAATATTAGCTACTGTCTTGAGGTCTCGCACTAGTGTGCTGGATGGCTCTCATCAGACGCTCACAGCCCGCCCTGCTCCCACGCCGCCCCTCCTTAACCCTAACCCTAACCCTAACCCTCCTTAACCCTAACCCTAACCCCCTGGTGAAACTCCTCACTGTCAGGTGAAAAGAAGCAGCTGGCGACTCCACATGTATCGGAGGAGGCATGTGGTAGTCTGCAGCCCTCCCTGGCTCAGGGGGTTAATCACATTGGGATTTCAAACCATTCAGAGAGAGCGTGCTCCTCCACATAACTAATTAGTTCCTCCACATAACTAATTACGGTTCCCCCAGAATCACTTAGTAGCCGATTTCACAGTGGCCACAATCTTTTTTTTTGTCCAAATGAGAAGCAGGAGGGGTAGAGATATAGGGAAAGGCAGATGGGGGGGGGCACGGGGGGGGTTATGATGATCAATAGGAGACGAAGTGAAACAAGCAGCCATCATCACACTGTCATCACTGTTGTTGACTCCCGCTCACATCACCGCACCCTCCATGTGGCTGGCTCTGACAACAGCCCGTCCACAGGGCGCGCTCGTCTCCATGACGCCACGTGACAGATGAATACATCCGCCATGGCGTTTCAAAATAAGACGGTTCACCTGACTGTTTAGCATATTCTCACATCTGCTTCCTTTATGGGGTTGGGGGTTGGGTGTGTGTGTGTATGTTTGGGGGGGGTGTAATAGCGAACATGTGACTCGGAGGAATACAAAGTACAGCTTTGATCTGCAAAGGGGGGGGCATAAACAGCCAGGCTTTGCTGCTCATTAGGCGGGCTTATGATACAGCTATTAAACCAAACATGAAGCACCGCTCTGTGGTTTTACTGTGAGAGATTCCCTTCACTCTTGATAGGACGTGAGGTCTCGAGGACAAATTGGTGGTGATGGGGGGGGGGGGGGCTAGGGGTGCTTGCAATGATATCTGGTTAGCACCAACATTGGGGCCAGTGATGCTACGTACCAACAGGGCAGAGGTGTAAAAACCAGGTCCAGAAAGTAAAAGTCCAGACCATGTATTTGCTCCACTCATGCACCACACCAGCAGATTCTAGTCAACACCACCCCTCAACTAGGTAGGCCAAACTAGCTCATGAAATCAGCTGGTTTAGTAACATGGTTGGAGCAAATACACGGTTTGGACATTTACTTTCTGGACCTGGTTTTTACACCTCTGCAATGGAGTTTGGTACGATGTTGTGGTCGACTACCGGAAACTAATGGCAGCGTCAGTTCGTGGACTTTGCAGACAAATTGTGGTGGAGAATGAAACACCAGTTTTTCTAAAGGGAAGCCCACTTAAGAACACATTAATGCACTCGCTGTGGCTGGTGACAGATCACTGACTAATGGTCAACGTTAGTGAACGTGAACAGTCCTCTGGAAACAAGAGATTCACCCTTAAAATGAACAGGAGACTGCCTGCGGAAACACTCAGGTTTTTCTTTTTTTTTTACACATGCATTACATTTGTCTTATTGGTCTGAAATATATGCACCACCAGATCGTCCCCTCGCATGCCTCCTGTCTCCATGTCTCGTGGGCATCGTCTACAAGGATAAAGAGTGTCATCCGTGTGTGAAGGTAAAGCCTGCTGAACCGTGTTTAAGGGCTATACAAATTAACTTGGCTTAACTTCACTTCATGTGTCATTTCCCCCACCCCCCAGTTGTATCCGGCCAATTACCCCCCCTCTTCCAAGCCATCCTGGTCGCTGCCTCCGGCCCCTCAGCCGATCCGGGGCGGGCTGCAGACTACCACATGCCTCCTCCGATACATGTGGAGTCGCCAGCCGCTTCTCTTCACCTGACAGTGAGGGGTTTCACTAGGGGGACGTAGCACGTGGGAGGACCACGCTATCCTCCCTCCCTCCGAACAGGCATCCCGACTGACCAGAGGAGGCGCTAGTGCAGCGACCAGGACACATACCCACATCCGGCTTCCCACAGATTGTGTCTGTGGGGACGCCCGACCAAGCTGGAGGTAACACAGGGATTCGAACCAGTGATCCCCGTGTTGGTAGGCAACGGAATAGACCGCGACGCTACCCGGACGCCCCTCATATTTTTAATATAACTTTACACTGACGTGTTTTTACAGACATGGGCACGAAAACTCAACCAAAGCGTTGTGGGGCATAGAAAAACAACCCTTTAAATGGTAAAAAGCCTCCTTTGCATAACTGGCTGTAACTCACTATAATTTCACGAGGAAGTGACCTTATCCACACCTACTAGTAGGCCACAGAAAGGGTTTGCGTTTCCTCTCTCTTAACAGTGTTTATCACATGTGACTCTCCATGCAAAACACCCCAGGATCTCCCAGGCAAATCTTTGGGCCAATGACAGATTCAGAGTTGCAGGGAAAAGTTGAAGCAACAGGAGGAAAAGAAAATGATGAAATGCTGATGTGTGTGCAGGCACGTAGCCAGGTAGGTGGTTTTCGTGTCTGAACCCCCCCCCCCCCCCCGAAACCCCACGGCCCGTCTGAAATGGCACCAATAATTATGTAGTTATCGTTTTGATTATTTGTCACCGCCCCTCTAGCCTACTCATACACTGCATCTATCGTGACTGACAGGCGTTAAACCTGTCAGTTAATTTGTTTCCAAACATGATGTATCTTATTGGTCTGTTTCGTAAAACAAATAAAATCACACGCTTTTGATTGGCTCAGGGGTCTGACGAGTCAGCTAAGCAACCTGCCACTGGTTATGCTAGCTAAATGGTCGATCTATAGTTTGCTTTTCAAAAGCAATGGAGCCGCCGAAAGCTACCTGTAAATCAGGCAAGAGCACTAAAGTTAATATTCGTAAAATCAGTGATTTTTTTGTTTCAACGTGTCCCGACTCAAAAAAGAAAAACAAGAACATTACAGATGATCTGGTCACTAACGTTACCGATTTTCCGGAGCAAGTCTTAGCAGACCCACTGCCCTCCTCCTCGGAAACGGAGCCAGAGTTAGCAGACCCGCCGTCCTCTACCTCGGAAACGTTTTCACACGACTTTGTGGATTATATTGGTGGGAAAATATCAGACGAACAGAGAAGAGAAATATACTCACTGGACTGGACGGCCAATATCGGACAAACATTCCCTACAAAACTAGGAGGTAAACTACGTTTCCAACGTCATTGGATTGACCAGTGTAGCTGGCTAGTATACTCAACAAGGTCCGACGGTTGTTTTTGTAAGCACTGTGTTGCGTTTGCAGTCGAGCATGTGGGCAAGGGAGGGCACAGAAAAGCTGGCAAGCTAATTAATGTCCACTTCTCAGACTGGAAACATGCTTTAGAGACGTTCAAAGACCATGCACAAAAGGCATATCACAAGGATGCAAGTTTGAAAGCGGACAATTTCCAAATGGTTCTCAACAATAAAATGGATGCAATTTCACTGAGGCTAGTGTAACCAGGTTAAAATTAATGTTTTTATTTTATTTTGTTTGAGTATGAAATATCACCAAATCCTGTCTGTGTGCTGTGATTTGTGTTTACTACATTTTATTTTATGTCATTATTTACTTTTATGTATGTTTTCCAACGACCGTCATATACGTGTACTGTCGCTTTAAGAGAGAGGTCTTGTGGGTACACGGAAGAGGGAACGCGGGAGAGGCCATTTTTGTTTTGTGGGAGGAGTCTCAAGCAGCGATCGAGCCGAGCCACGCGTGTTTCTTACCGTAGGACAGTTTTGCTGGTTGAGGAGAACGTAACTTTGAGTATCCCTGTAAGAAGATACTGCAAGCTGTGGGATAAAATACTTGTTTATCCTTTCTTACATCGGAGTCCCGTGGACGGTTTCTCCTTCTAACGCACACAAGTGAAGTCCGGGCAGTGGTTGAACTTCGACCCCCACGTCCGTAAGAAACACCGCTCCCGCTGGAGGACTGGACGTTTGTCGAAGGGTTTGAAACTAAAATAAATGGCAAGGTGGGCCAAATAGAGTCCTGTGTGTCCCCCCTCCTTCCTTGATCATGATGATGATGATGATGAGAGACTGAGGGCCCCCACAACACCTGGGACCCCACCGAAAATAGAACACAACGCAGAGCTAACGATGAGAGTGACGGGCGTGCAGCAGGCTGATCAGCATAGAACAGCATAGGACTGCCCCCGTTACGCTAGATTCTGAGAGAAAAAAGCGAGTCCAAGAAAACAGAGAAAAACTCAAAAGCATCATTGCAACGTTGATTTTTTGCGGTCGCCAAGAACTCGCCCTGAGAGGTGATATTGATTCAGGACCAGTGACATTGAATGAGCCAACTCACAATGACGGAAATTTCAGGGCTTTACTCAGGTTTAGGGCTACATCTGGCGACACAGTACTGTTACAACACTTGAGTAAATGTGCAGCAAACTCTAGCTACTGCAGTCCTGATGTACAAAATGAAATAATCAGCATAATTGCAGATGTGATAACAAACAAACTGGTGCAGAAAGTAAACTCCGCGCAGTGTTTCGCTGTGTTGGCAGATGAAAATTAAAGATGTTTCAGGGCGGGAGCAGCTTTCTGTCTGTGTCAGATACGTGAACCAGCATGACAGCCAATATAGCATCAGAGAAGATTTTTTGTCCTTTGTTGATATCGAGAAGTTAACCGGGGAGGCAATTGCCAAGTCAATCGAAAGTCAGTTGACAAATGCGGGCGTTGATTTACAGTTTTTACGTGGCCAGGGATACGACGGCGCATCTGCCATGAGTGGCCGTTTAAATGGTGCCCAAGCTAAAATCAAAGAGAAGCACAAGCAAGCAGTTTATGTGCACTGTGCCAGCCACAGTTTGAATTTGGTCCTAAACAAGTGCTGCACTGTACAAATGGTGCGAAATTGCTTTGGAATTGTCTCGGAAATCTGCACTTTTTTCCATGATTCGGCTTTGCGGTCTGCCAGTCTGCGACACGAGACGGAGCGTCTTTTACCCGACTGCAAGAAAACGCGACTGACGAAGTTGTGTGAAACGAGATGGGTCGAACGCCACGACGCAATATTTACAATCAACGAGCTTTTAGACCCTGTGCGATCCAGCCTGCAGAAAATCAGTGAAACCTTCACAGGAGACACATCTGTCAAAGCCACTCAGCTCTTTAATTCAATTGACAATGCAGAATTCATGCTGTCCATGAATGTGAGTGAGAAGATGCTTGCAAAAACCTACCACCTGTCCACCTTCCTTCAGAAGGAAAATTGTGACTTGGTGAGTTGCGTTTCAGCTGCTGATGCTGTTATTAAGCAGGTAGATGAGATGAGGGCTAACTCTGAGATGGAGTTCAGGCAGATTTTCCAAAAGACCTCTTCCCAAGCAGCCAAGTATGGGGTTGAATTTCGACCACGAAGAGGCATGGACTGCAATGAGGATCCATTGAAGGCCTGTGAAAATCACTACCGGCAAAAGCTTTTCATAGTCATGCTTGACTCTTATTCATCACAGATGAAGGAACGCTTCAGCAAACACAGAAATGTGATCTCCAACCTCTGCTCCTTACTGCCATCTAAGGTCAGCATGCTGAACGACAGCTCAGCTCAGGCGCTCTCCAACCTGTATCCTGATGAAGTGTCACCGCATCTGGAAGTTGTAAAGTCAGAAATTGACACCTGGCGGGATAAATGGAAAGATGCAACTTATGTTCCACAAAATGCCATTGAGGCATTAAATGCCTGTAACAGTGAGTTGTTTCCAAGCTTCTTCAAGCTTCTCCGCGTTTTGACCACGCTTCCTGTCACCAGTGCCCATGTCGAGAGCAGTTTTTCCCGTCTGGGAAGGATCAAGGACAAAATGCGCAGTACAATGACGGAAAGACAGCCTAATGGACTGACATTGCTCTCGGAGCACAGAGACATTGTGGTGACGCCGGAAGAGGTACTGGACATCTTTTGCAGACAAAAAAGACGATTGGACCTACTTTTATAAGGTAAGACCCACTTTTATTTATTAATGCATTGATGATTATCTATGGGCCATTAATACGTTGACATTTACCGTATGGTTGGGTATTAGGCTATAGTATATAGTGTGGGAATTTTATTTACCGGTAGCTTTCGGCAGTGTTGCCCAACCCCCCCCCCCAAATATGTTTCTGGCTACGGGCCTGTGTGTGTGTGTGTAGTATATCCTGTGCGCTGTGCAGCTTTTGCAGAGTTGCATCAGATTCTTTGAGAATGTCGTTTTCTGACTGAGATCAAGACCGGTGCACATTTTTTTCTTTCTTCTCTCAGTTCTGTTATGGCTCCAACAAATTCAACTGAGAATCATCAAATAGGGGGGGAAAGCAACTGGTGACCTATATAAATCCATAAATACTGTTCTGATTTTTGATTTCCCTATTTGGCAGAGTGTGGCTATCCACTCCCTGATATATATGACAGGTAGATACAGACTTCATCTCTCTTTTTATCAAGCTTTGCATAAAGTAGGAGCTCGCCTGACTCAGATGAAAGGAAGAGTATTGCACAACCTCTCTCTCTCTCTCTCTCTCTCTCTCTCTCTCTCTCTCTCTCTCTCTCTCTCTCTCTCTCTCTCTCGTGCATGTAATTTCAAAATGTAACTTGTAGACTTCCACCTGTAGGCAACAGGTGCAGAGCGGAGGCGCTTACCTGCAGCCAGCTGCATCCAGCCGCAGATCTTGTACACCGTGCCGGTGCTGCAGAAGAAGAAGAGGGTGAAGCAGCCGATGCAGGTGAGCACCAGCACCATGGACGCCCCGATGAAGAAGAACGCGGCCTTGAAGGCTCCCGAGGGGATGGTGCTGAACTCGGTGAAGCTCCCCTGACACGTCAGATCCCGGGACAGCCCGTTCCCGATGCAGTAGTGGAAGAGACCGAAGTAGCCTGCCTGCGGCGTGTCCACGCCGTCTCCGATCCAGTAGGGCTGAATGAAGCACACCACGTTGACGATGGCGAAGAGGATGGTGAAGATTGCCCACAGCACGCCGATGGCACGGGAATTCCGGACATAGTTGGTTTGGTATATCTTGGCAGCCTCGGTGGCGGGGAGCATGGTGGTAGGAGCTCCGGGCACCATGCTTCACTCCTTATTTACGGGGCTTATTTTCGGAATAAATCGACCCGTCTTCACAAAACTGTCATCTGACACGTCGATTCCTGCCGGCTACGTTAAACACACAATCAGCAACTTTAACTCAAGTGTAGCAGCGAGAGCCTATCTGACTTTGAACATCTCTTGCCTTTGCCGGAGTCCAGTCTATGTGGTCCCGATCTCATCCAAAGCATCGCTGCACTTCACTCGGGCATCTTTGACAGGATGGATTGTGCCCCCCCTCGCGCGCTCTCTCTCTCTCTCTCTCTCTCTCTCTCTCTCTCTCTTTCTCTCTGCAGCCATTCATTTAGGGATACAATGGTGACACATGCTCAAGAAAACCAGCCCGAAGGTATGTGCGTTACATCCTCCATCCGTCCATCCATTCATCCATAAGCCGTTTATCCCGCAAAGCTTCCAGTCAAAGCGCCCCTACCTGTGCCGGAGTCAAAGCCGAGAATTATTTCGGCAAACAGGGCAGTTTATCCGAGGGATGGTTCCTCTCAGCCGGTCATCTCAACGAAAGAGCTCGTTTAAACAACCCCCCCCCCTCTCTCTCCCTCTCAGGCAGCGTATTTTAGATCCGTTTTACAGTTGGACTTGGTCGGAGGTTGGCATCGCCTGTGTTGCAGCGCGGAGAGCCAACCCACATCCTTTTAATCCACCGCCCGCTCCACCGTCTGCCGGGCGCGCACCAACTCACCGAAAACAGCCACAAGTCAGACCGGCGACAGGGGAGAAAGCCAAGCCAGCACCTTCTCATGGGGTCGTGTTCAAACGGAACCCCTTTGTTCGTCTGAGACGCACAGAAAGAAAAACAAGGCGCTACAAGTCGAATAATAATCAAAGGGGGACGTCAAACACAGGCATAATATAAAACAACCGGCATTCAAATTGCGCGTCGGCGGTCAAATGTCCTGTCCCGCCCACCGTAGACACGACTAGAGGTTGTGCCCTGAACGCCTACTGCCTTAATAAAAGAAGAAAAAAAATCCGGCACACCAGCATTTATATGGACGGTCTGCAAAGTAGCGTCCTATTTCAAATTTAGTTAACCCACTTGTCATCTTCACATTTGCAAACAGAAGGGCATGGAGCCCTCCTTCACCTGCCTAAATGATATCGTCAGACTGTAACTTGAAGAGATCGAAAAATAAATTTATAAAAATTAAAACATGTTCTCCGTGTGTTGTGGTGACATTTTTTCCTTGTTCTCTTCGTTTAAGTTAATTCTGTGCTTTATGCCAGGAATGTGATTGTGTCCCCCATCTTGTACTGTATAATTGCATAAAAAGTAGATAAAATGTATATTTAAAAAGTGTTCAACAAGAAAATGTGTAAAAATAGGAATGGTATTTAGACTGGGTTTCAATTTAGGCATTTTAGGATTTCATTTTTTTGGCTATTTATTTTCTTGTTTGTTTGTTTGCTAACCCGCTAACATGTGTTTCAGCATCTCTGATATAGTCTCTGCACCACTGCACTTTGTCACCTCTTATATCGCCCGTGTAAGTCAATCCTTGTGTATATATCTGAAGATTGTTGTGTTGTCGTGTTGTTATTCTATGTTAAGTACACCGAGACAGCCACGAAACCGGAGTCAAATTCCATGTAGCGCAAACGTACACGGCCAATAAACATGATTCTGATTGTTAGTCGTGTCGACTGTGAAGTAGGGAGGCCTACCTAGATTCTATGAATATGTCTTGTGTGTTTTATGTGGTTTGCTTTGGGTCTGTAGGCTTTTCATGCTCCCACTGAGATTTGGCAGGGGCCGCAAATGTGGAATTTGTTGTCGCAGCCCGTGTATCAAAATACAAGCTCACCTTCAATCACGGTGGATTTTATTTCATGCTTAAAATGAACGGGGCCATTCCGTATCTTAAAACTACATTACCCATACTCCTTAACATGGCGGTGATTGGCTAGTAACCAATGACAGTTTGTGACGTAATCTCACGACGCGGGAAGTTCTTGACAGTGTTCTCTGTCCTTAGCTTTGTGTTGTCTTATATTTAACTTTTAACTCGCCTCTCATTGCCTGGCCCGACTTTATTGTACATTTTACTCCTCAGGTATTTATGTCTAATAGAAACCTTCGTATTTTATTCACATTAATACACTCGATCGTATTACTATGTCTAGTTTTTCCTCGTTGTTTAACCGGTTGATCGGTCGGTCAGTGCTTGCTTACTCACTATGCATTTTGTGATGACGCCGGTTTGATCCTTTTTACCCGCACGACATTTCCTTCGGAAGACTAAAACATCTTTTTTTGGGGCGGGAGTGAAGATATCAGAATGACGGCACCTCTTCAGCATCCAGGTTACGATGAAGAGAAGTTGCTCCGTGTGGCAGAGAAGTTGCCCTGTAGAGAAGTCCAGGCCAGGACGCTTCTCTCGTTGATGGGAGAGGTTTGTCCAGCAGTTCATGATTCGTTTTTGTCTGCAATGCATCGGAGTTTCACACGAGTATTTCAACTGCATGGTTTGGGTTGGTTCACAGTAGTTTTAACATCACAACAGGAAGTGGGATGATTTGTTTGAATAGAGTTTTCAAGTTAAGAGGAAATTTAGGGTATATCACACGACAATGGCTGTATTTTATATAGTTTGGCAGAAAAATAGTTTTTCAGGTTGCTATTTTTGTCCCTACAGCCCCATCAGAATTGCTATCCCTCTATTTTCATCTATGGTCATCGTGCCACAGGGAAGAGCTATGTGGTACACACCATGTTAAAGGAATTGGAGGTGAGAGACACTGTTTGCATCTTCAATCTTATTTCATATTTAGTGTTCTTGAGTGTCTGTGTCAGTGGTAAAGAGAGTCTGTTGTAGCATAAAAGTCATCGATTGCCACAATATGTACTTTAAAAAAAAACAACTTCAAAAACATAAATCCAAAAGCATACATACATGTCATTAAATCCATTTATCACTTTTTGTGAGACATCATTAATACCTGTGCCAGCTCAATATTAGTGTAAATGTATATGTAAGTGTACCAGTGTTTTACTTTATTTTTCATAGTTTATGCTCACAAGCACCATTTGCATCCTTAATAATAATACTTTGAAGTGACACAAAATGGCAGCCAGAAGGGGGTAGCTGCCAATATCATGTAAAAGCTAAGGAGAGCTTATCAAAATCATTGCGCTTTACACAATGTGTAAGTCGATGCATTCGTGTGCCACAGTAATATCTATTTTGTCTGTTTTTTTCCCCCCTCATTGTTTCTCTGTCTCTAGCTGCCGCATGCCATAATCAGTTGTGTGGAATGTATCTCGGTGGCACTGCTATTTGAGCAAGTGCTGCTTTCCCTCTTTGGCACTGAGGCTGCAGGCCTACTTCCCCGCAGCCCCTCTCTGTCTGACTTTGTACGCATCTACAGGCAACTGTGTTCCCGGTCCCCTGCCAAGCAGACACGATACATTGTGAGTGCACTGCCCCGCACATGCACTCAGCCAGATTTTCATCCCTTTTCACTTGTGTCTCAGTATCTGCATTCTAGTAATGCAGAAGAGATTTATTTTTTCTCAGTAGTTTTCAGTGCTTTAAAAATCATGCAAACATAATAATCCTTTTGCACTTAAAATTATTGATTAATTGGATATGTCACTTAAAGCCATGTATGATCATATTGGCACTGGTAATGCATATAAATAGATATTAAGCATGGCCCCATATAAATCCCTCCGGAAGGATACGAATGATATTGAGCCAAATTGAAAGAAAGCTCATGCCAAGGCACACCATTATTGTGTGTTACTATGCCCATTGAGAAACACTGGCCTATTTGCTCATGTGTAGCACTACAGAGCAGTAACGTGAGGTCAGCTGAGTTGTTATTTTTCAGGTAATTGAAAAGGCTGAGCTTCTGAGAGAAATGGATTCCAACCTTCTCCCTGCCCTTCTGCGTCTTCAGGAATTGGTAAGTATGTGCAATTTGCTGCACCTATTTCATAACGCCCCCCCCCCCCATTGTTTTTACACTGGGTGGTGGAGGAAGGCCTTGAAGAGCTCCCTTCATGATAAATGACCTTGAGATGGGCGCATGGAGGATAAGGCTCCTTTGAGGATGGATAATAAATCACTCCCAACATTTTAATCAAAGACATTGGGACATATTTACTTATTTGCCCTCATGTGATGGTTAATTGTTTCCCGATGTGCTGCTATCTTGCTGGGGAAAGATTGCGAGATTTTATGCAGAGAGATTTGTCACTGGGATGTTATACACCTTCAGTGCTGCAACGCAGGGTTTCAAAGTGATAATTGGTATGGAAATCACTTGTGTTTGAGATCCACAATAAGATGATTAAAGATTGTTCTGTCACTTACATGTATGCTCGTGGCTAACCGGAAAAGTGGTGAGCAGGTTGGTGTTTGCTCTCTGTTGAGATGACAAATGGACTCCACCTGGAGGAATATATCATTTCCCACTGATGTGAGTTCTGTCTGGATATTGCTGTGACAGTGTAAACTTCGTCCGTTTTTTAGGCTGAGGACAATGTGTCGGTGATCTTACTGAGTGAAATCGTCTGGGACAAGTTCAGGCCCAACACTGGCTGTTTTGAGCCCCTTCTGATCCACTTCCCTGACTACAGTAAAGGTACCACTATTCACAGGCACACCACATCAGCGAGTCTCATGAATATCTCCCACTGCGCAGCATCGCCAGATGTAAAGCATGGGGTGTGAGGTGCATCTGTACCTGCGATTTTGCTCTGACACTTTAAGTGGTGACACAGGAGGCCTATCGCATTTTCCGAAAGCAGCATCGTGTAAATTTTAGCACTCTAATGTGAGTGATTAAATCGGTGTGCTTGATATGTGAAAAACAAACGGTTTTCCAAACTGACTTTAAAGAGGTTTCCTTTTTTAGATGGTTTCTTTCTGTGTTGTGTGTCACTGCTGAGCTGCTTCGATGTATGTTCTGTTTCTTACATACATGCCTTTCACAGATCAACTTTGTTTCTTTGCTTTTGTTTTATTTTGTTCTGTGTGTCACATCCATCCAGATGAGTTGCAGCAGATCTTGTCTGAGGATAGCCATCCATCGTACTCTGCAGATCTCTACTCTGACTACATCAACATCCTACTGGGGGTCTTCTACTCTGTCTGCCGAGACCTCCGGGAGCTTCGCCACCTGGTCAGACACCAGCACCATCAGTTAAAGTGGAGGTTATTCTCCATATTGTTTTTTTTTTGTGTGTTGTTGTTTTGACCTTCTTTATATCTGATACCAGATTTTTTGGGGTTATTTTTCTTCTTCAAATAGGCTGCCCTTAACTTCTCAAAGTTCTGTGAGCCCTTGGAGGAAGGAAAAGGTAAAAAAAAAATTCCGTTCTCAAGATGTTTACTAAATCCATTTCATCAAATGTGCTGTTTTATTTCCCTTGCTTTTCATAGTTTTAATTTTGAGATCTCTTTCTTCTTTTTGATGGGAGGGTTGATGTCTTTTTTTTCTTTCTTTATAACTTCCCTTACTGTTTAAGTGCAAGATAATAAAGGTATGTAAAAAACTGTCCATGTGGATTATTACTTTTTCTTTTTCTTCTCTTTAGCGAAGGAGAAGGATGTGCACAAGCTGTGGAGAAACATCGAGCCCCATTTGAAAAAAGCCATGCAGACAGTGTACCTTCGAGAGGTGTCCAGGTCTGTGAGTCTGATGTGAATCGAATTCAGGCAGGAGTAATGGAGTCCTGTCCGTTTTGATGAAGCAACTTGGCTGAGTAATTTGTCTGTTTTGATCAAAGCCCTTGGGAGATTAGCCAGCAGGCAGGACAGTGAGTAGTTCAGTGCTATTGGCTGTGGGGCAGGCTGTGAATCTTTCTCGTCCCAGTGTGTCTTGTCACCCCCACCCCCATCTTCCCTTCATTTAGCGTTCAATGGGAGCAGCTGCAGCAAATGGAGGAGAAGGAAGCTGGAGCCATCAGAGGTACCTAAGCGCATTGGTGCTTCGGCACGACAAACATTTAATTTCAAAGTCATTGCAAGGGCACGCTGACAGAATGGATTTGTGCAGAGATCTTCTCATTCTGTTTGACCCCCCCCCCTGCTTCCTAAGCATTAAAAAACTTGCAAAGCCGTCCGTATTGAGTGACAGAATCCTTTTACTGATAACAGATTCACAGTTCTGGTGATGTGCAACTGCTGTGCCTTGAGTGTATGACAGACGCGGTCATATTTAAATACATAAGCACAAACAGTGGTGACAGGACAAGGCTCATAAGCCCTGTCGGTTTTCTCGTGTCCAAACTTTTTTTAGTTCTCTTGGCAGTAGTAAAACGGTTTTCATTATCAGTTGACCCATAGAAATTTCGACACTACATTATTTCTTTTTTTTCTCCCCCAATTGTACCTGGCCAATCACCCTGCTCTCTGAGCCGTCCCGGTCATTGCTCCGACCCCTCTGCCGATCCGGGGAGGGCAGCAGACTACCACATGCCTCCTCCGATACATGTGGAGTCGCCAGCCGCTTCTTTTCACCTGACAGTGAAGAGTTTCGCCAGGGGGACATAGCGCGTGGGAGGATCATGCTATTCCCCACAGTTCTCCCTCCCTCCACGAACAGGCACCCTGACTGACCAGAGGAGGTGCTAGTGCAGCGACCAGGACACATACCCACATCCGGCTTCCCACCCGCAGACACGGCCAATTGTGTCTGTAGGGACACCCGACCAAGCCGGAGGTAACACGGGGATTTGAACAGGTGATCCCCGTGTTGGTAGGCAACTTAATAGACCGCTACGCTACCTGGACACCCCGACACTATGTTTTAAGGAGAGAAAAGTTGAAACAGTTGACTTAAGGTCTTAACTTACATAATCTTAAGTGTCCAAGTCATGACATTCTTTTCTCTCGATACCAGGGTTATCTGCATATTCTCATGTGGAGCTCCCGTATTACTCCAAATTCCTGTTGATCGCATCTTACCTGGCATCCTACAACCCTGCCCGCACAGACAGACGCTTCTTTCTCAAGGTAATGGACAAATTTCATTGCTGATTTTTACCACCAGCACCAGCAGTCAGGCTCTTCTTTGGCTTGGGCATCATTTCATTTAGTTTGTTTTGACATCCGTCTCTGTCTTTACTCAACAGCACCACGGTAAAATAAAGAAAACCAGCTTCTTGAAGAAACATGAAAAGGTGATTATATTAATGAGATGCAGATGCAAGTCTCCTTTAGGTACAGATGGAACTTCGCTCTGTCCATTTCTCAGTATGATGGACTGTAAAGTTTTCCCTGTATGATCTCTCGCCTCTCCAGACCAGTAACCACCTGCTGGGACCCAAACCCTTCCCCTTGGACCGTCTGCTGGCTATTTTCTACTGTGTGGTGGACAGTAGGGTGGCCCCCACTGCCAGCATCTTCTCCCAGGTGAGGCCCAGCTGACCTCCACCGTCACTATTAATTGTAGCTCATTTGATAACTTGTATGACTATTGTGGGGTATCACCAGACAGTCGAGTAGCTATACAGATACGGTTAGGATTGATCCAGTAGTATACCTTCATATAGAGATGTAAATAGTATTCAAGAAGCTTTCAATAAAGCCACTGAATTATTAATTTTATTACCTCAACTAAGGCAAGCTTGATTGAAATGGTGCCAAATTAGTCTTAGGTGTGGCAGGTTTCCTAAGAATGAAAAGATACACTGAGACAAATGGCATATTTGATGTTTCAGTGGTGCTGAAGTAAGGTGTTGAAACCAGCCAACTCAACAGAACATTGGCAGCATTACATAAAATTGTTCTCGTATCATACATACGAGATGGAAACAAGTTGTGGTCCTATACAAATGTTTGATAGAAAGATTTTGCTCTTCATTCAGTCAGAAAAGCTTGAATATTTCTTCACAAGAGTAGCTTTTAAAGTGGATTCCTGGGAATCTTCACGGGTTCCTGACATGGGCCGAGTAACGCAAGAAAATAATTTCACACACTTTATTTTCAAGATAAGCCAATGACAAAATGGGTGCACAGTGATCCGAGGAAAGTCGGTTGTATTTTTTTTAATGTTTTTTTAATTGCAATTTGCCTAATGCTAGATGTAAACTGAACACTGATGTAAAATCGAACCTAATGACCAACGTTTCTAAGATAAGGAGTTCCTGTCCATTTGTTTTCATATCTGGGGAACCATAGCCACATGGCTATTTATTATTGTCCGCTGGATCCAGATGCAGGCGGGGTGGGCACTGCCCACCCAAATTTTAGCTCTTCCCACCCAAAATTCCCTGGCCCAATTTACTGGACATCGGCGTCGCCAGGTCATTTTGCCGAGGCTTAAGCCCTGAATGTTTTCAGTGTATCCCCGAATATAATTTCAAATTTAAGCCTATGTGAATCCCGACAAAAAACGTGACGTGTGTTAATGTCCAATAGTCTTAATAATATAACAGCCTGTCAAAATAAATGCAGGTCTCTAAACTAAGTACGTGTGTGTGTGTGTGTGTGAGTGAAAGAAAATTTAATTTTCCAATAAACTAATGTTAACATATATACATTTAACTTTTTTTCGCTAGTCTGTTACTGTAGCATAACAATAAATGTTAAATGATAGCAGTTGTGAAGTATTCTGCTTCTACTCAATACTAATTACTAACAGCTACTAATATTTTTGACATCACAATTCATAATTAATCTGGAGAGTAAACAACAGTTTTTGAGTAAACACATTCAATTTTTCAATGATTAAGACATGTACTTTGAATGTAAATAAGGTGCCAGAGTGCATAAAAAAGCATCAAAATAGAGCTTATTAAAAAAAAATCCGGGGGAAGATCCCCAGACCCCCTACAGAAACCCCAAATGTCCTCAAATCCTGTAAATGCCCTGTTAGTGGGTTACATGCCCCGGTAATAAGCTACTGTACCCAAATAAAAAAGCAGCCGATCAGAGGCGTCCGGGTAGCACAGCGGCGTAATCTGTTGCCTACCAATACGGGAATTGCCAGTTCGAATCCCCATGTTACCTCCAGCTTGGTTGGGCGTCCCTACAGACACAATTGGCCATGTCCATGTCTTAGCAAAATGTAGACAAACTACAACCATAATTTACATATATTTATTTTAATAAATGGATTAATTATTGATGTTAACCCCTCCCCCTTAGTCATTATTATAAACTAAATGTAATTTGGTGATATACCTTGGTTGGTAAGAAAATGAACACAATTGATTAGAATGATTCTGCCATTTTTGCCAAGGGCGAGGCACGCCGGATCAACAGTTCCATGTGTTTGTACAGAAGTTTACAACATGGCACAAAAGTGCATTTCGGATTTCTTTAGAATTCCATCCCAAGCTAAAAAGTCTAATTGATCTGAAAATCCATGTACACGGAGACATCTTGGCCCAGTTGGATATTTATGTCTCCTTTCATCAGCGTCACCCTGAAGTGCAAAAACACATTTGGAGTTTTATGACTGCAGTACATGGTAAGAATGCTGGTTTATTATTATGTGTTGCCGCCGTGCAGTAAACGGACAAGATTTATCAACTGTTCAGTTCAACTAAAAGTTTATTCACAAATTATTGGCGATAATTGTGTTTCTTTACAGACTTGTGTACTTGCGTATTGGAAAACCAAAATGAGGTCACACCTTACAGTTTTAATTAAGAGATTCCAGATTCTTTATTTGTTACATCTCATCATACAAGTACAAGAGGGTAAAATTCTTGTGTTTTGGCTCCTCAACACTGCAGTAACAATAGTAATAAAAAATTTGCCTACCATCTATCATGTTATGCACTCATTAGCCCTGTTAGGCCTACACCTTAACGTGTGTTCAGAACTTTTGATAAATAACACTCAATATCCTTCTACCATTGCATAGTCTTCTTTCGGCTGTGCCCGTTGGGGGTCGCTACTGCAGATCATCTGTTTTTATCTCTTCCTGTGCTCTGCAGCTTCCTCACCACATCTGTAAACCTCCTCTTCAGCCTTCCTCTTTTCCTCTTGCCTGGCAGCTCCATCCTCAGCATACCCAGCATCTCTATTTCACACATGTCCAAATCATCTCAATCTTGTCTCTGCCGATCCGGGGAGGGCTGCAGACTACCACAGGCATCCTCTGATACATGTGGAGTCGCCAGCTGATTCTTTTCACCTGACAGTGCAGTGTTTCACCAGGGAGATGTAGCGCGTGGGAGGATCACGCTATTCCCCCCAGCCCCCCCCCCGAACAGTTGCCTCGACCGACCAGAGGAGGCGCTAGTGCAGTGACCAAGACACATACCCTCATCCGGCTTCCCACCCACAGACACAGCCAATTGTTTGCATCACTGTTGCAAAGACAATCTGCTATCGCAAATACAAATAATTTCAGTTTTCCTTAGAGCCTAGCAGCTCCCAACAACACAGGACATGTGTGCATTTGTTTACACATTTCCATGAAGAAGCATGTTCACTGAATAGGTAAAGTGAAATTGTTATAATTTTATATTGATTTTGGGAACTATTGGCAATTGTTATGGTGTGTATGCATACTAATAACATTAGAATTGTAAACACACGTTACAGTATACCTAACCTTACCTGGAGGCATTTTTTTTTTAATAACTTTTCTCGGATTTTTCCCCTTTTCTCCCAATTTAGTGGCCAATCGATCCCTATTTTAGTTCAAACACCCACCCTCGTACTGCATGCGTTCACCAACTGCATCTCTCCTGCCGGCAGTCTCGAAGGAGACGCCTCGCCACTTTCGTGACAAGGCGAATCCAGGCCGAATCACTGCTTTTTCCGACACACACAGAGACGCATTCATGTGACGAACACAAGCCGACTCCGCCCCCCTCCCAAAGACAGCGTTGCCAATTATTGCTGCTTCATTGAGTCCGGCCAACCTGGAGGCATCTCGAAATATTCAACCGTCTTTCTGCTTCTCAACACCTTGATCATAAGAGGATATAGTAACTTTCACTACTGATTTTAGAAAGGCCACCACAAGAAAACTGCAAGAAAACATGTTGCTTTTATCATCAAATGGGCAATGGATCATAGATGATCGTTTCTGGCTGTTAGCAACATGGCTGCCTTTATCATAGCATTGTAGGAACCAGGTGCCACAAGGAATCGAGGTCCTGGATTCCTTGTAGCTCCTGGTTCATTTTCTGGCTGTTAGCATTAGCTAGCGGTGTTGTTAGCAGCACGGCTAACCACTAGCAGCCTGGCTACTGTCCAAAGCAAGAAACAACCTTAAGAATCCCAATTTGAACATGAAACCCTGATGCCAGTGCTATGATAAAGGCAGAGTAAAACATCTGGTAGTATTACTAAGTAGGCGGGTTGTGTTTCTTACTGATCAAGTAGATATAATGCCAACTGAAAGTTGGTTTAGAACCCTCTCGAGGTTCACTATTGTTTTATCTCATCTTCTATCACTCTCCCTCTTTGCCTTCTTTGCCCCCTCCATCAACTGGGTTCTTTTTCTTTTGCCGGGTAGAGATTCCACAGTTACTTTGGTTGTTCCAATGTCTGTCATGCCCAGCCTGCTACTGGGTGGTTGGCACACTTCCTGTGCCGTAAATAGATTTGCCGGAAAAATCGTGCCCCATGGCAGACAGAATTGCATAGTGAAAGCGAGACTTATAGGGAGCCAATCCAAATGGTGTCATTATTCTATAGAAATTGCACTGTGCAATCAACATTTACTTCATAATGATAAGTTAAAGCAAAAAAAATAAATTGTCTACTTACACTTTAAATTGCAATAGTGTCATATCTTCTGGTTGATGTGGTGCTCAATTTTACAACGTTGAGTGTCCTGTAAAGGCAAACTGAAATTTGTGCAGTGTATTTGTATAATATGGTAATAATACTAATATAAATACAAATAATAATACTACTAATAATAGCAACAACAATACTGCCTTTTACCTTCTGTTGTAATTACCCTTCATTTTACAATCAGCGCTTTATATTAGATTGGAGTTGTTTAGTAGATCTGGTCCATGGGATGTTGTGTGTTTGTGGGATTGTTAGTTTATGTAGACAGTTAGCTTACTATACATGTTTATGAACTACTGTACATAGTAGTGAGTTCATAAACAGTTCATACATGTAGCCTGTAGTAGTCTAATATTAAAATGAGGAGAACAGCCTGTAGACTGTAGCACACTGACATGACTAAAAAGTTGCCCACCCCAAATCTCTGATGCCCCCCCAATTAAAGCAGCCTGGATCCGGGCCTGGCTCAGATTGAACTATTTTGAGTTTTTAAGCTTGACACTTATCTGTGCAGCTGGCACTCATTACGCTCCATCTCTGCATAGGAGAAAAAGTGGAGAAAGGAGTTGTTAAAACAAGGGAGTAATTTTTTTCCCCCTCCCATTTTCCCATCAAGATCTCCTCCCTGGTGACTCTCCAGTTCTTGACTCGAGTCGGTCATGATGACCAGCTGGATTCCCCCAAATACAAATGTACTGTCACTCTGGACTTCATCCAGGCCATATCCAGGTGGGTGAGGGGTGCTTTTACACCAAACATTTCTCTACGCTCAACTCTTCTTATTAATTTCTCTTAATTTCTTTACGTCCCTTGGATACACAGCATAGAGATGTTCTGCCTCAAAATGTTGTGTTATATTGTTTTTCATTCAAGCAACCTATCCGGTAAAATTTATTACTGGTTTATTGCAGAATGCTTTCTATTAATTTTTGGTTCTGATAATGTGCTCCTCTTGGTTTCCCTTTCAGAACTGTAAAATTTGACGTTGTGAAGTACCTGTATGACTTCCTATAAAGACTGCAGAGGACAAAGGAGAAATGACACAAAAAGAGCAAAGCCAGAAGCTCATCCTATGGACTGTTGTACAGCCGGCTGTAATGCTGATGGATTCCATTCGTGTTGCTCCCCCCTTGTGGCCGACCAGTGACACGGTTTTTCCTGAGATGACTCGTCACCTCAAAATGTAGGATTTTATATGGAAGGATCTTTTTCATGAAAAACTGAATAGCGTGCTGCAGAGGTCCATTTATATTAAAACTGTGATTACCATCCATGTTAAAGTTTAGCTCCTGTAACAATAAACTGCATATTGGCAGTATAAGATAACATGGTTTTAGGATTATTGTAAGGCTTTGCTATGGTTGCTTCATATCCATTGACAATGGTTAAACCCTAATGTATCTGGTGGGTCTCATTTCCAGTCTTAATATGTCTCCAGATATGAAGACAGTCAGGATACCGTTAATGTATTGGCTGCATTGGTCTGGTGTTGATGCATTTTACAATTGTCTCTGACACTTCTAAGACTGTAGTAAAAAAAATACAATATTTATATGAAAAGCTGTAGGAGTTTTAGTGCTTCTTGCCGTACAAGTGAATTGGTGTATGGGACAAAAGGGACAATTAATTGTTCCTGTGATGCCATTTTTAGCTTACTGTATGGATTTTCAAAAGTCACTGCTCTCTTTATGCGAGGGCTAACTTGAAAGCATCTAGCAAGAGTTGGTCTAAAGAAAGAGGCACAGCTCTCTTCTTTAGGCTCCAGTTTACTGAGCCTCCTCCGGCGTTTGGATAGCAAGACTAGACACGGGCTACCTCTTCGTAACCCCTCGGCGTCCTAGTGAGTGTGTTTTAGAGATGGTCAAATACAGCTTTAACGTTTTTCCTCCTATCAGAAGTCGATCAAACAGCTCAACATTATTTTTGGGGGTAAGGTGTGACCTTTATGTTGGTTTTTGTGTGATTTGAAATTTTCTTTATATATACATACATACATATATATATATATATACTAATTTTTTTGTGGCATTTTCTGCCTTTATTAGATAGCGATAATCGAGAGAGACAGGAAAGGCAGCGGAGAGAGAGGGGATGACATGCAGGAAAGGACTTGGGCCGAATTCGAACCCAGGCCACTGCGTTAAGGACTCAGCCTTATGTGGTATGTGTTCTAGCAAGTGAGCCACCGGGGTGCCCCTGATTTGAAGTTTTGTGGCTTGGGCTTGTGACTCGCTACTTCATGGTTTCATCTGGCATTGAAATCGATCACGTCAGTCGGCTATCACAAAACATTTGCTCTCGTGCAATGCAAACTGATACGGATTTAGATTTTCTTTTTCTACATTTAAACTTCTTTTGGAGTGTAGTAATTGTGGTTGGAGAAGCATGAATCAGTTAGTTGTTAAAGCAATATGAGTGTAGTGTGTGACCAATGTTGTGTATCTAGAAGCTGTAATAACTGCACAACGGTCAGTTGAATAGAAATATTGAAAATGGACCGGCAGCATTTCATTTTTATTGTGCAAAGTAAACAGGAGCATTTTTAATGTATAAAGTAAGCAAAAGCGTTAAAAAAATATTTTCTGTTGTCTTAAAAGAAGGCACCAGTTACTTGTAGCTGTGGACTGTAAAATAAAGGATTTCTACTTTGCCCATTAGGTTGGGAATCATTCAAGCAGAAGAATCTCCCACGCGTTGCACAGCGCTGCCAAACATGAATATCTGGTTTTCCATGTTTGAAATAGGGATGCACTATTATCAATACTGGTATTGGATATTGGGTCAATACCAGGCTAAAATTGACTATCAGCTTTTACCCAAGACTAAAATCCGATAACTAAAGCCATATCACACACAGAAGCAAAATGGTTTGATTAACTGTATTTTTGGTTTATGGAAATCTTTTGTTGTTTTTTTTTGTGGATTTTCCCCCCTTTTTCTCCCCGATTGTACTTGGCCAATTACTCCACTCTTCTGAGCTGTCCCGGTCGCTGCTCCACCACCTCTGCCGATCCGGGAAGGTTCTGCAGACTACCACATGCCTCATCCGATACATGTGGAGTCGCCAGCCGCTTCTTTTCACCTGACAGTAAGGAGTTTTGCCAGGGGGACGTAGTACATGGGGGGATCACACTATTCCCCCCAGTTCCCCCTCCCCCCTGAACAGGCGCCCCGACAGACCAGAGCAGGCGCTAGTGCAGCGACCAGGACACATATACACATCCAGCTTCCCACCTGCAGACACAGGCAATTATGTCTGTAGGGACGCCCGACCAAGCCAGAGGTAACACAGGGATTCGAACCGGCGATCCCTGTGTTGGTAGGCAACGGAATAGACCGCCACGCTATCCGGATGCCCCAAATCTGTATTTTTTTTTTTAATGGTGCATAAAACATGATTTGATCTCATTGATTTCACCCACTGAGCTGAAGTTAATGGCGTTAGAGTTTCACACTCTTCAGCAAAAGTAATGGATTGGATTGATTGACGCTCGGCATCAAATAATACTTAGAGGTTCATATTGGAATCGATAGTGAAAAAGTTATATTGGTCCGTCCCTAAGTTAAAATATTCTTTCAGGGGACCCATGAGTATATCCTCAACAAACTGTCTGAGGAAAGGATTCATCTGTCGACTTGGTCATGGCACAAAGGGGTATGGATCCTTCAAACATTGAGGCCATTCATTCATGTTAGTAGGATGGTTTAAATGGGAAGCTGTTGTTTCCTCCTGTAGACCCTCAGGGAAAAGGGAAGCAAGCGCAGATAAGAATTCGTAGGTGCCACTCCACTCCTATCCACCACCCAAGGCCTTGGTTATAGCTGGTAACTGTGTTTCAGGGCAAATGGACCGTGTTGAGTTGCCATCCCTCGAGCCAAGGTGGCCTTTGAGAACCAGGGATCAGTAAACAAGGAAAAGTAACAAACCTGAAAAGGTTTAGCTGAGCCTTAGACGTGCATTTAAAATGCACAGGGTTATCGACCTTTTAGATTCAGTTGTGTCAGTGTTTTAACGTGCGATCCATCGGGAATCTGTCTACGGGCGATTTTGTGGCCAGTTGAGATGAAGCTCAAAGTAAAGTCGTGCGTAGATTAGGTAGTCTGAATGGACAATCCCTAGATGCTTTGCCTCCGCTTGTGGATCATGGCCACTATGTGGGCAAGGTCCAGACTTTTCATCATCACCTCCATGAAATCTTCATCATTGCGAGCACCAGCCACAAACTCATCCAAGGACAGCTCCCCTGTGGGATGGAGAGGACATGCACATTTATTATATTTACGAAGAAGAAGACAGCCACTTTATTTTGTTATTGTACTGGTTACAATGAAATTTGTCTTCTGCGTTTAACCCGTCCTATTGTATAGGAGCAGCGGCTAGCTGCAGTGCCCGGGGACCAACTCCAGTTCTTCTTTCCATTGCCGTGCTCAGGGACACAGACAGGAGTATTAACCCTAACATGCATGTCTTTTTGCTGGTGGGAGGAAACCCACACAGACACGGAGCGAACATGCAAACTCCATACAGAAAGGACCTGGAATGGCCTCCCCCCCCCCCCCCCACACGTACTGTTTACTGCCCTGCTTGGCTGCATGACAGAGGTCCAAGGGTGGGCTTGTGTAGTTAAGAGGTAAAACATGATTGGTTGTTTTAACTGGCGACCATGAGTGATGTCCTCACTAGGATCAGTTTTGACTAGCCTATCAAGTCTGACTCTTTCCAAAACAAACCCTGGGGGAAATGGCAAGAAGTTCTAATACCAGGGTTCCCAGCATGTAAATAACATCTGCTACTGATCCATCCCTACCAGAGCTAGACATATTTCATTTCCCAGAGTAGAACTCATTAAAATGTAATTTGTCAAAGTTTTTGTTATTGTTCAGTTGTAAATCAACGACTTGTACTTTTTTGTTTTTTGGGTTTTGTTTTTTTTATAGATTGCAGTTTATTCCCTGACCTATTGCCAAAAAAGGCTAGTAATAAATGTCTCCCTAATCATCTGTTCAACAATGGATTCGTTCTTGAATGTGCGAGACTAGCCAGAACGACACTCACCATCTCCATTTATATCGATCTTGTCAAACACTCGGTTGGTAAAGTCCTCAGCAGATGTTTCCTGATTTTCATTGCCGTTGATTGCACGGATAGCCTAAAGGAACATACACAAGGAATTTAAAAAAAATAAATGAAAGCCCCTGTCATACTGTGACCAAGATCAACGTTCCACATGTGATGTTGCCGAAATCCAAAATACCTTAATGATGTTGAGGAGCTCATGTCGGTCAATGCAGCCATTTCCATCCACATCATAAAGCTTGAAGTACCAGCGCAGTTTATGTTCCATCTTCCCCCGCATCACAAGGCTCAGGGCAGCCACGTACTCCATGAAGTCTATGGTGCCGTCCTTCAAAACAAAGCAGATGACAGTTACTCGCTGATGAAACGGATCAGGTTTTGTGTCAAACTGCAGCATTTATTCAAGCGTGTCAGTTCAAATGGTCATTTTAATACCCACAGTACAAGAAGCGTTTCTTTTTTTGGGGGGGGGGATTTTTCCCCCTTTTTTTCTCCCCAATTGTACTTGGCCAATTACCCCATTCTTCCGAGCTGTCCTGGTTGCTTCTCCACCCCCTCTGCCGATCCGGGGAGGGCTGCGGACTACCACATGCCTCCTCTGATACATGTGGGGTTGCCAGCCACTTCTTTTCACCTGACAGTGAGGAGTTTCACCAGGGGGACATAGCGCGTGGGAGGATCACGCTATTCCCCCCAGTCCCCCCCCCGAACAGGCGCCCCGACTGACCAGAGGAGGCCCTACTGTAGCGACCAGGACACATACCCACATCCGGCTTCCCACCCGCAGACACGGCCAGTTGTGTCTATAGGGGTGCCTGACCAAGCTGGAGGTAACACGGGGATTCGAACTGGCGATCCCCATGTTGGTAGGCAATGGAATAGACTGCTACGCTACCTGGATGCCCCCCAAATTCCGCGTTTCTTGATGTGTCCTGCAATATCAAATATAATATCATTTTCAAATAGTTGATGAACTTCAATGGGATCATTTTCAATTACTAGTCTTGTGCCAGATTGTGCTCATCAAAAAACATAAACCTTTGTGAAATCCTGCTGTGGCAAATGCCCATTTAATATTCTGTCCCATGCATGGAAGAAAACCTGGTTATCTTAAAGTTGAAAGCAATTACGTGGCGAATGTGAGGACCTAGGATCATCGTCTAGAGACACTGTGTTTGTATGCATGAACACAGGCACAATCTAAGCATCAAGGCATTGTCTCGAAGAGATAATCCCCAAATTACAACTTGCATTAGGATTACCACTGCCTACTGTAATTGAAGCTGACAGGATGACTAAATATAGCGATGCAGATTCTCAGCCAGGCAGATCCTGTAATGACCCTTTTCCTTCCATAGGCCACTCTTTATTAAACTATGATTCAAGGCCCCAAATGGGCTGCAGGCCGTTACCGCCTGCTCACTACAGTGGATGAATACTAAGATATTTTGTTGAGCCAGAATCCCAGCATGCTGATGAATGTACTTAAATTGGGCCACAGGCTTAAAAAATGTTCTAGAGAAAGCCTCCAATTGCCTGGTTATTGAACATAATGTGTTTGTTTGCATGCAACATTTGGAGAATTGAGGGTACACAAAATAGATTAGAGCAGAGGTTTTCAATCTGATCATCGGAGACCCACAGCAGAAAAGGCAGAAAAGAAAACCAGAAGTTGTGGTCGTACCTGATTGCGAACCACTGTATTATTAGTGGATGGTGAAAAATTGTGGTGGTCAAGTATAATTTAACTACAATGTCTCCCTGAAACTCCTTTGAGGGACAATTTCAGAGTAACAGCGTCCCGTACCTCACTTTGTCCCTAATTTTGACTTCTTGTATTCACTTTGCTTTTCAGCATGGCAAACTAGTACAAACCAAACCGAGGCAATCATTCTGTCGAAATGCCCTTACAACATTCCACCTTCTGCAATATGTAAAACATCCATTTACACATTGTTCTATTTTGCATGTGAAGTCAAATCAAAATTTAAAAAAATGCATCATCATCTGACCTTGTTCATGTCAAAGGTTCGGAACATCTGCTCTATGTAGGCATTGGCCTCCGGGTCCAAACTTCGCAGCCCAAAGAACTGTTTGAACTCATGCAGGGTGAGCTGACCTGAGGGACACTCAGTCATGAACTTCTTGTACCAGAGGTGCATCTCCACCGCCTGCAGGTCGTCTACTGTGCTTCCTGTTGAATTGCCCATCTCTTCACTGCAACTGAGCGTACGCGTGTGTGTACGAGACAGCCGGTGCAGGTCCACAGACCTTAAAGCCCAATTGGTCTACTGTGAAGCGGATGGTATCCCTCTTCACAGTCACGCAACTATGGGACCTGGGATAACGGGTGCTTGTAGGGGTTTTTGTACCAGTCTCAGGTTTGGGTTGGGCTTTTGGATCACGCCTCACTGTGTCCTCCTTGGCTATAATCACCGGCTGTAATCCAGATGCAGATATAGTTGATCAGCTTAAGCAGCCCCATTTGGAGGGAGGGTTGACTGACCCATAACCATCGATGCCTATCTTGGGATGTGTTAGCCAACATCTTAGGAGTTGTTCCTCACATGGAGACACTTACACCTTAGTTATTCATTGCTGTGTGTGTACTAAAGTATGAGCAGTGCAGTTTGTAGGGAAACTTAAAATTTCTCCACTCAAATATTTATGTCGTGAACCCAGGCTTGGCTGAAAGGTGCAAGATTCATATTAAGTCAAGCTGTGAACCGCTTCTTAGTGATTCCTGTTCAACATCCTCTGGATAATGGGTTTAGGTTTGAAACTAAAAATCCCAGAAAAGAAACAGAAATAAGAATTAAAATGTACAGTTGTATTTATTTAAGTACCACAGTCATAAACCAAAAAGCCATGAGTTACTTGGTAGTTAGTAGCGTATAAAGACAGCTAGTGCAATATTCTTAGCTATGGGCAGATTTGAGTTCTTGCAACTTGCTGATATCAGTCATATCCAGATAACACAATTAATAACACCAATATACTTGTGAGGAAAAACAAAAAAGGAAACTTGAATGACTTTGTGTTAAACACTTGCAGAACAATTAAATTCAAAATAAATGTAAATGCAAAGAAAAAATTGCTGATCCTAGCTTTAGGCTATAGTCAGTATAAAGCAATGTTTATATGATCTATTATCTAGTGTTTTCATTTATACTCCTCTTACTGATCATCGCAAATAGGCAAAATTACCCATGTTCCACTTCAAGACAGAAAAGTACAAAGCTAATAACCTTCAATCTAGTTATTGAGGTAAAAAAAAGACATTTGGCACGGTGAGTTCTTCATGTGGCGGTGCCCAGGGCGTTCAAACCTTCCTCATCATAAGAAACCTGGGCAGGCTGAGCGACTGACTCACTGAAGACGGACACAGACAGCAACCTCCTGTTGGTAACCAAAGAACACCCGCAAGACGGGGACAACACAAAATACAGAGCATATAATGTTAACATAGCTCAGTGGTAATGTTTGTTTGTTGAAACCAATTTGGGTATATGTGACATTGTTAAAGTGCTCCATACGTATAAGAGAACGCCCATCCTAACCACTGCATGGGTCGTGCGATGCTGGGGCCTTCGCAGAATACAGAATTGGGGGTCGTCCGGGTGGCGTAGCGGTCTATTCAGTTGCCTACCAACACGGGGCTCGTCGGTTCGAATCCCAGTGATGCCTCCGGCTTGGTCGGCGTCCCTACAGACACTATTGGCGATGTCTGCGGGTGGGAAGCCAGGTGTGGGTATGTGTCCTGGTCGCTGCAGTAGCTCTTCCTGCTCGGTCGGGTCGCCTGTTCGGGGGGAGGAATAGCGTGATCCTCCCACGCGCTACGTCCCCCTGGCGAAACTCCTGACTGTCAGGTGAAAAGAAGCAGCTGACGACCCAACATGTAACGGAGGAGGCATGTGGTAGTCCGCGGTCCTCCCCGGATCGGCAGAGGGGGTGGAGCAGCGACCGGCGTGGGTTCCATTTCTGCTCGGGTACAATATCGACTCGGGGTCCTTCGACTACATATGACGTCACGGATTATGTTGCTAGCTAGCGTTAACTTTATGGTTATCTAGCTGTGTTTTTTTTTACAATCCATGTTGACATAGAGTTGGTTAGTAAGGGTACGAGGGCCGAAGGGCCGAGCTGCGTCTAAGGAGTGAGGCTGCAGGCTCAGGACCCCTTGGGGGGATCCTAGACGAGCGAACGCGCGCGGGGGCCGAAGGCCCGAGCTGCGTCTAACGTCAATCTACTGTTTCCCGCTGTTCCTAAACTGAATTAGCCCCTACCCAAGCCCCTACCCAGTCATAATGCGTGAAGTAGGGATGTCATCTGTAGTCGCAGGACCCCGAGCAGGGTGAGTAGACCAAGTACCGACACCGGAACGGCTCGGAAGAGTGGGGTAGTTGGCCAATTGTGGAGAAAAGGTGGGGAAAATTTTTGGGAATTGGACAAGTTAAACTGGAATGTACTTGCTGTAGTGCAATACAGTTGTGATGAAAAAGCCGCTCTAGTTTGCAGTAACACTATTCATTACGCCAACAATCAGATAGATGATTTGGTATCATTGACAAATAGCAATGCTATAGGGATTTCCTGATGTGTTAAGTAGGCAGTTAGACACTCATTTTTGGAACAACTTTGCTGATAGAGGTTACGTATTGATAATAATAACATACTGAGTACACAATTTAAGTATGTGATAGCAAGAAAAAAAATACATAAAAAGTCTACATAACAAGACTAAATGACAATATGTAATAGTTATCTATATTTCATATATATTGCTTTTCACCTTAAGAGGTAAAAAGCTAGAAATAGTGAGACTTCAGTAAGACTTCACTGCCATATTTCCGACATTCCTTAACATGGTTGTTCAGTGCTAGTTCCACAGTTCCAGTCAGCTTCTTCACTTTTGTCTCTTTTAGACAGTCTACACTCTGGGCTCACTTTGGCTGTTGAGATAAAGTTTTAGGTAAAATTATGATAAATGGCTCGAACCCAGGGCCTTCTTGCTGGAATAGGCTCCAGCATCCTCGCGACCCTGAGAGCAGGATAAGCGGTTCAGATAATGGATGGATGGTGGAATAAGCTGAAATCACTTTGTCTCTGTGTTAGGGGCTGGGCAGAGCTCCCTTGCATTTTCAGTGCCGCCTTTTCCTTTGCCCCGGTGCAGGTGCCTGTAGATGGAGTCAAACACTGAAACTGTGTAGTGTGCAAACAGCGTGGTCCACTTTACTGCTTCCACCATCCACTGCACGGTGCGACCCACGAAGGCCACAAACACCATGGTGTAATGGACGAGCAGCAGCAGATTCCTTCCCAACTGTCTGCTATGGTTGATAATCAAGTTGACTCTTTGGTCATGTCCAGCCATATCTGTAATGTTTTCTGTAGGAATCCAGCTGAATAGTTGTTAGATATTTTTTTAATGTTATTTTTTTTGTTCAAGTGCGCATTTTGCGTTTTACGCACGGGTATACCACGTAGATACTCCCTGGGAGAATTTCTCCCGTAAACAGTTTAGGAATTTGTAGACGGTCCCTTAGTTGAGCAGCTTCCAATCGTCCAATCACTGCGGAGCAGGTTTTGTTTCCGGAATATTTGGTGATGTGGCTATACACATAAATCCAACCGAGGGAATAAAAGGCACGTACATTTACCTGAGAAGCTCTCGTACAGGTTAGTTAATTGTCGTTTTCTGGAAAACCTCATCAGTCCCGGGCCCAGGTCAGAACGCTGCCATACAAGGAGAAAACACGGGGCACGGCGAGGCTTTTAAATAAGCCGTCCTTATTTGTCAGCTGCTGCGCTGTGCGTTCGGGAAATAACACGGGTTAGTTAGCTAACGCTAAATAACTAGCAGCTCTGTCCCTTGCCATACCAAAGCAATGGCTATCGACGAATGTCCACTAATATGCTTACTATATTCGTAGGCACCGGTGTCCCTTAGCTCAGAAAGTTAGCCGCGCAATTCTCTTAGCGTTAGCCATAATCTTTGGTGCTTACAAAGAAGTGACGCAGCCGCAGTTGGACTGGCAGAAGGACGGGTTCGGTAAAGTTCGGCATTGTCCGGCGTAACCCGAGATGGATATTCGAGGGTGACGGCCGGAATGTAGCGCTGCAAATTCTCTGAAAAGAGATGGGGGGGGGGGATAAGAACGAGGAAACGGAGCCTCGCTTTTGAGATCTCAGTTGATGCACTTGATTGATGCGGTTGTTCAACTATTAATTTTTGTTCCGTGATGTGAGAAGATACTCCACTGTCAGGTTCTGTACCGTGTATACAGGTTCCTAACTCTTACAATGACGACAGTCACCCATGCTCTTTGGGCAATAAAAAAAATAAATCTGATGGGATTCAGGAACACTGGTCCTAAAATAGCAAAGTCATTACATAAAGGCCAATTTGTAAAATGAATATTACATAAAAGCAAGTAGTTTAAAAGTGATCTGAGAGTCTGCTTGCGCAGTCACTCGCCAGAAGTTAAGAGCTCTGTGTGGTTGTGGCCTGACCTGATCCTGAATTAAGAGAGAACAGTAACACCCTATCCGATGAGAGGGTCTAAGGACAGGATGTTGTGTTGCCGTTAAGCCCACTGAGGCAAATTTGCAATTTGTGATATTGGGCTATACAAATAAAATTGATTTAATTTGATCTTGCAATAACCATAAATTACAGGTCTTGTTGAGATGGTGGGATTTGGGTGAACCGGTTTATGTGTATGTCACGGACATGACATATAGTTTGAACCCACAATTGCACTGAATAAATCACTCCTCAAACCTATAGCTGAAAAAATGCTGACGATAAACTTAATGTGGTGGCCATTATAAGAAAATAACTTGGTATTACTCTGAACCTCTCTATAAAAACACAATAAGACGTAATAAACTGCAGCAAATGAGAAAAAACAAAAACAATCCAAGTCCATCCTAAATGTTTTAATTGTGTTATTACCCGCAGTGGCTTCTTCATGCTTAGTCGTTTGGCCACAGTTCTCCAGGAGCTATCTGGAGAAGAGGCCCCAGATGGAGACCCAGAGGTGAGGGAACAAGAATGTATAGACACCCCATTTTTTTACAATACTCACAAACACTGAAATGGAATTATATCTAAAAAAATTTCTAACATCTGAATATTTAGATCTGAAGTCTGGTCCAGCTGCAAAATCAAATATGCTTATCATGTTAAATCTGGAACAGTCCTTGAACAACTGCAAGTGGTTCACTCAACACAAGCAGCTGGGATGTGATTCACATTTAAGTTATTATGTCAAACCTTGTGTGTCTGTGTGTGTGTCCTTGTGCAGCAAATGCTGGTGCTTCAGCTGCCTCCTGCAGAGGGCCAGGCTCAAGTGGAATTTGAGGTGCCTGAGGAGACCATAGAGAGGTTGGCCCACCTGGAACAACTGGTAGTCCACCTCAATGATCTCATCAGAGACAAAGACAGTCAACTGGCCCACAAGGACGATGAGCTGGCTAGCAAAGATGCACAGCTCAAGGTTAGTGATCCTTTTGTGTGTGTGTGTGTGTGTGTGTGTGTGTGTTTGCTTGTTTGAGTGTGATGTCAAGATTTCCTTACAGAAATCTGTTCATTATTTGTATTGACATTGTTTGATGGCTGAGAAGCAATTTTGTTTTTGTATAATCACAGAATGAAAGGGAAACGGCTGAGGCCCGGTTTACCAAACTCAAACTGCAGGCCAAGGCAAAGATGACGTCACTCAGTAAACAGATCACTGAACTGAAAGGGCAAGAGGCAACAACTGTAAGTCAAAGACAGTCAGAATTCTGTATGTGCGCCTATTGAAATCAGCAAAGTGTGTCTACAGTTGTCCGTATTCATTTTACTAGTAACACAAATCTCCCCCAATATTCTTTTACAACAGACAACTCTTATTGGCTAACCTATATGAAATGTGTTTACTACAAATTAACCACAAAACTCCTCAGGTGCTTCCTTGTTTTCTGATATGAACATCTGTTCTCGTCTACACCAGAGCCCAGATAGCTCCTTCACAGGGTCGGGTTCTGCAGTGGAGGAGGAGCTCGAAAAGTTGAAGAGCAAACTAAGTGAGGTGGAGGCCAATAGCAGGGCCTTCCAGGAGCAACTCCAGACTACTGAGCTGCTCCTCCAGGAGAAGGAGGCCACACATGCTGAACAGGTGACACAGTTGTTGCAATTAACCTGGTTAATCTCTTCCTGCTCTGTCAAGGAAAGTTATTTTTCAAAGCTCTGACATGTTCTCACTGAATTCCGGGTGTCCTCCTTGGGTCAACAGCTTCGAGTATTACAGGCTGTGGTCTTTGAGAAGGATGTGCGGTTCCAGGAGCAGATCCAGAAGCATGAGGAGGAGCTGCTCAAAGTCACAGCACAAACTCAGAACGACAGTGTGCTCCAGCAGGTACAACACACTAAATCTTCTTACAGCTAATTAACTCTTTAGTTAGTAGTTCATGTAATGTTTGTGTGTACTTTTGTTCAGGCTGGAATGCTTTATTGTTGTGCCAATGCTACAGACTGGAGTTTGCCTCAGGGGAATAGTAGACAATGCTTCATTATAACCTACATTCTCACACTCAGAGTCATATTTGCATGTCATTTGTTTGTCATTCAAAGGCCCTGCATGTATCCCAGAGGCGGGGTGAGGAGCTAGAAGAGGCCATGCGCTCACGCTCACAAGTCTTAGATATGCTACAACAGGAGCTCAACAGTGCTGATCAACAGAAACAGGTACAGATCCTGTCTTACTTGAAGTTGAGCTAGACACTCTTGTAAAGTTTTACAGATATTTTAAGACATTTGACCCTTGGAATGAATACCACTACAGACTGACTCAAAGGAATCCTGTTCAAAGAGACACAACCAACTGCTAAGATGGCACATTGTCATTATGCATTGTTTGGCACGGCTGACACCCACTCTATCCTTCCTTCACTCTCTCTGGCTCTCTCTGTCTGTCTCTGTCTCTCTCTCTGTCTGTCTCTCTCTCGTCCTTTCTCTCTGTTCAGATCCTCACTGCTCAGTTCCGGCAGATGGAGCAGGAGCTGGCTGAAGCTGTAAGGCAGAGGGAGGAGGAGAGGCAGCAGTGGGCCCAGGATGCCATCAGGGCAAATGCAGAGTTGGAAAGTCTCAAAGCCAGCCAGGAGGTCTTGGGAAGAGAGAGAACGGAGGTGGCAAGGCTGGAGAGTGAGCTGGCCTCCCTGAGAGAGGCAGAACATAGAGCGCGTGCTGCTAGCCAAGAGGTGCTGGAAAGAGAAAAGACAGAAGTTGCCAGGTTGGAAAGAGAACTGGCTTCAGTGAAAGAGGCTGAGCTTGCAGCCATTCAAGCAGGCCATGATGTCTCGGAGAGAGACAGAACAGATATTGCCCGGCGTGAAGCAGAAGTAACATCTGTGAGAGAGGCAGAGATTACAGCCATTCATACCAGCCAGGAGGCTTTGGAGAGGGAGAGGTCAGAAGTTGAAAGGCTCAAGAAAGAGCTGACTGCCCTTAAAGAGGAGCAGGGAGAGAGCCACTGGAAAGGTGAGACATTGGCAAAGGTGTGGCGAATTCTGCGTGCCTTGGCTTCAGGGGATGAGCATGCAGCAGAGGAAAGTTCTTCCCCCACTGACTTTTCCATGTTCCTGAGCACAATACAGTCCTTAGAAGCCCAGCTAACAAGGCTGAAAGAAGAGCAGAATGAAAGTGAGCAGCGCTGCATCGAGGTCACCCTCACCATGGACACCCTTAAAAGTAAGAGCACAATACAGTCTCCAAACTTTTAATGTGAACTGTTCCTCTTTGATGATTTTAATCATTTGTCATTAAAGTCAAAGCCCATCCCCAAAAGAGATACACCAGGGGCAATGTTGTCAAATTTTAATAAGCTTTTTTTGATTTTCAGAACAACTAGATAGAAGAACTTCAGAACAGGAGGAGGCTGATGCCAAGATACAACAGCTGGAGCAACAAATTGGAATGGTCAGTGGTGAGCAATTAAACAGGGAAACATTAAAGTTTTAAAGTAATCAATACACAGTATGTTAGCTGCTTGTTTTGCTTGACGTGTAAAGTTCAAAAGGCATACTAACGTTGCACTGTGACACAGTACAAGGTTTGTCTTTGTGAATTTTTTTTAGCCCTCTGTGTCCCTTTTAATAAGATTCTGTTAAGCTGTCCCCCTTTCAGTGTGATTAAGCTATGTTGAAGTTATTGGTAGTGATAAAGTGATTTCCAAAAGATATTTTCTGCCACCTTTGGCTCAGTGTAAAATAGAAAATATGGTCACACTAGTTTTTAGTAGTCACTGATTACAACATTACATTATCAGGCAACCCTTGCTCATGCCTGCACCCATGTGTTATGCATTGGTTTTATTCCCCATTGGTTTGAAAAAAATCCACAGTTTGCAGGGTCAACACTCAGTGTGAGCAGGGCAATCTACCCAGTCTCATCCTGAACACCTTGGTCATCGTCAGAACCTTTGTCTGTCAGACTGACCTCCTTGTTTGTCTCAGACGAGACAGCTAGAGGGTTATGAGCAATGTCTTGTCTCAGCACTGATACATTGTCTTTTCGCCAGTCAAGGAAAACCTCCTGTTAATCTCATCTACACTGATCCCCTGCTATGACTGTAGTCTCAGCTGACCTTCATAACACCTGCTGGCAGCTATGCACCGTGTTGACATAGAATTACGTTGTGAGAAAAACCAAAGAGGCTTTCACAGCTTTCTAAAGCTGTTATCTTCCTCCTTCTTACACAGTATTGAGTCAGTATGAAAAGTGATAAATAATAGATTAACAAAGTTCCCATCCTGCTTCTGTGCTCAAAAGAAACATTTTCTCTGTGCCTTCTAGAAGTCTAATGAATCACTGATCCAGCATGTGGCTGACCAATCAGTTCAAGATGAGAAAGGTACTGTAACATAATCATATATGTTACCCCTTTGTTTTTGGTTAGTTTACTAAGATATGTTCTCTACAAGAACTTGAACCATGAGGGACAAGACACTACAATGTAATACCATTAAGCCTCACTGTTTGGAAGTGTTTTGCTGACATTGACTTAGAACCTGACTCATTGAATATGTAAGCATTTAGCCACCAATGACCTATATTCAAATAGTTGTGTTAACATTTAAAAACTATGGCATGGAATAATTTCACAAGAATGTCATCCTGGTTCTTGTGAACATGTCCACAGTGTCATCCTCTTTCTTTGGCATGGCTCCAGAAAATGGTGCAAAATGGATTTCATTAAAATTAGTTCTTCCTGTCCTATTTCTGTCTATATCAGAAACGTCTTTACGGACTCAAATCTTTGATTAAACTATCCAAAATAATTATAGTGAATTCTGTTTTGGGTAGTTTTTTTGCCTAGTTAAATTGTAATTTAATGAATGAAAAGCACATGGACTTTGTACTGTGATGTATTCTGCCAACAGCACACACCCTCCATTGATGTGTTTGTTCTGGCCGATACACTTGGTGGTTTCAAGTCCTATCTGACAGACAAAAGGAATATAAATGTGAATATACAGAATAGAAGACAACATATGGATTTGGGAGATTTTTATCTCAGATAGGGATACAGCCAAGGATATTTAATCTATTTCGTATATATGCTATTACAAGGCCTTTAAAGACTATTTGATGCAGGGGTTTATGTGACTGGTTCAGTAAAGTCTTTGTTACAGCAACCAGTTACGCACTGATTGCAAGAAGAAAGGTATCAAGTCTGTTTTCTCATCATTTTCACTTTTTTGACTTCCAGATGTGCAAATTCTGGCTTTGGAGCAACAGCTTTTGGAGCGGGGTAATGAACTTGCTGCCTTAAGAGAAAGCCTCACGCTGTTTAAGGAGCAGGATACCAGAGATGCATCAGGAGAAAGCTGTGATCAGACTCCAGAACCGGCAAATGATGCCGTCAGGGCCTCCCATGACAGTCCTGCATATATACCTGACCTCCTAGAAGATACAAAAGAGGAGGAGTCCACCTTGGTGGCTGAGGACACCTCTGTCTTGTCTGTCTCTGCTGATAATGAGAGCAGTCCAGAACTCATTGGACCCCAGTCTGAGTCTCCAGGAGAATCTAAAGGAGCTTCTTCTGATGAGATGATCACCAGTAGTGATTCAGAGGTGGCCCACAGCAGTTGGACCCTCCTGGAAGCAGTCAACCATGATGGAGGCCAGGAGTGGCCCTCCATTCTGCAGGACTTTGGCCAGTTGCAGCTGCAGTCATGGGAAGAGACCAGTGTGGACCATGAAACCACCACAGTCCAAGAAGAGTCCTCCTCTGTTGTTATCCAAGAAAAAGTGCAGATTCAACTTACTCGGCAGGGTACCTCCTCAGATTACTCCGACCTGACCTCTGGTCAGGTCTTTGCTCAGACCCTTGCTGAGGAACTCCAAAAGAGATATAGTGAGCTTCTGGCTGAGCTACAGAGGCTCAGAGAGACCTCTACAGATTCACAGGAGAAAGTCCAGAGCCTTAAGAAAGAGAAGCAGTTGCTGGAAATTGCCAACGTGGAGGTAGAGTCCCAGGTCCAGAGCATTGCCAAGGAGCTCAAGTCAGCCAAGGAGGAATTGGATGAGCTCTCCCAACAACACATTTCTGTGGTTGAGAAGCACTGGGTTGAAATGAACCTTTTACAGGAAAAGATATGTATCTTGCAAACTGAAACTAAAACCAAGGAGGAAAAGATTCAGGCCCTCCAGTCAGATCTAGTGGAGGCCAAAGAAGCCCACTCTGAGCAGGAGGCCCAGGTCAGGATGCTGAATGTTCAGCTTGAGGATAGAGAGCTTTACACCTCTGAGCTGGAGCAGAAGCTCCAAGATATGGAGAACAGCCTGCTGGAATATTCTCAGACGACAGACCTGAACAATGCCTCCTTGTCAGAGAAAGACTCCAAGATCAATGACCTACAGCTTCAGCTCACTGAGAAAGAGCAAGAGATGATGGAGCTCAGTGATAGTGTGTCTGCCAAGCTTCTCCAGGCAGGAGAAGAGAAAGTCCTAATTAACAGTGAGGTCAAGAGGCTAAAGGAGCAGATAACTGAATTAGAGAAACAGAAAGTCAGTGATGAGCACTCAGATGTTGATGTAGATAATCCTGTGAGGCTGCGAAAGGAGAAGGAGGACCTGGAAATCCAACTGACAAACCTGAAGAAGAAACTTCAGGTGGCACTTGTGCAACGCAAAGAGCTTATAAAGAAAGTGGCTGATTTTGAAGAAGAAGCCATGAAATGGAAAGAGCAGAGCAGCCCAACAGCAGAGACTTCTACAAATATGCTTGGAATAATAAAGAACAGAGAACAAGAGATTGAGGAATTGAAGGCCAAGCTCAGTGAAGTCAAGGAAGCCTTAATATCAAAAGAGCAAATAGTTGAGACTCTAGAGCAGAAAATTAGGCAACATGATCAAGTTCTAGTGGAGACCCTTGCTCTAAATCAAAAGCCAAGTCAAGAGGTTGAGCACTCTCAGCAGATTGACAATTCTGCTAGCATGACTGAGTTGCAGTCCCAAATGACCTCTCTTGAGGCAGAGTGTGAGGCACTACAAAAGAAACTCCTGGAAGCCCAGGAATCTCGTAAGGAAACCATTCGCAAGGCCAAAGAGAAAGACCGTCACCACCGTGAACAGCTAAAGCAGCAAAAGGAAGAATACAGTGAACTTTTGGAACGTTTTCGGGTCCAAGGTAGTGAGCAGGAAGTTCTTCTCATTAAACTGAAGGAACAAGAGGAAGAAAACAGACAGAAAAAGATGAACACAGAAAAGGATGATTTGATTCATCAGGAGACTAAGGCTGTTCCCAAAAAACTAAAGAAACCAACAGAAAGTGGTTGGGTCCAGGAGGGCTGGGTAGATTTTCCTGCAACTGAGACTGACATAGGACAACCAGAGTTGGGTGGTGAGCCTGTTCAGCATCTTGAAGTACAAGTTGAGACGCTCTCATCAGAAACTGAGGCATGTCTTCAAACACGCAGGGAGGAAGTCCAGGCTGCACAGATGGCTCGCACAGAGCTAGAGGAGCAACTTCAAGAAACCAAGGCCAGTCTCTATCAAAAGGAGAATGAACTCCTGCACTTTGTTAGAGAGCTAGAGGGTCTGAGAGAAAAGGAAAGGCAGATTGATGTTCTTTCAGAGGATACCGCTTGTCTACGAGTAAAATACCTCCAAGCAGAATCTTACATTGAAACCCTGAAACGAGAAGTTGAGGCTGCATCCAAAGCAGCATCCGAGTCCTCTATTGGAATTCTGCAGGCTGAAGTGGAGGAAGTCAAGCAGTTCCTCGACAACAAGAACCAGGAGATCATGCAGCTAAGTCAGCAGCTTAGTGAGCAGAACTCACTCCTTTATTCAGTGCAGAACACGGTAGCTGAAAAGGACCAGTTGATAGCATCTTTACAAAAAGCACTCAGGGCTGAGCAAGAGAAGGCAGAAAGGCTAGAGGCTGAGCGTCCACAGAACCAAGAGGAAGAAAAAGACAGTGAGGCTAAGATTCAACAGCTTCAGCGGAAGTTCCAAGCTGCTCTGATATCACGGAAAGAGGTCCTCAAAGAAAACAAAATCCAGAAAGAGGAGCTAGCCTCGAATAAGAAGGTAATAGCCGAGTTGCAGCAGAATCTTGAGACTAAAGAGGATAAGCAGGAGAAGCTACGAGCAGAGAAAATTAAGCTGATAGAGGAGGTTGATCGGGCCTTACTGGAGAACCAAAGCCTAGGGTCATCCTGTGAGAGCCTTAAGCTGGCCATGGAAGGCATAATAACAGAGAAAGATTCTTATAAGAGAGAAGCAGAGATTGCCAAAGAAGAGGCAGCAAGAGCCTGCCAAGAATGGGAGGAAAAGATTCAAGGAATGAAGGATGAGTATGAGACACTGCTAAAATCCTATGAAAACGTGAGTGATGAGGCAGAGCGCGTGAGACGTGTACTTGAAGCTGCCAGGCAGGAGAGACAAGAGCTGGCAGCTAGAGTGAGAACTCATGAGGCTGCCAGGCAGCAGGCTGAGAGACAGGCAGAGGAAGCCCATAAAGAAGTGGATTCAGTTAAAGACAAGATGAGAAAGTTCGCCAAAACAAAGCAGCAAAAAATAATGGAATTAGAAGAGGAGAATGAGAAGTTCAGAGAGATGGAGGAAAAAAAAGAAATAAAGCGAGAGGACAAGGCACTGAAATTTGAGCTCGAAAGACTGAAAGAAGAGCTGATGACTCTGAAAACTGATCTGGATGCTACAGTTGCGGAAAGAGACTCTTTAGGACAGCAGGTTGAGGAACTGAAGGAATTTGCCCAAGAGAAAATGGACAGTCAAACTCAAGCTACATCATTAAGCTCTGAAGTAATTGTGGAAGAATCTGCTGTCACCCAGCAATTGCTAAATGTCATGACTGACTTAGCCCAAAAAGAGCCTTTTAAGAGTCAGTCAGAAGAAGCTCCAGCTGAGGAGGGGGTGATGTTAATTGCACCAGAAACACATCCACATCCTGCTGAGGAGAGGATAAAAATGGAAATTACTGTAAATGAAGGTACACAGGTTTTACTTGAAGATAAAATAAGGGAGGTGGAGGCAGCTCTTAGCACAGAGAGGGAACTAATCCAAGGACAAGAGGCTGATTTCAAGGCTGAAGTGGCCTCTCTGGAGCAACAGCTCCAGGAGGGCAAAGAAAGGGAGCATACTCTTATGACCTCTCTAGAGCAGTGCATCCAGGAAAGCAAAGAGAAAGAACAGCGACTAATGCAGGAGAGTTCTAGGTGGGAAGCCCAGGCCAAGGAAGTCCGCAGAAGCCTCGAAGCTGAGAAGGATGATCTTGAGGAGCGTCTGATGAACCAGTTAGCCCAGCTCAATGGCAGCATCGCAGGCTACCAGCAAGATGCAGCAGACACCCGGGAGCGCCTTGTTGAACTGCAACGGGAAGTGGAGAGGTTGGGGAGAGAGAAAGCTGAACTTGAGGCCCAGGCTCAGAGTGAGAGAGATCGGGGAGCCAGGCTGGAAGAGGACAAGAGGCAGGCCCAGAGAGAGCGGGATGAGGCAGAGGCAGAATCAGGCAAGCAGAGAGAGCTGGAACAACAGCTGAAGTCTGCCCAGAGAGTCAAAGAGGGAAGCCAGAGCAGAGCACGGCAGCTGGAGGAGCTTTTAAGAGAAAAGCAACTGGAGGTGCGTCAGTTACAGAAAGACAGTATCCAATATCAAGAGAGAATCAGTGAATTGGGCAGGGAGGTCAAAGCACTGCATCTTAGCCGTGATGAGATCCAGAAAAAACTGGAACAATCCCATCTGGAGACCTCCAAAGCCATTGAGGACATGAAGGTGACTGAAGCTGAGCTGGTTACCTGTAAAGGACAGCTGGATGAGGCCCAGAAAGAGGCCAGCAAGGTGTTGGCTGGAAAGATAGCCTGTGAACAGACAGCACTACAGAAGGAGGCTATGATGAAAGTTGAGGCAGAGCAGACCTTGGACTCTGTGAGGTTCAGGCTTGGAGCTGAGCTGAAGCAGATGGAGCTGAGGCTGGAAGAGGCTTACAGAGAGAGGGAGAAGGAAGAGGAGGCCACACTCGAGGCCAGGGATATCGCAGAGGGAGCTAAGAGACAGGCACAGGAAATGCAGTTCCGTCTGGATGAGTCTCTGGCCAGGCTGGCTGCCTTCTCACGCTGCATGTCCTCACTGCAAGATGACCGGGACAGAGTTTTGGAGGAGGCCCGGCAGTGGGAGACCCGCTTCAACAGTACTCTCCAAGGGAAAGAGTCAGAATTACGTGAAGCTGAAACACGGGCCAAAGAACTGGCTGACCAGCTTCAGAAAGAAACTGCACTCAATGAGGAACTACAGCTTGCTATCAACAGGTAAGAACTGGATTTGTGGCACTTCCATAAATTCTCTGTCCTGAATATCTACACAGGACTTTGAAAAAAAATGTGTACGCTTTCAGGAAATTACATGTTTGAAGATGTGATTGTTTTGAACCTTTCTTTCAGATTTGAGAAAACAGACAAGGATTGGCAAGTGAGATTAGAAGAAGAAGAAAAGAAAGTTCAAGAGATCCAAGCTGCCCTGGAACAAGAGAGTGTGAAGCTTGAGCGAATCAAAACTGAGATGGAGAGCAACAAAACTGAAACATGTGCTCTGGAAGATGAGATGGAGGGCCTATGTCACAGGACACAAGCTTTGGAGGAGGCTGTGGAGAGGTTGCAGGGTGAACTCAACCATGCCAGGGCAGAACTTAGTGAAAGGGAGGCTGGGGAAAGGAGGTTGTGTCTGAATGTGGAGCAGCTAGAGACAGATTTGCGCTCTTCCAAGGTCCTGACAGAGAGCCTGCAGACAGAGCTGAGTGAGAAGGAAAGACGAGAGGTGGAACTGCTTGGGGAGAAGGAGCAGGCTGTCACTCAGGTATTTACAATACCAAGGGTATTTACATTAATCTATGTGTGTATTTATTTATCTATCTTCTGTCTGTCTGCTATAATGTACCTCAAGATTTTATGTATGTAATCCTTTTAGGCCGCAGAAGAAGCTAGAAGGGAGGCTGACAGCAGAGCACAAGAAGCCGAGAAGGAGCTAGAGAAGAGGAGAGAAGAATTCCGGGATTTGGAAGATAAACTGGGGAAGGTCGAGGAGGAGAGCAACCACAGAAAAGCCAGACTAGATTCATTCATGAAGGCTATGGGCTCCCTGCAGGATGATAGAGACTGTGTTCTCAACATGTACAAGCAGCTAGAGGAAAAGCATTTGCAGGTAAACTACAAAATTCTGAAATTGGATATGGTATACAAAATGTTAATTTTGGCTATACACACCAAAGGCGAATTTGTCACCCAGTGGCCTGACTTTCACTTTTGTGTGCCAGGTAATGATGGAGAAGGATGGTCTGATCCAGGAGGCTGCAGCAGAGAACAACAGCCTGAAGGAGGAGCTACGCTCCCTGCTGGTCCAGAGAGATGACCTGTATGCTGAGAAGGGTAAGCTGTCTGCCCAGCTCCATGGCTACCGAGAAGAACTCAACCAAGTCCTCAGCATGAAGGAGTCTCAGCACAAACGGCTTCTGGCTTCCCAGCAAGAGCGCATCGCCTCTCTGGAGAAGCAGTGCCAGGATCTGGAAGCTCATATTAAGAGTTTTGGCAAAGATGGAGATACAGAGATGGAGGTCATGGTGAGCAGGGTGGAGAGGGAGACCCTTAGCCAGACTGCTGACAGTAGGGACATGCCTCAGGTGAAGGATGCTCCTGGGGCAGAGGTTGAAAAACTGAGGGAGCAGCTGCATGCTGCCAGGGACCAGGTGGAGACCCTAGAGCAGAGTCTACTCGAGGAAAGGCAAGAGAAGGTGGCCAGGGGCAAAGAACTAGCTGAGTTGCGTTGGGAGGGGGGTGTGATGCGAACCGAGTCAGAGAGTGCCCAGGAGAGAGTGGCAGAGCTGGCCCAGGACTTGATGGTCGTTGAACAAAGGCTGCTTGAGGAGCAGGAGCTGACAACCCAAATAAGGGCAGAAAACGAGTCATTTGGAAAGGCCATGGCCTCCCTTCAAGACAGCAGGGACCAGGCAGTAATGAAGGCCCAGGAACTGAGTTTTCAGCTGGAAGAGATGAGCAAGGCAGGGGACCATCCAGTGCACAGCACCCCTAAAGGCTCAACTGGAGAGGTGTGGGGTTTGAAGAATGCACTACAAGCTTTGCAGAATGACAGGGAGCGACTGGTTAGTAACATGTTTAAAAAGAAAATGTCTTTTGTAAATGCACCATAAACATTAAAATAATTCCTCGTGGTTTTTGACTTTATTATGTTGATTTTCTTAGACATAACCCAATGCCACACTTTTTTGTTCTCTTGTACTTGTGCAGCTGGAACAGCTGCAGAAACAGACCTCTGAGCTGCAGAGACAGAAGTTGGAGTTGGCTCGACTGGGAGCAGGAGAGCTGATCCAGGTCAGCCAGGAGCTGCGTGAGGAGAAAAGAATGGCTGAGGAGCAGCTAACTCTCATTAAGCAGCTGGAAGAAGCGATGGAAACAGGCAAGCAAGAAATCGAAACATTACGGTAAGTCACAATGACACACCTTAATGTTTACCAGTGTAAAATTGTGTTAAGGAGCCACTGAGTTAATGCCAGTGCACCTGTGTGTGTGTTTTCTGTCCAGGCTCGAGCGTATCGACTGGATGGCTCAAGCAGAGCAGCTTAAGCAGCAGACCCTCGCCACTCTCTCAGAACGCGACCAGCAACTTCGCCAGCTCACTGCCATGCTGGAGGAGGCCCATGCACCGAAGCGCAAACACCTGGAAGAGCACTATCAGAGAGAAGTAGGGGTGTCTAATATTTACCTCTAACCAAAAGTGGAAGCAGAAACTTTGTAAAAACACAATGTAAATATTAAATGCCGATTTACATTTAGTGGTGTTATATGATTTGTAAAGATTCTGCTCTTCATAATATACGTAAAGTTAATAATGAGATTAGGTTGGTTATTAGGTAAATAATGAGGTTAGTTCCCTTGACTCTTGTTATTTGCTCAAAGGGTACAGAGGAGGTAGACAGTGCACCCGGCGCACCACAGGAGCGAAGTAGCCCCCTAGAGAACCACACCTGCATGGCTGAGGTTAAAGAGCTACAGCGGAGGTAATGACATGATTAAAACCTTATCGGGAGAAGGGTATTAACTGTGGCATGGTGATGAGGAACTTGCCAATGTTAAACTTTTATCCATCAGGCTAGATGAGGAAATGGATCAGAGAATGGCAATTGAGGAGCTGCTAATGGCTGCGCAGGATCGACTCAAACGGTATGAACTGTATCTTAATTTCAGCTCCCAGTTCATTCACTTGCCATGGGAGGTACATGAATGTGTTGGTGTTTATACAGTCCATTGTTGTTAGTCACGTCTGACGTGGATGTAGCTCTATTTTGGACTAGCACAGATCGCTGTGTCGATGCAGTGGTAGTGTATAGCACCCATGCAGCGGTTTGTGCTAGTCCCAAATAGGGCTAGATTACTATATATAATATAGTTGATACAATGTATTCCAAATAAGAATTCATTTTCCCTGATTTTTTTTTTATTATCTGCTTTAAGACAGAATTTTATCTTCAGCATATGACACCAAGCACCTCATTGAACGCTGGAAGTGTCAGAGTATTTCTGCATGGTATCTTTTGGTTGACGTGCACCTCGTAGCCTAAAATTGCTTGAGCCTTCTAAATCAAATAAAAATGGGTCGACAATTTTTCTCAAATGATTTGTGACATTTGCACGCCTCTTTCATGTCAACAGTCATTCCCAAGGTGAATGGCACTCTGCGCATGAAGCGTCATACTCAGAAACTGCCGTCCTTATTGAGCCACCGGATGGGGCTGTCACACAGGTAAGCACCAATGACACCAACTAATCTCTTAATAACAATAATAGGGGCGTCTGGGTGGCGTGGCGGTCTATTCCGTTGCCTACCAACACAGGGATTGCTGGTTCGGATCCCTGTGTTACCTCTGGCTTGGTCGGGCGACCCTACAGACACAATTGGCCGTGTCTGTGGGTGGAAAGCCGGATGTGGGTATATGTCCTGGTCGCTGCACTAGCGCCTCCTCTGGTCGGTCGGGGCGCCTGTGGGGGGGGGGACTGGGGGGAATAGCGTGATCCTCCCACGTGCTACGTCCCCCTGGTGAAACTCCTCACTGTCAAGTGAAAAGAAACAGCTGGTGACTCCACATGTATCGGAGGAGGCATGTGGTAGTCTGCAGCCCTCCCCGAATCGGCAGAAGGGGTGGAGCAGAGATCAGGACAGCTCGGAAGAGTGGGGTAATTGGCCGGATATGATTGGGCAGAAAAAGGCAGAAAACAAAAAAACTGTAACAGTAGCAATGTCTTCACAATATCCTTAAAGCTCACACCTCCTTTTTTGTTATCCCAGACCAGGAGAGGTGGCCCAGGCCTGATGCGGATGCTACGTGTGGCCTTCTGCTCCCGCCAGCGCACCCCCCTCCTGTTCTCCCTCTATCTGCTCACTGTGCATGCCCTACTGCTGCTGTGCCTGGGGGGCTATCTCTGAGACCATCTCCATTTAGAGAGCGGGTGTGGGTTGGCTGGGGGAAGAAGAAATATGACACACACTAAACTGAAGCCATCACCATATTTTATACTGTTACGCATAAAAAGATGCTCAGCAGGGGATGAATAAAGTTCTATACCCACTAATAATGCACTTTTGGTACAATACAAAAAAAATGTATTGACCTGACAAAGATCCATGTGGGATTGAAACGCTGTCCTATTAAATTTTTGTGGCTTAGAATAAGTGTGCAGGGCATTATCCCCCCTTTTTCTCACTGATAATGTTCTTACAGCCTTGCACCTACGTGACGTGTGTATGATTACTTTCCCTCGACAATACAGAAAATGTGTCATACTTTTAGCCAAAGTATATAGATTTATATAGGACTCGTTGAAAGCAATCATTGAATTTTATCAGTGTTTTATGATACTGACTTTTGACTCCTAGTTATTGTAAACCCAGCACAATGCATTCGAACTAAGAGGAAAAGACACTGGCCGGACGCAGCCTCTAACTCTACATTTGTTGTATTCTGTGTTCGGATAAAGCTTTAGTTTTCCTTTTTAAGAATTCACTGATAATGTTAGGACTTACAGTAAAGTGTTTTGGGCAAGTAGTGTTGTTCATGTGCCTTTAGTCTTGGATATATAAGGGTCACTTTATGTTTGGATGGCTGGAGGCCAAGGATGTGTTCTTCTCCCCTCCTACTCTTGTGTCGTCCACAAAAAAATGAGCACAGTGCAATTTTTGTTCTAATACATTCCAACGATGACTTTTCCCCATTACTTTCCTGGTATAATTCACATGTGAAACAAAACAAGTGTTGGCAGACTGGCTCGTGTGTGAGTCTCTGTGCTCTCTTGGCAGATTGCAGTTTGTACACTGACTGGATGCGGGTCTTCCTTCTACATGTCTGGTCAGGTACTCCACGCTTCATCGTCGCACATGTTAAGTTCATACGTTTTGGTCTGTAGAGTTAAGTGTCAAGAGTAAGTCGGCGTTCAGATGTCGCCACAGAGTGGTTTCATTCCAGACTTAAAAAGATTGTTTTTTTTCCTAGTTACGTCCACACTGCTCTTATGTAGTTTTATTATTTTGTCCACGTGTTTGAAATGCTAACGTTACAGTCTATCTGACGTCATCCTGTCCACGTTGTGTCTTTAATACATTCATCACTGATGGTTAAAATGACTACTCTAAACCTATTTGTTTAATGACATTGTTCCATACATCTTACATAAACTACACTTTTACTGTAAATTACCTTGTACAAGGGCTGTAAAATGAAAATATAATGTCGGTTCTGGTGAATAAATGAGTTAACTACCATTTCAAAAGATGCTATTCGTACTATTTCAGCTTTCCACAAGCATAGGATTTGCTGAGTGGGACTGATGGAAACTTTATGAATATACAAACTCAGCATAATTGAATACGTCTGCAGCTTCATGAATATTTTAGCTTGTGTAAAACATCATCATATCAACTTAGCTAATCATCCATCCATCCATTCTCCAAGCCGCTTATCCGAATATGGGTTGCGGGATGCTGGAGCCTATCCTAGCAGTCATTGGGTGGCAGGTGGGGAGACACGCTGGACAGGCCGCCAGTCCATCATAGGGCCGGCACACACATTCATGCGGGAGAACATGCAAACTCCACACAGAGGATGACCTGGGATGACCCCCCAAGGTTGGAAATCCACCGGGGTTCGAACCCAGGACCTTCTTGCTGTGAGACAACCACACTAACCACTGCGCCACCATGCCACCTTAGGTAATCAGCCAAGCCAATAGTGGGACAGTTTTGGCGTAACAGCGGGTTCCAATTAACCGCTGCCCCTTGAAACAGACCTCGGCTGACTAGAATAGGACAGCTCAGCTCTTCAGGTGGAGGCTGTATAGACTCAGATGGATATGACGCAAGGAATTTGTTGCAGTTAAGATGCTCTGGCAGAACTTGCCTTATCAGTTGTATTAATCATAATAAAGTACTTTAAAAGGCACTTAGCTCAACTGTGCATTCAGTATCCACCGCTTTAAATATAATCTTTTTGGCGAAGCTGCCCCCTAGTGTTGAGACTATGCAATGGTTATATATTATTACTGTCAATAGTGGTAGTAATAGCAGTAGTAGTAGGAAGAAATGGAAACGGATGATCCGCTGTGGCGACCCCTAACGGGAGCAGCCGAAAGTAGTAGTAGTAGTAGTAGTAGTAGTAGTAGTAGAAGTGATAGAAATAGTATCGTCATCATTCAAAGTCAAGGTCATTCAAAGTGATTTACAGGCAAAAGATAAGAAAAAAACCATTATAAAACAAGCTTGTATATAATTATACAGCCTATACATAACTGAACTTACTTACTAAAAGGGTGTTCATGGGGATGACATGAGAGTGAATCTATTTGGTTTTTTTTTTTAAGTCAATCAATAGAATGTGTTGTGAATGATACGAGCCAAAAAATTATGACCACTCAGGTGAACCGAATAATGTTCATCATCTCCATACAAGGCACATATGTCAAGGTCTGGGTAGATCAGATGGTAAGCGAACAATCAGTTCTCATAGTCAACGTGTTGGATGCAGGAGAAATGGGCAGGAGTAAAGACCTGAGAGACTTTGACAAGGTTCATATTGTTATTGCCAGACGACTGGGTCAGAGCATCTCTGAAACGGCAAGGCTTGTGGGCTGCTCCTGGTCAGCAGTGGTGAGTACCTACCGACAGCGGTCCGAGGAAAGAGAAACCACAAACCGGCGGCAGGGTGTTGGATGCCTCAGGCTCATCGATGTGTGAGGGCAACGAAGGCTGTCCCGTCTGGTGCGGACCGACAGAAGGTCTACTGTAGCACAAGTCACAGAAGATTATAACGATGGTTACGGGAGGAATGTGTCCCAATACACAGTGCATCGCACCCTCTGTGTATGGGGCTGCGTAGCTGCAGACCGGCTAGAGTGCCCATGATGACCCCTGTCCACCGGTGGAAGCGCCTACAATGGCCACGCGAGCGTCGGAACTGAACCTGGGAACAGCGGAAGATCCCCTGGTCCGATGAGTCCCGTTTTCTTTTAGATCACGTGGATGGCCGTGTACGTGTGCGCCGTTCACCTGGGGAAGTGATGGCACCAGGATGCACTGTGGGAAGACGATAAGCTGGTGGAGGGAGTGTGATGTTCCGGGCAATGTTCTGCTGGGGAACCCTGAGTCCGGGCCATTCATGTCGACGTCAATTTGACACGTGCCATGGTGCGCCCCTTCATGGCAATGGTGATGGCAGCGGCCTCTTTCAGCAGGATAATGCGCCCTGCCACCCTGCACACATTGCTCGGGAATGGTTTGAGGAACATGGTGAAATGCTCCAAGGTGTTGCCTTGACCTCCAAATTCTACAGATATCAGTCCGACTGAGCATTCTGTGGGATGCGCCGAACCGACAAGTCCCGATCCCCAACTCGCAACCTACAGGACTTGAAGGATCTGCTGCTAACGTCTGGGAGCCAGATACCACAGGACACCTTCAGGGGTCTTGTAGAGTCCATGCCTGGGCAGGTCGGCGCTGTTTGGGCAGCATCTGGAGGACCATCGGCATATTAGGCAAGTGGTCATAATGTTTTGGTTCATCGGTGTAGCGATATTCGCTCATACTGCCGTGCACGCGCGCCGTATCCGCGCTTGCCCCCCCCCCCCCCCGTCATCTCAGAGCTTCTCATTAAAGGACATATCGTGCACATATCGTAGACATCTCATTAAATTCATTAAAGGGCGTTTCGGGGTCTTAAATCGTCGAAGCGCAGCGTTTTCACCTTAGGAAGGTAAGATTTATGTGGTTTCCTTTGAATTTCACTGCTCTCTCTATCATCTTGCTTTACGCAGCGGGGAACTTTATTTCAGGAAGTTGGTAAATCCAGAAGCTGTCTTGTTAAAGCAGCTGGGGGTGAATCTTGAATTTTTGGATTCAAATGCAATTTTGTTAAACAGCATGACACATATATAATCATTAAATTAGGCCAACATCATAAATAGTGTCACTGTAGTCAAAAATCTTTTTAAAAAAAAGGATACAGCATAAGTATAAGTTCGATACTATCACTACTACTACTACTACTAACAACAACAACAATAATAATGATAATAGTGATAATAATAATAGTAATAACAATTAATGAATGATGATAATGAATGATTTATATTTGCCTCAGAAGAGGAAAAGAAGACGGCTGGTGATATTGTCATTGTGTTACATAGGGTTGCATTGTTCATGCAATTCTGCTACATGAGCACAACATCGTTACATCTCCTCTGAATTTGATTTCAGATTCATCATTCCTTTAAGAGACACAGACGTAGAGTAATCCTTTATCATGAGCAAACGCTGCCTCAGTGCTGCGTGTAACTCCACTTCCTTTCTGTGACTTCTGCAAAGTGTGAGCTGGACTTGTGGCTCTGCGTCAGTTTTTCCGCTACCGAAACAAATGGTGGTCTTAAACAGTTAACAGGTCACACAAATGCACTGGAGCATGTGATTTCTGATGACAGCCGACCTGAGCACTAAGTATTCACAAGCTGGCTGATATACACACGGCTTTAATTTTTGTGCGGTGTATGGTTTTATTCTGCCAGATGTGGAAGTCAGCGGTGGGCCACAATGTCAACGTGAAGGTGGCTTCAGGGGGGGATGACTGGGAGACGGACCCTGACTTTGAGGTATGTCTGTAGGGGTGTAGAGGAGGTGGTGGCGGCTCTCCCTGGATTTCATTGTCGTGGTGACAACTTCTGTCGCTTATTTTGCCTCTGTAAAAGATGTGGTTTCAACACAGAGGTTGCGGTGTGTTTCAGAATAACGTATCGGAGCAGGAGCAAAGGTGGGGGTCCAAGACCATCGAGGGGTCGGGGCGAAAAGAGCACATCAGGTAAGTGGGCAGAAATGTTGAAATGTGCCTCGTCTCTCTGTATGACATGCAGATGTGCAGCGCAGGTTCACTGGTGGAGATGTGATAATAGCTGCTGCAAGTGCAGCATGTAGGAGGTCAAAGGACATCAAGAGGGTGCTGTGTAGCAACAGGAAAAGGAAGTGAGACTAGACGACAGGCTCCCAAACGAGCTGTCCTAATATGGATAATATGGGTTGATGACAATGAGCAACCGTCTCAGAACAATTTCAGAAACAATTCATAAACCCAGAGGGTCCACTTGATTTGCAGTCTGGTATAAAAACATACGACGCATCGCACAAAAAAGCAATGTGAAAAGTTGATAAAGACAAATTACACAGGGAAATACAATACAGTAAAAATGCAAGTCTGCTGCAGAGTATGGTGTGCAAAAAAAAAAAAAAGAAAAGAAAAGAAAAGAAAAAAAGCAGCCTGTTTGACTCGGAACATGTACCAGAATAGAGCTTACGTAAGGGTGCGTAGATTTTAATATATTTTTGTGTGTGTCCACTGCTGGTTTTTGTCTCCATCTTCTGCTGGCCAAATAAAAGTACTGATATTGAATATCAACACTAGTACTCCATTTAAAAAAGGTGATCTCAGCCTTGCCACATTATTCACGCCTATTGCCCGTCTCCGGCCTCCATCAGCTGCATTAAAGCTTTCAGCTATACTGAATCACTTTCAGTATCTGCACACCACCACAGTATGTGTGTGTATGTCTATGTAGATGTGTGTCTGTGAGTGCAGGTTTTGTAGATTATTTCATGCCTGACCCGTATATGACCGTCCAGTGTTACAGAGCTCCGGCAGAAGGTGTCTCAGGAACACGAGAAGGTGAAGGAGAAGGAACAAGCCCAGGCTCCCAAAGCCTCCTATGGCTATGGAGGCAAGTTTGGAGTGGAGAAGGACCGCATGGACAAGGTTAGACTGACAAAACATCAACACCAACAATGATAAAGACGTGATATCACTAGCATAAATCTGGTACCTGTTTACTGGAAATGACCTGCAGGAATGTAGCGATTTCCTCCCTCCTTAATTCTGTATCCATCATTCATACGGTACGGAGTTAGATTAGTCTAAAAAATAAACACATTAAAACAAAGAACAACGTTTTACACATCTACCGTTTCCTTTAAAAGACTCATAAACCACAATCAGATTTTCCTAGATACAAAAACTTTGCAATGGTTAACTAAAGAAAAAAAATTCCAGACATTTCTTTATTTGAATTATACAGTTCTATAGTGATTCTTTTTTTGAGAAAGAGGTCTGGATTGAGTTGGATGAAGTGGTGGAATGTACCCAAGGAGGAGAGAGTGGTGATTGGAGAGGGCTTAAATGGACATGTTGGTGAAGGGAACAGAAGTGATGAAGAGGTGATGGGCAGGTATGTTGTCAAGGAGAGGAATGTGGAAGGACAGAGGGGGATGGATTTTGCAAAAAGGATGGAAATGGCTGTGGTGATACGTATTTCAAGAAGTGTCGAAAAGTGCACACAGGTGAACTATATCTTATGCAGGAGGCGCGATCTGAAAGGGATTGGAGACTGCAAGGTGGTGACAGGGGAGAACGTAGCTAGGCAGCATCGGACGGTGGTCTGTAAGATGACTTTGGAGATCAAGAACAGGAAGAGAGTGAGGGTAGAGCCAAGGATCAAATGGTGGAAGTTGAAGAAGGAAGAGTGTTGTGTGGAGTTCAGGCAGGAGTTAAGACAGGCACTGGGTGGTAGTGGAGAGTTGCCGGATGGCTGGGCAACCGCTGCAGAAATAGTGAGGGAGACAGCTAGGAAGGTACTCGGTGTGTCATCTAGACAGAGGAAGGAAGACATGGAGACTTGGTGGTGGAATGAGGAAGTACAGGAAAGTATACGGAGGAAGAGGTTGGCGAAGAAGAAGTGGGATAGTCAGAGAGATGAAAAAAACTAAACAAGAGTACAAGGAGATGTGACGTAAAGCAAAGAGAGAGGTGGCGAAGGCAAAGGAAAAGGCATATGGGATTTGTACGAGAGGTTGGACACTAAGGAAAGAGAAAAGGACTTCTACCAACTGGTGAGACAGAGGGACCGAGTTGGGAAGGATGTGCAGCAGGTTAGGGCAATGAAGGATAGAGATGGAAATATGCTGACAAGCGAGGAGACTGTGTCGAGAAGGTGAAAGGAGTACTTTGAGTGGCTGATCAATAAAGAAAATGAGAGAAAGAGAAGGCTAGATGATGTGGGGATAGTGAATCAGAAAGTGTGGTGGATTAGCAAGGAGGAAGTGAGGGCAGCTATGAAGAGGATGATGAGTGGGAAGGCGGTTGGTCCTGATCACATATCTGTGGAGGCGTGGAGGTGTTGAGGAGAGATGGGGTTTTTAACTAGATTGTTTAACACAATCGTGGAAAGTGAGAGGATGCCTGAGGAGAGGAGAAGAAGTGTACTGGTACCGATTTTCAAGAATAAGGGTAATGTGCAGAGCTGTAGCAACTACAGAGGTATAAAATTGATGAACCACAGCATGAAGATATGGGAAAGAGTAATACAAGCTAGGTTAAGAGGAGAGGTGACGATTAGCAAGCAGGTGCTGCGATGTTTGCTTTGAGAATGTTGGTGGAGAAGTTATAGAGAAGGCCAGACGGAGTTGCACTGTGTCTTTGTGGATTTAGAGAAAGCATATGACAGGGTGCTGAGAGAGGAGGTGTGGTATGAGGAAGTCAGGAGTGGCAGAGAAGTATGTAGGAGTGGTGCAGGATATGTATGAGGGAAGTGTGACAATGGTGAGGTGTGCGGTTGGAATGACAGATGGGTTCAAGGTGGAGGTGGGATTACATCAGGGATCGGCTCTGAGGCCTTTCTTGTTTGTAATGGTGATAGACAGGTTGACGGACAAGATCAGGCAGGAGTCTCTGTGTACTATGATGTTCGCGGATGACATTGTGATCTATAGTGACAGTAAGGAGTAGGTTGAGGAGAGCCTGGAGAGGTGGAGGTATGCACTGGAAAGAAGAATGAAAGTCAGTCGGAGCAAGATGGAATATACATATGGAAACGAGAGGGAGGACAGCGGGAATGGTGAGGATGCAAGGAGTAGAAGTGACGAAGGCGTATGAGTTTAAATACTGGGTGTCAACTGTTCAAAGTACCAGGGAGTGAGGAAGAGAGGTGAAGAAGAGAGTGCAGGCAGGACGGAGTGGGTGGAGAAGAGTGTCAGGAGGGATTTGTGACAGAAGAGTTCCAACAAGAGTTAAAGGGAAGGTTTACAAGATGGTAGTGAGACCAGTTATGTTGTATGGTTTGGAGACAGTGGCACTGATGAAAAGACAGGAGGTGGAGCTGGAGGTGACAGAGTTGAAGATGTTAAGATTTTCATTGGGAGTGACGAAGAAGGACAGGATTAGGAATGAGTATTTTAGAGGGACAGCTCAGGTTTGACAGTTTTGAGACAAACCAAGAGAGGCAAGATTGAGATGGTTTGGACATGTGTGGAGGAGAGATGCTGGGTATATTGGGAGAAAGCTGCTGAAGATGGAGCTGCCAGGCAAAAGGAAAAGAGGAAGGCCAAAGAGGAGGTTTATGGATGTGGTGAGGGAGGACATGCAGGTGGCTGGCGTGACAGAGGAAGATGCAAAGAACAAGAAGAGATGGAAATGGACGAGCCACTGTGGCAACCCCAAACGGGAGCAGCCAGCCGAAAGTAGTAGTAGTAGTAGTAGTAGACGACAGTTCTATAGTGATTATTCTTATATGGTATTTGAAATATTGAGACCGCATTTGCTGAATGCAAGACATGATTTAGTTTGCAGCTATTTACTTTTGCATGTAACTTGTAAATGTTCATGAGAATGTTATATATAAGGGGTTTAATGTCCCCAAATATTTGTGGTGGGTGGCACGGTGGCGCAGTTGTTAGCACGGTAGCCTCACAGCAAGAAGGTCCTGGCTTCGAACCCCGGGGTTGGCCAACTTTGGGGGTCATCCCAGGTCGTCCTCTGTGTGGAGTTTGTATGTTCACCCCGTGTCTGCGTGGGTTTCCTCCAGGTGCTCCGGTTTTCTCCCACAGTCCAAAGACATGTAGGTCAAGTGATTCGGCTGTATTAAATTGTCCCTAGGTGTGAGTGTGTAAGTCGGCCCTGTGATGGACTGGAGGCCTGTCCGGGGTGTCTCCCTGCCTGCCTCCCAATGACTGTAGGGATAGGCTCCAGCATAAGTAGGATAAGAGGCGTGGATAATAGATGGATGGAAATATTTGTGGTTTTCTGTCAGAGTTGTCTTTGACAAATGGCCGGAATAACAATGAGTCTGTCCAGTTGATCTATATGGTGGTCTAATGCTTAATGTGCTATTGCTGTGTCTGTGTCTCTACTTCAACACAGGGGGCTTTGGGACATGACTATGTTTCCCAAGTCGAGAAGCATTCTTCCCAGAAAGACGCAGCGGTGGGGTTCGGTGGGAAATTCGGTGTTCAGAAAGACCGTGTCGACAAGGTGAGGAGATGGCTCTGCCATTTCTCTAAACCGACAATGCTCAAAACCATTCAGATGGAGTTGTTGCCCACCTCACACTAATGTGCAATGTGTTGTTTGTGCAGTCCGCCATGAGCTTCGCATACAAGGGGCAGGTGGAACAGCACACATCTCAGACAGGTAATAACCACTTTTTCCCCTCAACAGTACCGTCCCATCATAAAGTCATAAACCACCGAAGTAGCCATGTCCTCGTCTTTCTCACAAATGCTCAATGGTTTTAGATTACGCCAGGGGATTTGGGGGAAAATATGGGGTGGAGAAGGAAAAGGTGGACAAGGTTGCCCTCGGGTATGACTACAAAGGCGAGATGGAGAAGCACCAGTCACAGAGAGGTGAGCCAAGGTTACTTCATGGTGTTAAAAGTAGGCTCGTCTCGCGATATAACCGCCGATCACAATCTCCAACCACAATCTCCCTCACCAGATTATTCCAAGGGATTCGGGGGCAAGTTTGGTGTTGAGAAGGACAAAGTCGATAAAGCGGCCTTAGGCTACGACTATAAGGGAGAGACTGAGAAACACCAGTCACAGAAAGGTGAGGTTACAACCCCACATTTCATGTTCAGCTGTATTGTGATTTTTATTACACGTCTTTGTTGAATACTCGATTCTGATTGGTCAGTTACGGCATTCTACAGTCTGTTATTTCTGAATAGTAGACCATTACTCTGGACGCAGTTCTAACGGACTATTCTTTTAGCGGAAGCAAGTCATTTTTAAATCAATAAAATCAATATTTTGTGTCAAATTATTGATTACTTTAGTAAATAGCCGTGTAATAAGCGGGATGACCGGCTCACTGTACATTATCCCTTAAATAATAAAGTCACGGATCTCTGCGTTTAGATTATTCAAAAGGTTTCGGAGGTCGGTATGGAGTACAGGCAGACCACATGGATAAAGTGAGTATTGAATACCGGTGATAACTGATAATGATGGACACCCGGCTCTCAGGACCTTTCTGAATGAACTAATTTTCCCTCCTGTTGATGCCTGCTAGAGCGCAGCTGGCTTCTCGGACATGGAGTCCCCGACGTCTGCTTATGAAAAGACACAGCCACTGGAGGCTTGTGAGTTTCCCTTTTCTTTGCCTTATCTGTGCCATTCAGGCGGCTGCGATAAGCTTTCTGGAGGCCAATTCAAGCAAATGGAGCTGTTTGCCAAAGAGATATTTAAGTTAAAACAGAGTTGAATTGTTAGTTCCAATGGACTGCATCTTTTCTGTTCGTACATTAAGCTAGTGCAGGTGCGGGGAACCTTAAGGCCCGTTTTGAGAACATGGCGAAGGCATCAGATGAAGAGAACAGAAAGAAGGTAGAAGAGAGAGCCAGGAGACAGGCCAGAGAGAAGAGAGAGAAGGAACAGGCCGTACGCAAACAACAGGTAACCCCCCACCCAGTTTTCTAAATGTGTACTTGTAAATCTTCTGCCATACACATTGACCACACACATTATATTCTGATTAATAGGAACAGAGTAAAGAGGAAAAGTCGTGTCCGCCACCCATTCCAGACATGACTCCCGAGTCTTCGACCACACCAGCAGAATCCTTCAGGCCATTGCCTGAAATACCACCAGAAGAATACCAGCCGCCCGAGGTGCATCCCTCCATTGGACCTACGTATTAGCCTTTAAAAAAACCTTTATCCTCCTATCAATGGAGGAATTATTTTCCGAGCTGAGGGCTTACAATGAAACAATCTCAAATAATCTTTTAAATAGTCTCAGAGGTCAATGAGATATCTAACCAGTGACTTTTATGCAACGCCCTCAGGAGGAACCAGTCTATGAAGAGCCCCCATCTTTGCCCCCACGCTTAGACCATTTACTGGATGAAGTCCCGGAACAGCCGTTACCTGAGCCACAGGAGGAGGGAGTGGTGGAAGCAGAGGAAGATGACGGAGAGTATGAAGACATCGCTGCACCGCCCCCTGACCCCAATCAGTTGACAGGTAGTTTGACTTCAGCAAGATTTTTCACTATGGGATATGAAATACACATTAAGGTAATGTTTTCCTCTAATTACAGAATATGAAGACCTTCTACAGTATGGCCAGACTGCAGTGGCGATCTATGACTACCAGGGAGGTATGCATGACGCTTAAGGTTTTACCAACTGGAGCCTCTGTGCTCCTTCTTACATTACAGCAACAGATGTAGTACGGTCATTTCTCAACACCCGTGATGACACACTTTCCCTGGTCTTCATGCAGAGGCGGATGACGAGATCTCCTTCAACCCAGATGATGTCATCACACACATAGAGATGGTGGATGAGGGCTGGTGGAGGGGACAGTGCCACGGACAAGTTGGTCTTTTCCCTGCGGCCTTTGTGAGGCTGACACAGTGAGCGTCACAAAAACATCCCGTTGCTCATTAGCTCAAAAAGTTAAGGTGTCTCCTTTAGCTTGGGAAATTTTTTGCACAACACACAAGCAAGTCACCTGTGGAGGGTTTTAAAGGTTGCAATGTATAGCATAGAATGGGAGAATAAATCCTATCTTGCGCTAAATGTTTTGTAATCAGCGGATGAGGGTCCTTTTTGTCACTGAGTGATAAAACTGTTTTAGGAAGAGATTTGCTGTAATCAATGTATGAAGGTAAATACATTATTTACATAGTAATATCTAGAGTTAAAAATGCAGAGAGCTTTGTTGGCAGTTTTATTTTACACTTCCGTGCAATCTCCATTTCCAAAGTGAAATTATAACTGCTTTGCTTTGTCTGGAAAACAATGTGACTCAATAAAATATTTTGCCAAAAAACATGTTTTTCACTAGATATTATATATCACCGAGGACATTTGGTCATTGAAGTGGCAAACATACCTACACAATCGGAGGAAACACACTGGACCAAAGCAATTGAAGGAATCAGTTTTTCTGAATCTTTGACTGATTTGATTGACTCACTTAGCAGAGAACACTATAGATGAACTGCCTCCATTGCCATAGAACAATAAGCTACTCTGGGGCCATTCGCATAATGTTGACCTTGACTTGATGCTCCTTGTGCTAAAAATCGTAATCAAAAGGAATTTCTATTGAATTATAGCAGTGAACTGCTGAAAAGTTACTGTGGCACAACCAAAAATGCATCTGACCATCCACTGACCAGTAATGCTTTCAAAAGCATTAAGTCCACATTTATCACTTTTACACTCAGGGGTACATGGCATGAGCTGAGGTTCCCCGAGCCACAACTTTTTAACAGCAAAGCAACAGTCCTTTGATTTTCCTCAGTTCTACCAGGCAATGCCCTTCTTTTTTTTGCTTTGTCCTTTTTTTTTCTGCCGTTTGGCTTTCAGTTTCTTGGCCTGCCGTTGGTTCATCCATGCAGGGTACTGTCCATGTCCATCCAACTGTGTTTTCTTGTTGCGCTTGTTGTCCATGTCCATTTTCCCATCTGTAACACAAGAATCAGAATAGTCTGTATCGGCCAAGTATGTTTGCACATCCAAGAAATTTGACTGCGGTTTAAAGCAGAAGTTGTCTAAATCACAAGGACATTATGAGCAAAACCATTTTGTCCCAAATAGAAAAGGGGGGCACCCGTAACTTGTCTGTTTACTTAAAAGCCCTTACATATCATATGCCCTAAGAAGCTGTTAGTTTTACCTGTAGCAGTCTATACTACATTCTACACTAACCTCTTAACAAATAGCCTAATCTCCTGACAAATCCATGGATGGCTGTGTTGTCAAAGTATTTACAGACGTGTTTCCTTATTTACGTGAGCAAACAAGTGTGCGCAGATTGTGAGGCAAAAAGGGGCCACGAGTCTTGGGTTTGTAAACATTACTATATCCATTTCGAAGAGATCATCACGGAGAAATTGATTTAAAACGAAACAGCGCCTCACAGTTGTTGCGCTGTCGGTTGTACAAATTGCAAAGATGGTAAAAACAAGCGTGTACATTTTTAATCGCATGCCGAAAGGGAAAACTCCAATCAAAAAACGAAGAAGACAGGCGTGGATTCATGCAATCCGTCGGGAGGACTGGACGACATGGTCAGAAGAGCAAATATCAAACGCGAAGATTTGCAGAGAACATTTCATATCCGGTATGTATCCATTTCTTACACAAGTAAGTATTGGGATTGAACATACGTAAGTAACAGCTCCAAATGTGATACTGTCCTAGTAGAGCCACTGCCTAGCCTTCCTCAAGTTCGACAACGATTCCATCAGCTTTCTTGTGTCATGATGTTTCAGGTCATAATTTGACTCCAGCCTCGATCTTGTATAAATTAAATTCAACTTTATACTGGAGACATAAGACAAAGGTAGAAATAAACAACATCTTTGTTCAACTTGATTTAAAAGTTTTCTTCATTTTTTCAGTGGAGAGATCAGATGATCCAGACCACCCAGACTGGATTCCAAGTGTGTTTTTCTATCCTTTGTGTAAACTTACGCATGTGGTCTAAAAGGACCGGTTAAACTATGAGGGGCTTACCTTTGACTTGATGAAGCAAAACTTGTTTTCCTTCGATCCCAGATGGTAAAAGCAGTCTTGGACATGTCCACCAACAAAGTAATTGCATGGTTCTAAAGACTTGTATAGCTTCAGCAAGCATAAATGGATCAGGAAGTTTTTCTCCAGTGCTTGGTGTAAGTTTTGACTCACAATGCTTTCTGTCGTCCTTGCTTAGGCTTTCAACATATTCTGAGATTTCCATTTTCTCAAATTTGTAACTCTTCTCCATTTAACTTTAATTTTTATACGCTTTCATCTGGGAGTTTCATAGGTATGCACATTGTTTCTCAGCCATGTTTTGCCACACGTTCTGCGTGCGCATCTTGTTTACAACGCAGTTTTTACGTCACATGATAAGGGGTCTATTATTCCTCAGCAGGAAAGAAAAACTCTTAAATTATCACCTCACTAAAGTCTGAACTCGGCCCTGAGACAACCTGTTACCATGTCTTCCCTAATATCACAAATTCAGTTGGAGCTCCAGTATGACATCAACGAGAGGTGGCATATTTCCCTAAGTCATCAAAACTAAAACAACTTTTTTCAACAGAGCCTTTCATCTGAATCTTTAGACCCATGAAAACTTCAGATTTCTTTCAGCCATTGTTTCTAAGAGGTTCTCACTCACCGTCACCCTCTACCTCCTCCATTTTGACATCCATTTGTTTTTCCTTAATCTTCTTGGCTGGGACCACTGTGGCAATCTCTCCTATGTCATTCATGATGGCATCTCCTTTCCCATCCTGGCCTAAGGCTTGTTTCAGACGAGCCAGCTCTTTTGGGGCATTCTTCTTCCTCTTTTCTGCACGCATCTTTCTCTTCCATTTGCTTCTGAGACTTTTTGCCATGTTGGGGATGAGCTGAAGAACACACAGCATACGACGTTAAAACACTGTTGAGAAATACTACATGGGTTACATAAGAAGGAACAATATGGCTTCGCGTTACTGCTTATACGGACCGGCAAAAATACATTGCCTGGAAAACTGTGTTAAGATGTTTCACTGAATTACACCCACTGACTTGGTTACTGCTGAAACAGCGCCATGTCTACCGCACTAGCCTGTAGCTAGCTCGGTAGCAACCCAAAAGGCTAAATATTCAACTGCTAGGACAACGAACCACTACCATCAAAGCAAATACATATGAGCTAAAGTATGCTACTAATATTGTTATGAAAACGACAATAAAACAACGGAATCTCACTTACAGTCAACTACAGTTGTTAAAATAACTCCGCGGACACACACGGGCGCAGACTACACACGTGTTTACGACAGACCATTTGATGACGTTATTCTAACAAACTGAAACATGATTGGCTTCCGCAGTCAAGCCCGAGGATCGAAACGTCTGATTGGATAAGCACTCCGAAACCCCGGAAAGGTGAAGAATTGTCAACAAACCACAGACGTAATGTACGTCTGCGAGTTTCCTGTCCTGAAGTTTGAATCAGCGTGGATTGAGCACTCATTATTGTAGAGGAGCCCACTTTACAGCGAAGCAATGAGAAGCGTAACGGCTTGTTTGAACCCCTCTTTTGGTTAGTTTTAAACAAAGATATAAAGCGATGACGAGCAGCTCTTCAACCTCTCTGGCTCACACCTGCAGTTTTGGCTCTGTGCGTCAGAGCCCCTCACTCAGTTCAGATCTGGCACAGACGCTCTGCTCGCTGGACACCGCTGCGGATCAACTAATGATCCACAAAGACTTCCAAGCAGCTTTCGACACGTGTGACAAAGCACTGGCTCATCTCGCCACCGTCGAGAATGAGGACAGCAGGTGAGTGACACCACACTGAATGTTATGGGGAGCGGTAACGGGTCTCTCACACTTACCTGACTGCATTTTGCATCACTTGGAATGTGACTTGGAATGTGATGGCCTGGCGGCCTGTCCAGGGTGTCTCCTCTTCCTGCCGCCCAGTGACTGCTGGGATAGGCTCCAGCATCCCCCGCGACCCTGAGAGCAGGATAAGCGGTTTGTATAAATGGAATGGGCGTATGGAATGTGACTGCAGGCTGAGTATTTGTTTTGCAGTCAGGAAATCATCTCATGTAATAACTTGTGTCTTCTGACTCAAGGTATGGGGAGTTTAAGGCAGGTCTCTGCCTTTTAGGGATTCAGGCATTGGCTGAACTCAATCAGTGGCGCGGAGTGCTCGTTTGGATCCTTCAGCATTATGAGTGTCAAGACAAAATACCTGCCAAGATAATGCAGATGTGGTAAGGAACTTATTTCTTACTGTTATATCTTGCACACAATGGATTAGTAATGACAGGCACTAATGACGGTATCCCTTGTAAATATTAACAAAAAATATTTCTCTTTTCTCTGTATCCATTGATTCTTGTATTGGTAGCATTCTTCTCTACACCAAGGTGAGTGAGCAAGCCTTGATGCATGAGACAGCCAGATGTTGGCTCCACTGCCCATCCAACAGCAGAGTGGTTGGGTTTGGGACGGTTGCAGAGCTGTACCTGTTGCATGTACTCTTGCCACTTGGACACGTGGAAGAGGCACATGAGTTAATTCTTGGTGAGGTGGGAAGCTGTGCTTTCACAGAAGACCAGAGGCATACAGCAGTGGCGATTGTGGAAGAGAAAGCAAGTCAAAGTCAAGACCCACCACCAAATCCTAGTGAAGACCCTAGCCCAGATACAACGGGACGCGCTGTCTCACCCCAAGGTCAAGAATCTCAGCTTACTTCCCATGATATGGGTTTTGCAGAGATACCATCTAATTTCATAATAATTTATGGCAAGGATGAAGCCACTGTTGCTGACTGTATTTGTTCCCTGCAGGTACTGTAATCCAGAAACTTAAAGCCATTGTGAGTTTTTTATACAGAAGACTGTCAATGGCCAGTGTTGGGTCATTTACTCTCAGAAGAGTTTTCCTGGCTGTTGTCCTTCTCTTCGTGCTTTTTGTTCGAATGGATCCAGGTAGGTAAAAATTTTTGCATGCATGGTGGTTTGATTACCAGGTCTGTTTGGTCCATTTAGATAAACAGGTAAATACTTTTTTGATCCTGAGGGAAATAAAACGAGTTGTAATGATGCTTTAATTTCAATAAAGTATATATCTGTCTATCTAGTAAAACAAAAAAGACTAATAGGTTTCTATTTTCTTTGCCCATAGCTCTTCCTTCTTCATTCCTCTGGATTTCCAAACTTCTGCGACTACTGCAATAGATGTGGGGTGCCATGTTTGCACCACAATATCAGGCCATTCCAAAGAGCAAAAGACATTAAAATACTGATAGATGTAGTGTTTTGTCCTTCTTGTTGTTGGATTTGGTGTGTATTTATGTTGAATAAGAAATACTGTTTGTACTATTAAGTTACATGCGAACAAATCTCTTTACATTTTTTATTTAACCTTTGCAAAATGACATTTATTATAGGAACACAGTATTCCAGGTTATCAAAAACGTAATATTTGGTATATGTCATAGAACAAAATTATATTTATTAAGCTACAGCAAAGCTAATCATTTTCAATCATTTATCATTATGAAGCCATCTTATTTTTTGGAGCATTATCTTGCCTACTCATTGGTAGTTTCGATTATACTGAGGAAAACGTATAGTATGAATAGAAATTGAAAGTATCTAAAAAGTCAGGAGTTGTTGCACAGGCCTGCATCAGTGTTAAACCGCGCACTTTACAAGGCCAAATACTGTATTTTCCCCAATTTTAACTTTACAGATAAGCCCCACATTGATGTCATTGGCAGACTGATGAAACTATGGTTCATTGAGTACATCTACAGTGGATAGAAAAAGTCTACACACCCCTGTTAAAATGGCAGGTTTTTGTGATGTAAAAAAAATAAAATCACAACTCACACCAGAACTTTTTCCATGTTTTTGTTTTTTTTAATTGCAACCTGTTATACTTTGAGGATGGTCAGTAGTGTGAATGGGAAGGATGGACCAGCAGGCAGGAGTTGATGTTCAGAATAAAACTTTTTTTTTTTTATTCAGATCAGCCACAAAGAAAAAAATTTCAACCACTTTATCTTCTGCAGAAAAAAAAATCATGGAAAATTCCTCTCAATCTACAAAAGACCAAACCTCTCCATTTTCCTGGAGAGAGAGAAAAACACAGAACTGTTTGCTGTCTTCGCACACCGTTTATACCCTGTCACCTGCTGTCTGTGGCCAATCAGGGAGGGCCTCTGTAATGAATACCAATTGGACACAGGTGGCATCAATATTCCCTCAGTTGGTGCTCCTTCGTACTGAAGCCATTTCAGAGGGGCAGTACACGTCTTAAAGGTCAGGCAGGTCAGAGAATTTAAGTCCCCCTATAGAAGAAACCTGGACGAGTGAAGACAGAGCAAGTGAGCAAGCACGTCACAAACTACCAGATACATGAATGTTGAGCAGATGAGCGAGAGGAGTGTGCACCTTCCTCTCAGCATACATAACATATACTGGAACTGGAGGGTGGAGGCTCCATGACACAACCTATAAAAAAAGGGAAAAACAATATAACATTTTAGGGGGGAAAAAAACAAAACTTACATTAAGCCGGTGGCATCAGTGTGCACACCCCTCAACAAATACTTTGTTGAAGCACCGTTTGATTTTGTTTGAGCTTTTTGGATAAGCGTCTATCAGTTTTGCACATCTTCACTTGGCAATATTTTCTCACTCTTCCTTGCAAAACCATTCTAGATCCGTCAAATTGTGAGGGCGCCTCCTGTGCACAGCCCTCTTCGGGTCACCCCACAGATTTCCAATTGGATTCAGGTCTGGGCTCTGACTGGGCCGTTCCAGAATGTTGATTTTGTTTTGGTGAAGCTGTGCCTTTATTGATTTGGATGAATGCTTTGGGTCGTTGTCGTGCTGAAAGGTGAAATTCCTCTTCAGCTTTCTAGCAGACACCTGAAGGTTTTGTGCCAAAATCGGCTGATATTTGGAGCTTTTCATGATTCCCTCCACCTTGACTAAAACCCTGGTTCTGGCTGAAGAGAAGCGGTCCCAAAGCCTGATGCTACTACCACCATGCTTCACCGTGGGTATGGTGTCCTTTTGGTGATGTGTTGTGTTGGTTTTGTACCCAACATACCTTTTGGAATTATGTCCAAAAGTTTCAGCCTTGAACTCATCAGACCACAACACATTTTTCCACCTGGTTTTGGGAGATTGGATGCATCTTTCTGTAAAATTTAGTCAGGCTTGGATGTGTTTTTTTTTTTCATGTGAAAGGGCTTCTGTCTTGCCACCCTACCCCATAGCCCACACTTATGAAGAATACGGGAGATTGTTGTCACATGTAGGGAGCAACCAGTACTTGCCAGAAATTCCTGCAGCTCCTTTAATGTTGCCAGAGGCCTCTTGGCAGCCTCCCTAACAAGTTTTTGTACTATTATTCGTGTGCATAAGTGAATGACAGAGACGTTGTGTGCACGTTACTTCCCTGTCTACTTGCTTGTCTACGTTCTGTATACATTTCAGTAATCCCTTCCAGGACACCTCCCCCTATTTTGGATGAAAAATCCAACAATTTATCTGAAATAAGTCAAATTTTTTAATCTTTTAAATTTAGGTTCTGGAGACATGTAATTTCTCCATTTTCTACAGTATTAACTCATGAACTTGTAAACTATCTTCTGCTGTACCACTAACTGTTTCAGCCTCTTCCATTGAGAGATCTAACTGCTGAGGTGAACGTGAGTCACGCCCTGATCTGTTGGTGGTCAAGGTTTGTGATGTTGCAAGTGGGGGATCAGGATCATATGGACTCTCTTGCTCTTTTTTAGGGTTTTTTTTTGGGGGGGGGCATTTTCCAGCTTTATTGGATAGTGATAGTAAAGAGAGACACAGGAAGGCCAGGGAGAGAGAGGGGATGACATGCAGCAAAGGGCCTGGGCCAGATTCAAACCCAGGCTGCTGCAGTAAAGACTCAGCCTTATGTGGTATGCGCTCTACCAGATGAGCCACCAGGGCGCCCCGACTGTCTTGCTCTTTGTCAGGAGGTTGATTCAATGGGCGCAGATAGATTCTGCTGCACCCAAGCAGCCCCTTGTTCATATCCACAAGGTATGATCTGGGTGGTCCTGCTCCGCTGGTGATTGATCCATAGCGAGCCAAACCTTCTGTCCTGGTAGTTCTGGCAGTGGGCGAGTGCGATGGTGGTGATTGTAGTGCCTTGCTTGACACAAAGGTCCTACTTTGTCTATATTCCTGAATCTTTTCAGATTTGGCCGCTTAGGACAAAGTGTGGCTGGTAGCTGCAGAACACTTTTACGCAACTGTCTTCCCATCAGCAACTAAGCAGGTGAGTATCCAAGTTCCAGTGGAGTAGCTCAGTATGCCAGTAATGCTTGACTTCTGTACCCTCCTTTTGTCCACAGGCTTTGGACAGTCACAAAGCCTGCTCAGCTTCACCATTGGCCTGTGGGAAATTAGGTCTACTGGTCACATGCTCAAACTGAAGGCGGTTGCAAAATGCTTAAAAACCTCAGAAGCAAATTGAGGACCATTGTTTGACTCTACAGCATCTGGAACTCCATGTCTAGTCTAGCAAAGACTGTCTTCAGTGCTGCAATCTCTGATGTGGTGGATGCATAAGCATGCCACCTCTATGTAATGGGAGAAGTAGTCCAAAATCAGTAAGCAAGTTTGTTGTTGCCAGTCAAACAAGTCAGTCCCGACTCTTTCCGATGGCCTGACTGGAGTGGGTGTGGAGAGAAGGGGCTCACAGTGAGGTCATTGGTTGATTTGGCATGCTTCACAGGCGCTCACTAGCTGTCTTATTTGGTTAGACAGCCCTGGCCACCAAATGGTTTGCTGAGCGTGTGCCCTACATTTTGTGATACCCTGGTGCCCTTGACGAATCTGCTGTAAGACTTTCCCCGCAAACACTGTCGTATTACAAGTCATTGGCCTTTCTGAAGAAGGTGGTCCACAAGGTGAAGGTCCTTCTTTTTTCTTGCCTCATGTTGAAAACCTCATGTTTCTCAGGCCAACCATGAAGGAAGTATTTGATAACATAGTGGCATGTCTCGTCTGCATGCTGTTCATCACAGACTTGCTGGAGGTGCATCTTTGAGGTCAGTAATGTAGCCTGTATGGTTTCCACAAAGACTGCAATGTCCCCTTGTAGCTGAATTTCTTTTTCAGTGGGAAGATCTTTGATCGGTGCATGTGACGGGGTGTCTGCAGCAACCAAGGACTTTCCCGGTACATGCTCAGTGGTGTATGTGAACCTCAGCGGACGTAGTCGGAATCTCATTATCCGTGGTGGCAGCTCATCGAGCCCCCTGGAGCCCAACAGTGAAAGAAGAGGCTTGTGGTCTGTTCTGAGTGTAACCAAGCAGGTAAAAGGAGAAGCATTCACATGCCCATGTAGCAGCTAATGTTTCTTTTTCTGTCTGCGTATAACATTTCTCCATTTCATCAGTACGGCTCCGGGAGATATATATGTAATGGGCTTCCATGTATTGTCTACTTGTATTTGCATGAGGACAGCCCTGAGGCTGTATGAAGATCTGTTGGCAGCTACTCGTGTCAGCGGTGGGAGAGTACTGAGCCAAAACTTGGTGAAAGCTCAGTTCCTCTTTAAGACGCTGAAAAGCTTGTACTTGTGGGGGTCCCCAGGTCCAGCCATTCTTCTCACAGAGGAGCTCTTTCAAAGATGTAGTGATAGAAGCAAGATGGGAAATGAACTTTGCTAAGTAATTGGCCGTGCCAAATACTCTGTACACATCTGAGACATTTTCTGGTTCTGGCATTTTGTTATGGCCTTAACCTTATTTGGGTCTGGCTTAATGCCCGTGGCTACCATTTTATGTCCCACAAATAGCATGCTATCCTTTGCAATTTCACACTTGTGAGTAAGACCATCTTGCTGTAGCTTTTTCAGGACTTGATGCAGGCGCTCGTCATGCTGTACTCTGTCTGTGCCAAAGACTGGGATGTTATCTGCAGGTCAGAGCACTCACTCAAAGCGGTCCAGAATTTGAGACAAATAGTGTTCAGGTGCTGATGAGATGCTGAATAGGAGTCTGTTAAAAACAGTATCGTCCATAGGGTATATTGAACATGGTTAGCAAGGACGACTCAACCGCCAAGGGAATTTGCCAGAACCCAGACTTTGCATCTAGTTTAGAGAACAAATTTGCTTCTGAGAGCAGACCTAGGGCTTGGTCAACAGATAGCAGTATGTGTCGCTCCCTTTTCACCTACTTTTTGGGTGCATCAGGTCCATACATATGTGGATTTTTCCATTTTGCTTAGGCACCACAACCATTCCCGCGCACTATTCGGTCGGTCTGGTGACTTTAGAGATGCCCCCATGGCTTCAATTCGCTCCAATTCATCCTTGACCTTGCTCCGCAAAGGTATTGGGATGCAACGAGGTGTGCATAGGGCATATGGTTTGGCATCATTCTCCAGTTCAATAGTATAGGGCTCTTTCAAAAAACAACAACCAAAAAACCCAGGCCTGTGAACACTTTTAGATATGCAGTGATGAAATCACTACTGGCCTCTTTCTTCCTGGATCCTGTGAATCAGATCTAGAGCCTCTATCGCTGGAAGGCCCAACAGGTGTTCTGAGAGGCCTTTAATGAGGTACGTATTCTGTGTGGTGCTGTGGTCCTTTGCCTTCATCATGCCCTGGATACAGCCAAGAACTTGTGGCACATTGCTCCCTGGCCGACTTTGTCTGGCTTACACTGCCCATCATGCACGGGGTTGAACATCTCAACAACTATGGCTGTAACTGCAGCTCCTGTGTCAATCTTGAACGCAACATTCCCCCCATTGAAATGTATTTTCTCAATTCAGTCTTTTTTTTTACTACTTTTATTAATCCGTGTAGGAAAATTCTTTCTCTGCATTTAACCCACCCTAGCTGTGTAGCTAGGAGCAGTGGGCAGCCGCCCAGCGACCAACTCCAGTTCTTCTTTCCATTGCTTTGCTCAGGGGCACAGACAGGAGTATCAACCCTAACATGCATGTCTTTTATATGGTTGGGGAAACCGGAGCACCTGGAGAAAACCCACCGCAGACACGAGGAGAACATGCAAACTCCACACAGAGGACGACCTGGGATGACCCCAAGGTTGGACAACCCTGGGGTTCGAACCCAGGACCTTCTTGCTGTGAGGTGACAGGACTAACCACTGGGCCACCGTGCCGTGTCTTTGGCTCTGTTTTCAGTTGTCCAAGACACATGAAATCATCACCAGATGGACCAGACCCTTGCTGGTTGTGAACGGCCGATGCACCGTGGAAGCAGCCACGAGTCTTCGAAGTCACAATCCCACCTCTAACACAATGCAAATATTACTTCTGTGATTTCAGAAGTCCTGTTTTTGGTAAAGTCACTGTTGCGCCATATTTTCTCCACTTGTTGATGATTGTCTTCACTGTGTTCCATGGTATGTCTAATGCCTTGGAAATTCTTTTGTACCCCTTTCCTGATCAGTACCTTTCAGCCATCAGATCCCCTTCATGCTTTGTAAGCTCTTTGTGGACCATGGCTTCTGCAGCTGAATGCAACCAAGAACATAACAATAAGAATAAGAATTAATAATAATAATAATGATCATAATAATAACTTTTATTAATATAGCGCTTTTCTAAAATAATGTTACAATGTCAGGGAAATCCTGCAGGAACAGCTGAACTTTATTTGGAGTTAATCACAGTTACTTTAATCGATGGCCGGTGTGTACTAACTACTAGTTAACATGAGCTTGAATGTGACTGATTAATTCTGAACACAACCACACCCCCAATTATAAAAGACAGTGAGCACTTATGCAACAGGGTTATTGTAAGTTTTGTATGTTTCCCTTTTCCCCCTAAAGTGTTTCTTATTGTTTTCACTTTATTTCTATAGGTTGCAATTTCAAAAAAGAAAGTGGAAAAAGTTATGATTTATGTTGCTTTCATTGTTGTTGTTTTTTTACATCACAAAACCTGACTTTTTAACAGGGTTATGTGGACTTTATATCCACTGTATATGCATAACGGGAGCAGCCGAAAGTAGTAGTAGTAGCCACAGTAGTAGTAGTAGTAGCAGCAGTATTAGAAGTAGTAGTAGTAGTAGCCACAGTAGTAGTAGTAGTAGCAGCAGTAGTAGAAGTAGTAGTAGTAGCAGCAGTAGTAGTAGTAGCAGTAGTAGCAGTAGCAGCAGCAGCAGTAGCAGCAGCAGCAGCAGTAGTAGTAGTAGTAGCAGCAGTAGCAGCAGTAGTAGTAGTAGTAGCAGCAGCAGTAGTAGCAGCAGTAGCAGTAGTAGTAGCAGCAGTAGTAGTAGTAGTAGTATTAGTAGCAGTAGTAGCAGTCGTAGTAGCAGTAGTAGTAGGAGAAGTAGTAGCAGTAGTAGTAGTGGCAGTAGCAGTAGCAGCAGTAGCAGTAGTAGCAGCAGTAGCAGTAGTTGTGGTAGTAGTAGTAGTAGCAGTAGTAGTAGTAGAAGATGCATAGATAGATAGGGTATTGCACTTTTGACATTTTTATTCCGTTTTTTTAATCTACATATAAAGATATTTTATTTTCATGGCTTGTTTTTAGGACACTGTATTATTAGGCCATCCTAAGGGGCAAAAGACATTAATGTACTGAGACGTGTCCTTCTTGTTGTTTGAATTGGTGTCCATTTATGTAAAAGAATGAAAACTTGCACCGTTGACACCTTTTACTTCACCTGTACAAAATAACTGTTATTTTCAATCACCAGACCGTGTCAGCCACCAGACCTGTGTACATGGCATAAAAGGATATTGTGTGTGTATATATATATATATATATATAAGTGTGTGTGTGTGTGTATATATATATATATATACACACACACACACACTTAGCACAAAAAGTAAGGAAATGTGTGTTTGGTAGATTATTTCTTTGTTGTAACAATGCTTCTTGGCAATAAATCTCATACCGTCGGAAAGCCTGTTTACTTCCCTTTTAAATAGGGCCACATTTGTAAGGAACATGCGTTTGTGGGATGAGCAGCAGAGCTAAGTATGTGGGTTGGGCCCATGAAAAATGTGCCACATCTTCTCTGCCAATGCCAAACAGCTTATTTTGCTTCTGCTGTTGACTCTTGTTTTGAGCTTCTGGTGCCCCAGGTGCTGACCATCAGCTGCCTGATATAAGATTTACTGCCAAGAAGCATTGTTACAACAAAGAAATAATCTACCAAACACACATTTCCTTACTTTTTGTGCTAAGTTTATATATTGTAACGTGCATGGATAAGAAGACACGCTGGCCGCTGGCTGGCGGGTCTGACCCTTTATATATATATTCATTCAGTTTTACTCAAGAAACATACGTACAAAACATCACGTTACAGGACTCGTCCATAAAAGAATAAATAAATAAATAAATAAATAAATAAATAAATAAACGAGACACAGTACTTACATAGGAGAGACAACATCGTGAAATTAAATGATAATTATTGTATACATCGATCCGAATCATGCCCACCCTCCCCAGTTCAATCATTTGTTGTTCCCCACTTAAAGTCCAAATTATATTTAACTCCCAGAGATTCTAACGGTTTCTTCCATTTCTGCAGAAAAGGGCGAGTCCTTCCACCCCTATAGCGCCCTGTTCCGGGGAAATTATATTTATTAAACCGTAATGTAGCCCGTGGAATTAGATACCACACAGGACACAATTACTTCCGGGGTTCTTGTAGCTTTAATTTTATTGTTTGAACCTTCGAATGTAGATCGTTTTACTGAGTGCATAAATTCCTGTGTCTTTCGAGCAAACAGCTCATAAATGTTCACAGATGTGGCAAGTTTAACAGAAAAGATTTTAAAAGGAAAATAATAAATACAAAATACAACATACGGTGCAAAATACGGCAGTGGACTATGTATGTTAAACAGGGTTTAACAAAGACATGTGGAACTTCCTGAAGATCGCGCAACTTCTCACTCTGTCAGTTACCTTTACACAGAATTAAATTGCATATAAAACCTTTACATTTCCCTTACTACCCAAATACAACGGCATGGTGTGGCTTTATGCACGCCAACATTACCTTGTCATGCCTGCAATGGCGAACAGTGGTCGACGGCTCGCGCCCAAAATCACCGAACATCAACTCCAGTAGCGTCTAAATCAAACCATCTTGTCAAATTACCGACATACAATATTGTTTGGAATAATGTTACAGGTATATTTCACAAGATATTTACCCCTACTTACTACGGAGTCAGAGCACCGTCACACCGCAATCTTCAGGCGCTTCACACAAGAAAAAAAGAAAGAATACCCAAGATGCACTTGGATAACTTGCAGAAAGAGTACCCAAGATGCACTTGGATGACTTGCACGGAGTTACAATAAAAGTCCGCAACACTGACCCTTACTGGTCAAAACATGCAATGACAACCAAAACTATAAAAATACACTCACAATCTGCTTCACAATTTAAATACATCAAATGACATTTTACATGGCTTGACAGTGTAACAATTGCATATATTAACAGTTAAACTATACTAAATTTAAGTGGAAAATCATTTAACATATTTAACAGATTTACCACCCGGCTACAGTAACAAAGATAATCATGGTTAAACGTTCGTCATCGGTGCAGCCCAAGTCCAGGGGCGTTAGCCTGCTGGTCCGTAAGTTTCGGTTACGGTGTGAGGAATAACCGTGGAAATAGAAACCGAAAGTAACCCTCCTGCCTGCCTGCCTGCCTGCCTGCCTGCGGTCCATATATGCGCCCTGGGATGTGCCGGTCCGGGCTGTCTCGTCTGTGCTGCTGTGTAAACTGCTTTAAACGACTCATCACACCGGCGAGCCGATCTGAGGGCAGGATGGCAGGACGGGAGTCCAGGTTCTACGCGTTACTCTATCGCTCCAACGTTTCAGGTAATTTTTGTTTTTTGGGGGTTTGTTTTGGGTCTTGGGTACCCAGCACTGCTTAAATCAACCGGATTACTCCGTGCTGACTGTCAGGTCGATGTGGTCTGTTCGCAGGAATAAGAGGTCTCTACAACTACGGGTTGTCCTGTTGTGTGAACGCGCTGCTCCAGTCGTTTTCTGCCACCTGGGAACTCGTGCGCGTACTGGACAGGTGAGTCCCGGTGAGAAGTAAAACCCATAATCCCGGTGGCATCCCAGCATCGATTTAAAGGCAGTAACAGGCGATGGATTCGTGTGACGTCCAGCCGGTGACTTGGGGAAGTTAACAGATCTCCATGACTGTCGTATTTCTTCCAGGTGGGAGCCCCCTGCACGTGAGGGGGACTTCCTTAATGTCCCCCTGCAGCTGAAGAGAGCCGTTAAAGCCATGCAGAGCGACCATTCCCAGCCCGCTCCTCACCAGCACCTCCTGCGCTGTCTGGACAAAAACCACATCTCTCGTACGTGTACCCCAATGCCCTACATGCCCGCTAAATTCACATGATGTAACGTGTGGTGGAGGGTCAACTTGGTTTACGCCACAACCTATGATGTTGTTTTGCAGTTTACAAACAGCACGACGCTGATGAGGTGTTCCTCTCCATGTTGAACTACATGGAAAAGCATATGGATGACAAGGCTCTGGTTGGTTGGTTTGTACTGAGGAAATACATGTGTGCTTGCACCAGGGCCGGTCTAAGCGTTTTGGGTGTGGGGGGGGTCTTAATTAGAATTTGGTGGCATCCCAGCACCAATTTGCTCACGTAACTGCACGCGGCTTTAAGATTGGGAAAGTTTACAACTGTGGACGTCTCAAATGTTATTGTATGCATGGCGGGAAGAAAGCCAGATCTTGATAGATCCTCCTTGTCAGTCTGCGCATGTTGAAATGGAAAATCTGTCGCATCGTGTGTTTCTTCGAATGGCGAGGCTATGACCTATAGGACAGCTGATAGCAAACCGACCACACCTTATACGATGTTGAATAAAGACACTGAAAATGGATTTGTGAAAAACAACATGCAGGTGCATGAAGGATAGTAAGTGTTTGCAGTAAGAAATTTAAAAAAAGAAAAGGTGGATTTGGATCCTTCGACATGTTTATGTTCTGTACACAGCTGGCGCGCTAGTGTCATTGTTTGTGCTCCTATTGGTCATGGACCAGGATGGTGACATAGCAAAAGTTTTTATCCCCTGCCATATCACACGATCAGGGCCCAAACCTCCCCCCCTTTTTTCTCCCCAATTGTGTCCGGCCAATTACCCCACTCTTCCGAGCCGTCCCGGTCGCTGCTCCGCCCCCTCTGCCGATCCGCGGAGGGCTGCAGACTACCACATGCCTCCTCCGATACATGTGGAGTCACCAGCCACTTCTTTTCACCTGACAGTGAGGAGTTTCACCAGGGGGACGTAGCGGGTGGGAGGATCACGCTATTCCTCCCCTCCCTCCCCAACAGGCGACCGACCGACCGACCAGAGGAGGCGCTAGTGCAGCGACCAGGACACATACTCACATCCGGCTTCCCACCCGCAGACAACGGCCAATTGTGTCTGTAGGGACGCCCGACCAAGCCGGAGGTAACACAGGGATTCGAACCGGCGATCCCCAATGTTGGTGGGCAACAAAATAGACCGCTACGCTACCCGGACCCCTCCGGCCCAATTTTTTTTTTGAATCAGCAGGAACATTGTCCAAGCCTGCAACTCCATGGATTAGCTCTCTATCAGCTGTCAGTAACCCTGTCACACTGAACACCCCTAGACGGCCAACCGTTGTTCATGATGAACGATTTTGTCCACAACTTGAAAAATTTGTCCGGGACGGTGCGAAGACTGCCAAAATCGCACAGTGTGGGGGGACTTTAAGCAGACAGTTCACATATGCCACAGGCCGGCCCTGACTTACAGAAATATACACTGATGAGCCAAAATATTATGACCTCTCACAGGTGAACCAATCATCATCCGATCATTTCCAAACAAGGGCACACGCCAAGGTCTGGGTAGATTAGATGGTAAGCGAACAATCAGTTCCTTCAGTAAGCGTGTTGGAGGCAGGAGTAAAGACCCGAGCGACTTTGACAAGGGCCGAATTGTTACGACCAGGCGACTGGGTCGGAGAATCTGAAACAGCAAGGCTTGTGGGCTGCTCCTGGTCAGCAGAGGTGAGTACCTACCGACAGTGGTCCAAGGAGGGACAAACCACAAACCGGTGACAGGGTGTTGGGCATCAAAGGCTCATCGATGTGCGAGGGCAACTATCCCGTCTGAGCCGAACCAACAGAAGGTCTACTGTGGCACAAGTCAAACATTTTAATGATGGTTACGGGAGGAATGTGTTACAACACACAGTGCATCGCACCCTGCTGCGTATGGGGCTGCTAAGCCGTAGACCTGTCAGAGTGCCCATGATGACCCCTGTCATCCCTTCGAAAGAGCCTACAATGGGCACGCGAGCGTCGGAACTGGACCTTGGAGCAGGGGAAGTAGGTCGCCTGATCCAACGAGTCCCGTTTTCTTTTAGATCACGTGGCTGGCCGTGTACGTGTGTGCCGTTCACCCGCGGAAGTGATGGCAGGAGGATGCACTGTGAGAAGATGACAAGCCGGCGGAGGCAGTGTGATGCTCTGAGTAATGATCTTCTGGGAAACCCTGGGTCTGGCCATTGATGTGTACATCATTTTGACACGTGCCACCTACCTAAACATCATTGTAGACCAGGTACACCCCTTCATGGCAATGGTATTCCCTGATGGCAGTGGCCTGTGTCAGCAGGATAATGCGCCCTGCCACACTGCACACATTGTTCGGGAATGGTTTGAGGAACATGATGAAGAGTTCAAGGTGTTAGCCTCCAAATTCTCCAGATCTCAATCCGATTTAGCAACTGTGGGATGTGCTGGACCGACAAGTCCGATCCACGGCGGCTCCACCTCGCAACTTACAGGACTTGGAGGATCTGCCGCTCATGATTTGGTGCCCGATACCACAGGACACCTTCAGGGGTCTTGTAGAGTCCATGCCTCGACGGGTCGGCGCTGTTTTGGCAGCACACGGAGGACCAACAGCATGTTAGGCAGGTGGTCATAATGTTTCGGCTCATCAGTGTATAGTGTTTCCTTTAATATTCAGTAATAAAACTCATCACTCTTTTGTCTTTACTGATATTATCTTACGTTTACCTGTGTTTGATCGATTGTAGGCTCTTGAAATTCACAACCTCTACCGGATTTCAGTGGAAACGTACCTTGAGTGTTTAGATTGTGCACACATCCTGTCTGGGAGCAGCTACCTCCTCAGCTTGCCCCTACACATTAGAGCGGAGCAAAACTCTCTGGTGAGATTGATTGGTCAGATTTATTGATCAATTATGAAAAAAACTTTATAATTTTACTGCTGCAGTAGACTACTATTTACAAAAATCTTATTTGTACAGGAAGACCGCATCAAGTCCTTTTTTGAGCTTCAGGAGCTGAATGGCAGAAACAAGTGTCGGTGTGCGCAATGTGGATCCAAGACTCAATGCAGACAGGTCAGGGTCTTTATTTATTTGTCTTTTGTTTTTGTTTTTACTCACAGAAAAAAAAGAAATACTGACATCCCTGATTGTCTCCCATTTTTAGGGTCTCAAACTGCTCTCCCTCCCCCCTGTTCTGCCTGTGCACCTAAAGAGATTTCACAATTATCATGGCTACATTCGGAAACTTGACTGCAAGGTGACGTTTCCAGAGACCTTCGACTTCCGGGACATCCTGAAAGAGGAGGCATTCTCAAAGAATTATGTCCAGGTATCTAACGCACTGAACACACCAGAGCATCAGGAGATGTCTGAAATGAGGCGAACTGTCTGAAATGAGGCGAACTTTCAAATTTCGTAGGTGGCTCACTCCATTATTCTCTGTTCTTTCAGAAGGAATCCAAGTACATGTTGTACGCAGTAATAGTACACTTAGGTACTGTGATGTCAGGACATTACACTGCATATGTTCGTCACCATGGAGGCTGGTATTACGCAAACGACAGTCGTGTGAATCAGGTGGGTCAGACCGATGATGTTATAGTAGTGAAGTTATATATGTGTGGTTTGTTCTGCCATAGCTATACTACCTGGCCACAACAACTTTGCCTCCTTGTTAAATTCACTGTGACCTGTCTTATTCTTCAGGATCACAATGAAGTAAAATGCTATGGGCTAGATAATTTTTCCTAGTATAGTCCTACCCAACAGTAAAATTTAAATGAGCAACCACGAGGGGCGTCCGGGTGGCGTGGCGGTCTATTCCGTTGCCTGCCAACACGGGGATCGCCGGTTCGAATCCCCGTGTTACCCTCGGCTTTGTTGGGCGTCCCTACAGGCACAATTGGTTGGGTCTGCGGGTGGGAAGCCGGATGTGGGTATGTGTCCTGGTCGCTGCACTAGCGCCTTCTGTGGTCGGTCGGGGCGCCTGTTTGGAGCGGAGCGGAGCGGAGCGGAGCGGGGAGGGGGAATAGCTTGATCCTCCCACGCGCTACGTCCCCCTGGTGAAACTCCTCACTGTCAGGTGAAAAGAAGCGGCGACTCCACATGTATCGGAGTGGTAGTCTGCAGCCCTCCCCCGATCGGCAGAGGGGGTACAGCAGCGACAGTGACGGCTCGGAAGAGCGGGGTATTTGGCCAATTGGGGAGAAAAAAAGCCACCCCCCTCCAAAAAAAAAGGAGCAACCACAGAAGAGTTCATAATTTGGGTATTTATGAATTAGCTATTATCGTCAGTATGCCGCCTGCAAACGATCAAAAAAGGATGTCTGCTTGCATGTAAATCTTGAGGATTGTTGCCCTAAATATCGAAAAGCCGTTTTATAATCTTGTAGTTGGTATTTCACGGTCTTCGTGAAATATCTAGCTAGCTGTTTAGCTAGCAAGTGAGCATGCAAGGGGGTCTGCTGTCCCCACTGCAGTTCTGCAGCTCCCCTTAGCTCAAGTGTTGGTAACAAACAGGAAAAATACGATGTCAAAAAATAAAAGTCTGCAGGATTAGAACGTCATCGAATATTAACTGCAGGGTCAACTTTGTCATATGTATTTGTGTCAGCAATATGATTTTGGACAAATACTTGGAAGACAAACCTTAGCGATTAGTGTTGTGTTTTGGTCCCAAAAGTCTCCATTATTGGTTATCCTTCACGAACTCCTGCAGAGGATAGTTTTCTAAAAATGGTTTACCACAGTCAAGTATTAACTTAAGGGTCCTAGTGTTATGGCTCGCTCACCCCGCACCGTGGCCCGCCCACCCCGCGCCGGCAGCCAATCGGCTCGTCAGGGCCGGGCTTAGTCGTCAGGGCTGGGCTTAAGTTTGGTGGCCTCCCACGTGCCCGTTGTCAGTTCGTGTTGTAACCTCCCCGCCCCCGCAGTAGCGGCTACTCTCCTCCCACGGTCCTTATCTCTACGAACTCATCCCAGCCCTTGGTTCATGTTTTTCCCTTGCAAAGTTTCCCCGTGGAAGTATCCTGCCGTGTTCTCGTTAGGATTACCCGCGAGTTTTTTTCCCCCCTTGGACTTTCCGTTTTTTCCTTGTCGCTCATTGCCTTCCGATGTTTAACTATTTGTACGCGTAAGGAATAAAGTACGCCAGTTTTCGGCTAACCCCATCTCTGTCTGGTGTCGTGCGCTTGGGGTCTTCCACAAACCCTAACAGTACGAACTGACCATGACGACCCCAGCCGACACAGAGAGCGTACCGGCCAGCCCGCTTCGAGCGGCTCTCATCGATCAGATCCAACTGACTCACTCCCACACCCAGCAGCTAGAGGCGGCCTCCGCCGCGGTGAGAGATCTTCAGACTCGGGTCCCGCCCCTCCAGGCCTGTGTGGGTAACCTAACGAGGCAGCAGGCGGCGTTGGAGAGCCAACAAGCAGAGATCCTGCGGCAGTTGCAAACTATCACGGCGGCTCTCACCATCCAGCCGCCGGGCCAGCCTGCCCCTGGAGTCGTGGGTAACCCGCCCCCCGGTTAACCCTGTGGAGCTCAACCCAGTTCCCCGGGAGCCCTGCCTCTCCAGCCCACGACCGTTTGATGGCGACTTTGAGACCTGTGCCACGTTCATCATGCAGTGTGAGCTGGTCTTCCTGCACCAACCCAGCATGTTCACGTCTGATGCTGCCCGGGTCGCTTACGTGACCAACCTGCTCACAGGCCGAGCAGCTCAGTGGGCCACTGCTTCCTGGTCCATGAAGGCCAGTTTCTGCCTCACCTACGAGGCCTTTGAGGCGGAACTACGGAAAGTTTTCCACCATCCAGTCGGTGGCCAGGACCCTGGTGCTCGGCTGAGCAGTATCCAGCAGGGCAGTGGCAGTGTCACAGACTACTCGGTGGAGTTCAGGCTGGCCGCAGCTGAGAGCGGCTTGAACGACCGGTCACTTTGGGTCACCTTCCGGAGAGGTCTCAGCGAGGCTGTCAAGGACCAGCTAGCCACCCGGGAGGAGCCCACCTCCCTCGAGGACCTGATCAAGCTCGCCATCCACATCGACGGATGCCTCTGGGAGAGGAGGCACGAGCGAGCCCTGTGTGGATCCCCGTCCATTCCCCAGTCGTCCAGCACTCCTAACAGGATCCCTACTCCTGTTCGCCCCACTTTCCCTGTGGCCGTTTCTCCCCCCGCGCCCCAGACCACGACGGGGGAGGAACCTATGCAGCTGGGGCGCACGCGCCTTAGCTCGGCCGAACGGGAGGCCTGGTTCAAGGCGGGTCAGTGCCTCTACTGTGGCCAGAAGGGACATCTGATCAGCGGCTGCCCCACTCGGCCAAAAGACTAGGCTCACTGGGGCCCCGGGAGATCCTAGTGAGCCGACTTTCCTGTTCCCGCCGTCCTGGCCCACAGAACCATCTAGTTAGCGTTACCCTGGCCTGGGCTGACCAGCGGCTCACGGTGGGTGCACTCCTCGACTCGGGGGCTGATGAGTGTTTCCTGGACTCCGAGTTTGCTACCCAGGCTAACATCCCGCTGGAGACGCTGGAGAAGCCCATGGAGGCCTTCGCGCTGGACGAGTGCTGCCTGGCCAGCGTCACCCAACGCACCCACCCTGTCTCTCTCACCATAGCAGGTAACCATGTGGAGAGACTTCGGTTCTACATCATCCAGTCCCCGTTAGTCCCTGTGATCCTAGGGCGCCCCTGGTTCATGCAGCATGAGCCACAAATCGCCTGGGCCCCCGGTACCATCATGGAGTGGAGCTCCTCCTGTCATGCCCAATGTCTCCAGGCTGCTCCCGCCCCATCCCCCCGACGTGCCCCTAGTACCCCGCCTCCCGACCTCTCCTCTGTTCCCCCTGAGTACCATGAGTTAGGTGAGGTTTTCAGCAAGACCCGGGCCCAATCTCTTCCTCCTCATCGGCCTTATGACTGTGCTATCGACCTCCACTCTGGGGCACCCCTTCCCAGCAGTCATCTGTACAGTCTGACCATCCCTGAGAAAGCTGCGATGGACGAGTACATCTCCGAGTCCTTGGCAGCGGGGCTCATTCGGCCCTCGTCCTCCCAGGTGGCAGCTGGATTCGTTTTCGTGAAGAAGCAGGACGGGGGCCTCCGACCCTGCATTGACTATCGCCAACTCAATGAGATAACCGTCAAGAACAAGTACCCCATTCCTCTCATGAGTTCCACCCTTGAGCCCCTCACCCAGGCTACAGTCTTCACTAAGCTGGACCTCCGGTGTGCCTATCATCTGGTCCGGATCCGGAAGGGGGACGAGTTGAAGACAGCCTTTAAGACGCCCCGGGGTCATTATGAGTACCTGGTCATGCCGTTCGGCCTCACCAACACCCGGCGGTATTCCAGGCTCTCATGAATGACATTCTCCGCGACATGCTCGACGAGTTTGTGGTGGTGTACCTCGATGACATCCTCATCTTCTCCAGGACCCTCGAGGAACATGTCCAGCATGTCCGCCGGGTACTCGAACGTCTCCTCCGGAACCGGCTCTTCGTCAAGGCAGAGAAGTGCCGGTTCCATTCCCCTTCCGTTGACTACCTGGCCTTCGTAGTTGAGAGGGGACAGACCCGGGCCGACCCCCGCAAGATCCAGGCTGTGGTTGACTGGCCCGATCCCACATCACGGAAGGAATTACAGAGCTTCCTCGGGTTTGCGAACTTCTATCGGAGGTTCATCCGGAACTACAGCTGCGTGGCAGAACCTCTCACCAGGCTGACCTCCTCCTCCCAGCCGTTCATCTGGTCCCCGGCTGCCCGCTCTGCGTTCCAGTCCCTTAAGGAGAGGTTCACCAGCGCCCCGGTCCTGCTCCACCCCGACCCCAAGAGGCAGTTCATCGTAGAGGTGGACGCTTCGGACACCGGGTTGGGGGCTGTCCTCTCCCAGCGGTCAGCGTCTGACCAGAAGGTCCACCCATGCGCCTTCTTCTCTCGCCGGTTCCTCCCCGCCGAGGAGAACTACGATGTCGGGATCCGGAAGCTGCTGGCAGTGGTGGCTGCTCTGGAGGAGTGGCGCCATTGGCTGGAGGGGGCGGAACAGCCGTTCACCATCTGAACGGATCATAAGAACTTGACGTTCATCCGGGCAACCAAGCGCCTAAATGGTGGGCCAGCTTCCTCAGTCGGTTTGACTTCACGCTGACTTATCGCCCCGGGTCCCGCAACACGAAGGCAGACTCCCTGTCCCGACAACACCCGAGGAGGGAGCCAGCTACAGAGGAGCCGACTCCCATTCTTCCTGAGGCCAGGGTGGTTGGCGTGGTTAGCTGGGGCATCGAGACCGTGGTCAGGCAGGCGTTGCGCTCCCATCCCGCCCCGAGCCACGTCCCTCCACGCCGCCTATTCGTCCCGGACGCAGTCCGGCCCCGAGTTCTCCAGTGGGGCCATGCCAGTCAGTTTGCTTGCCACCCGGGTGTCCACCGTACCTTCACCTTTCTGACTCGGTGTTTCTGGTGGCCCACCATGAGGAACGACGTCAGGGAATTCGTAGGGGCCTGCTCCGTCTGTGCTCGCAGCAAGGCCTCTCACCAGGCACCCGTGGGTCTGCTGCAGCCCCTCCCAACTCCAAGCCGGCCCTGGTCCCATGTGGCGTTGGATTTTGTCTCCGGACTGCCTCCCTCCCAAGGTAACACTGTGATCCTGACAGTGGTGGACCACTTCAGTAAGGGAGTGCACCTGGTGGCCCTCCCCAGACTCCCATCGGCTTCTGAGACGGCGGACCTCCTGACAAGCCACGTGTTCCGTCTCCACGGCCTTCCCCTGGACGTCGTCTCGGACCGAGGGCCCCAGTTCGTCTCCCAGGTATGGCGGGCCTTTTGTAAGGGGTTGGGTGCCTCTGTTAGTCTCTCCTCTGGCTATCACCCACAGACTAACAGACAGACAGAGAGGATGAACCAGAGCATGGAGTCTGCCCTCCGGTGCGTGGCCGCCAAGAAGCCCAGCTCCTGGAGCCGGTTCCTCCCCTGGGTCGAGTATGCCATCAACTCCCTGGTCAGCTCTGCCACCGGCCTCTCACCTTTTGAGGTGTCCCTGGGTTACCAGCCGCCTCTCTTTGCTGCGCAGGAGTCGGAAGTGGCGGTTCCCTCCGTGCAGGCCCATCTGAACCAGTGTCGTCGCGTCTGGGAGGTGACCAGAGCCGCTCTGCTCCGGGCAGCTGAGCGCGCCAGTCGGGGAGCCAACCGACGCCGGTCCCCAGCACCTACGTACCAACCAAAGGGTGTGGCTGTCCTCGAAGGATCTCCCGCTTCAGTCCACCGCGAAGAAGCTGAAACCCCGGTTTGTCGGGCCCTTTGAGATCAGGAAGGTTCTCAGCCCCGCGGCAGTGAGTCTTAAGCTTCCGGCTTCCTTGAAGACCCATCCCGTGTTCCATGTGTCTCGGGTTAAGCCTGTCTCCCACAGTCCTCTGATGCCTCCGGCCCCGGCTCCGCCTCCCCCTGCGATCGTGGATGGGCACCCCCAGTGGAAGGTCCGCCGGCTGCTGGACGTCCGGCGCCAAGGACAGGGGTTCCAGTATTTGGTGGACTGGGAGGGCTACGGTCCAGAGGAACGTAGCTGGGTCTCCCGCCAGCTCATCCTGGACCCTGGGCTGCTCACTGAGTTCCATCATTCCCATCCCGACAAGCCGGGCAAGTCGCCTGGTGGCTCCCGCGGAGGGGGGGGGGTACTGTTATGGCTCGCTCACCCCGCGCCGTGGCCCGCCCACCCCGCGCCGGCAGCCAATCGGCTCGTCATGGCAAGGCTTAGTCATCAGGGCTGGGCTTAAGTTTGGTGGCCTCCCACGTGCCCGTTGTCAGTTCGTGTTGTAACCTCCCCGCACCCGCAGTAGCGGCTACTCTCCTCCCACGGTCCTTTTCTCTACGAACTCATCCCAACCCTTGGTTCATGTTTTTCCCTTGCAAAGTTTCCCCGTGGAAGTATCCTGCCGTGTTCCCGTTAGGATTACCCGCGAGTTTTTTTTCCCCCTTGGACTTTCCGTTTTTTCCTTGTCGCTCATTGCCTTCCGATGTTTAACTATTTGTACGTGTAAGGAATAAAGTACGCCAGTTTTCGGCTAACCCCATCTCTGTCTGGTGTCGTGCGCTTGGGGTCTTCCACAAACCCTAACACCTAGTACAGCAACAAAAAGAGTATTTAAAAAAAATGTGTTAAACAGGTCATTTCAAATGACATGCTCTTTATTCTGTTATTGCTTGACACATTGTCTTTTTTGTTGTTTTTTTTTTGCATGCCATCAACCAGGCCACTTGGGAAGATGTTCAAGATACATATGGAGGACTTGTCAGGTAAAGTGTTCAGCATGGAATATTTGAAAAGCCGTTATCGTTAATAACCCAAGTTTTAAAATGCCAACTATTGCCATCAGCAGCGGTACGGCGTACATGCTGCTGTACAGAAGAACAAAAGACGAGGCGGAGGAACCGAAATGTTCAGGCTGACAGGATGGATCGAGACCTAGGGGTCAACTTTGAGGCGTCAACATGGTGTGCGCAATAATGAATCATAATAGCAATACTGATGTACTTTAATTTGTGTATTCACTTTATTCTGTCTTAGTGGCTTACAGCGGCAGTGTTTTAGCACTGTTGTCTACGGTATGAGGGTCCTGGGTTCAATTCTAGTGTCGCGAGGAGAGCAGGAGCAGGACCCAAATGCAGACAGTGGAGACAGGCTGGGCTAAAGCAAGGCTTTAATGACAACAGGTTACAGAGCTGACGAAACAGGTAGCTAACAAAGGCCTCGTTTATCTTATGACGCCACAATGAGCAGGGGCAACCAGGGGATACGGCTGGGGAGCCAATCAGGGAAATGGGGAACAGGTGAGCGAGGCAGAGCAGGAACAGAAATGGCAAGCCAAATAAGGGAATGGGGGGACAGGTGAGCCTTGGAAACAAACACAGCCATGACATCTAGCCCATCTGCTTGGGGTTTGTATGCCCCCCCTCACCCCCACACTCCAAAGCCATTTTATATTAGGTGAATTGGAGTCTCTAAATTACCCATAGGTATAAATGGTTGTGAATAACGGTGTGCGCGCGTGCGTGCGCGTGCGTGGGTATGCCCCGTGACGGACTATTGACCTATCAAGGGTGTCTTCCTGCCTTCTGCCCCAATGCCTGCTGGGATAGACTCCTCCAAGATGTATGATTTTTAAGACGCGTGCCTGTATGTAAGATGAGGATTTTAGCGTGTGGGGTAAGATGTATTAGAGATGGTGAGATGCTATGTGAGTATTTTTTGTTCAATTTCTTTGATTTGGTGGTGTTGGGGGGGGTCTGTAGGCTGGAACCCGCATCAAAGCCTATAGACTGCCTCACTATTCTCTGTCTTCTGTGTTTTCAACTTTAAATTCTTGTCCTTTCTGATGCTGTAGAGTTCGCTGTGTTGGAGAAACGCAATATTGAAGCACAGTTAAGAGATGTAAACAGGTTTGATGCTGTGATTTCAACATCTCTGAGTGCCTGAATTTGAATTGTTTGGCTGTTTTCTCAAGGAACCGTACTCATATTTTATGGTTTGCAGCTTCAAATAGAGGCAATTTGATTGCCCCCCCTAAAAAAATAAATAAATAAAAAAGTGGGGATAGACTCCAGTCCCCAATGACCCTGAGTTGGATTAAGTGGGTAGGTATAGGTGATTTCTATCCATCCATCCATTATCCAAACCGCTTATCCTGCTCTCAGGGTGGCGGGGGTGCTGGGTCCTATCCCAGCAGTCATTGGGCGGCAGGCGGGGAGACACCTTGGATTTCTGGATAGAAATCCAGTTAGACTCCAGCTGCTTTCCCCCGATGGCCTGGCAGCCTGTCCAGGGTGTTTCCCCGCCTGCCGCCCAATGACTGCTGGGATAGGCCCCAGCATCCCCGCCACCCTGAGAGCAGGATAAGCTGTTGGGATAATGGATGGATGGATGGATGGATGGTAGAGGTGATGGGTGGATAGACTTTGTTTTGAATATACAGGGTGGTTTGACTTGGGATTTCATATTTTCAAGGGTTCCTGTTTTTACCAGTGGCAGTGATTTTTGGTGAAACCCCACTAGATGGGAGTAAAGGCTCAAAACGTCATAAGTAGTTCTCTCAAAGACCACACACATGGCGAGAGAGGGTTGTTTGAGGAGGAAGCTAAATAGTTACAGTTTTGGGGGAAGTACCTGCAAGACCCAGCATTAATCTCCCCCATGCTAAACTGTAACGTGTATCTGATTACTTTCAAATGATCTTTGTTTTTGTGTGACTGGGCTGCCAACTCAATTAAATCACCTTGTCTGCATCTGACAGTTTCTGTTGAGTGTATTTTCCTCATCTCAACTGTTCTCAGAGAGTTGCTTTAATAATGACTCCACGACGATTTCATCTCTCGTGTCGTTCTTCCGGTGGTTTCTACCCACCCCCGCCGCCCCCCCCCCGTCTGTCACACCAGCTGCTGCAGCAGCGCGGCACCGGAGTGAGAATGGGGTGAGAGAGCCACCTTGACATACCTAGCAAGCGTAAGGAACAGATAAAATATAATAATAATAATAATAATAATAATAATAATAATAATAATGATAATAATAATATGGTGTCTGCCTCCTGTCCTCGGCGCACAGGCACCGCCACCGTGGACGCATGCTTCTTTTTTTTGCGTTTTGCAAAACCTCAGAAATAGCTCTCACCGAGTGTTCCTACCCTTGCAGCCAAGAGTCAGGGGACCATGTGAAACGGTGTCTGCGCGCTGCCGGGACTCTGACAGAATGGAACAAGTCTGCACGGTGCCACAGGCAGCGGGGCCTCGTGCATAGTCATCCCGGTGCCATGAAGCTTACTGTATTTGGGGAGGGTGGGGGTAATCTCCCTCCCACGGCGCATGGACAGAGCGACACAGCTGGGTATTTACAGTGTGCACCGCAGCGCCGATGACGCTGCCGGGATTTGAACCTATAGCCCCCCCTCCCTAGACTTGGCCATCTACGTGTCTGAGTCAGTATCTCGGTTTGACACGGGTTTTAAGGCTGCGTCTCACGTTTAGCCTGCAACGATGAGAGCTCTCCAGCTGCTGCTGCTGCTGCTGCTGCTGCTGCTGCTGCTGCTGCTGCTGCTGCTGCTGCTGCTGCTGCTGCTGCTGCTGCTGCTGCTGCTGCTGCTGCTGCTGCTGCTGCTGCTGCTGCGGGGTGGCTTTGAAAACGCCGCGCCGCGCCGCGCCGCTGACGCAAACAAAGAGGATGTTTGTGCAGATGCCAGCGAATGTTCAGATGAATGGGAACTTGGGTAAATCCGTAGGCGATATAATGTGTGTGTGTGTGTGTGTGTGTGTGTGTGTGTGTGTGTGTGTGTGTGAGGGGGGGGGGTTATCTGTCAACAGTACCCCGTATCTGTTTTAAGAACACATATTATATCCAGGGGTTAAAGTGGGATTTGGTAAGTGGGGATCTCTGTATTAGAGAGGTGGGCAAAAGTGCGGGAGTGATAGTCGGCCTCAATACTGCGTCTCAAATCAGGAAATTAACCCTACGAGCACATGCACACACACACACTACATGCTCAAAAAAATCACTGGCTACATGTTCAATTTAAAAATTGAAATGCATTTTAATCAGTCTTTTGTATTAGTTGAAAGTGCCACAACTAGCCAGCAACGTCAGCAACTAGCTAGCAACGTTACCGGGTGGAAGATAGCTAGTTAGCTAGCTAGCTAACGTTACGTTCGCTAACGTTAGTTGCTTGAATGAAAACCACAGCAGAGCTAGACAAAACTATTGGAAATTCTATTGGAAATACACTGAAGATACTCACTCTTTATGCCCCCCAATCCAAGATAATAGTGCAGGTAGCAGGTTGACGCTCTCTCGAGTCTGCCTGGTGCGGTGAACTGACCCTGACCCGTGAGTGTGAAGCCAGTCTCTTTTTATGTCAAGTCTGGTGAAGCCACACAGCAGGCAGGTGCGGGCCACGTGAGGACGCGATATCATTCAAACTTTTAGAAAAAGTAAAGTAGTATAAAAATAGAAGAACGACTTTATTTGCGATTTATTTTGTAATGCTTGTGAATTGGCTGCATCATGTTTTTTGTTTTAAATTTTACTGTGACAAAAAGGTTGAAATTACTCCTGTCTACAGAGTGCCGGATCTCAGCTCCGGTTGACTTGGGGGAGGAGGGGAAGTGCCGGTGTCGGGATCCGGGTAGCTCCGGCCCACTTTAATCACTAATTATATCCACAAGCGCTGGGCAGATTGTGCCGGTGGTGCAATGGCAGATGCGCAGTTGACATTTCAGACGATTCTTTGAACACAAAGCACATCTCGGAGACACCGAGTAAGCACATCAAGGAGGAGGAATGGAGTATGTGGATGGAATATGGTAACACCGTAATAAAGTCTTAATTAATTATGCATGTTCTAGGACAGTGTGTACACCAGTATCCAGATGCTGTGTTGTATTTGGTTTTGTTGGGTGTGTGTGTGTGTGTGTGTGTGTGTGTGTGTGTGTGTGTGTGTGTGTGTGTGTGTGTGTGTGTGTGTGTGCAACGACTTGGACGAGCACCTGCCCAACCCTCTCTGCAGCTTTCAGCCACCTCACAGATGCGCACAGCAATAACGATGTGATGCAGCCAGCACACCTTGAGGCTGCGCTCCAAGTCTCTTTTAAAGGGATATCTTGAGTTTCTATTTTGGCTCGTCTGCGTTTCTATTGTTGGAGCTCCAGGTCTGGCCCCTTGAGGTTACTGCGGCCACTGACGCCGCTAGATTGAAGCCTACACGTCTCATAAGCACCGTGTGTGCGCGCGCGCCAGTGATTGAAGATATAATTTTTTCAATTCCGTTGAATAATTTTAGTTAAATAAATAAACGGTGCACTTGCCTGTGGAAAAAGATGTTTGCTCACCGCCTAATGCCCTGCATTGCCTTCCATCTCCCGCCTACATCGTCTGTCTCAGTGCTGTAAATGATGTCTCTGCAATGTAATCCATCCATTCATCCGTCCGTCCGTCCATCCATCCGCCAAACCGCTTATCCTGCTCTCGGGGTCGTGGGGGATGCTGGAGCTTATCCCAGCAGTCACTGGGCGGTAGGCGGGGAGACACCCTGGACAGGACACCAGTCTATCACAGCCCCCCCATTCACACCTAGGGACAATTTAGTACGTCCGATTCACCTCACCTGCATGTCTTTGGATTGTGGGAGGAAACCGGAGCACCCGGAGGAACGCAGACACGGGGAGAACATGCAAACTCCACACACAGGACGACCCGGGACGACCCACCAAGGTTGAACTACCCCGGGGGCTCGAACCCAGGAACATTCTTGCTGTGAGGCGACCGCTCTAACCACTTCGCCACCGTGCCGCCCTGGAATGCAATCACTTTGCATAAAAACAGCAAACCAGACGTGTCGGGGTGGGGAACGTGGCCGCCATCTCCACCAGCTCTGCAAACAACTCAGCAAAGTTTTGATTGTCAAAATGGACCCGTGTAGTTCCGAAGAGCGGGAGGATTGTGCCGAGCCAATTTCGTTCTTAGGGTTAATTTGCTTGATAGATCATTTAACCCGCGGCATTAACATTGCCAGATTATGAGACGATGCCCCCCCCCCCCCGGGCATGGACTTCCCCCTCCCTAGGAAGGGCACGCTCAATTAGAGGAAACGGCACCGTACCTAGGAATTCACCTACACCTCAGCTGCACAGGTACACTCACTTAGAGCAAACAGCACGTTAACAAAATAAACATCTCTCAACCACAAGTATGAGATCAGTTAAAGCTAGCAGAACCCAACGCGATAACAATCTCAGAACGCGGTGACAACAACAACAACAACAACAAGAAGCTGTTACTGACACCAGTGACTTGATACTTCAGCTCTGCGGTGATAAATGAAAAGCTGGATAACAGTGACTTCATGCAGAGGCTCTGGTTAAGCCCCCGCCCCCCTGCCAGCCCCCAAGTTACTGTGGTTCTTACCGTTGCATTGCTTGGCTGCGTCGTTGTGTGTGCATACCAGTGTAAGATACCACTGCGGGTCCCACCGACCCTTACACCTCACATGCACCAGATAACATCTACACTTTAGTCTTCTGTCTGTCTGTCTGAGCCGTCTGCTCTTCATCTGTATAAGCAACCCTATGCGGCCTGATGCTGGAACGGGTCTCCTCCAGGGACACCGGCCGAGACAGCTACATAGCTGATGGGTATCATGTGGTGTCCCCCCCCCCCCCCTGTGTGATCGTGGCAGTAGGAGGCATACAGACCCTGTTAGCCAGGCTGAAATTCCCCAGATTTAGCAGTGTGGCAGCCCGGCTGTTTTCCTTGGAGAAAGCGAGGAGGTTCATTAATGCCCTAAAGCCTTTGTTATTGTGTGTTTTCCAGTTACTAGGTGAGCGTACGGCCATGATGTGTCTCGGAGAAAATTTAAGCACATTTAAAATTTCCCACCTCTGTTCTGTGGATTTCACAGGCTTAGGATCAAAGCCCGTGCTTAGCTTTGCGAGACTTGGAGCTTGCGGATGTGAGTGACGTACCCAACCGAGCAGCCGGTGCTGTCCCGGAGAGACAGTCCCGTGTCTCATGATGACCACTCACCAGACACGGAGTGTAACTGTAACGATCACGGGTGGATAGACTCGCTGGCCCTTGGCTAACGGGTCGAACCCTTTAGTCGACTGGTTAACGTAGCCGTCCGGGGATGCGGGAGACCCAGGTTCGCGCTGCGGCGGTTCCCGGCTGCCCCCCCTGAATTCGCTACATTGGTGTCAGAAGTGGGATGGTGAGATCGTGAGGCCATCGGAAGCGCGTGCGCCCAGAGGCGTGAGGGAGCTGATATGATGAAGCTGGACGCGCTTCCCAAAAGGGGGGGGGGGTGTAACGATCGCGGATGAATAGACTCGCTGGCCCTTGACTAACGGGTCGGACCCTTTAGTCGACTGGTTAACGTAGCCGTCCGTGGTGCGGGACACCCGGGTTCGCGTCCCGGCGGCGGCGGTTCCCGGCTGCCCCCCCCCCCGAGTTCACTCCATAGCCTCATGTTATTTGCGTCCGCAGGGACGGAGCACGGAGGTCTTACATTATTACAGATAGTGTTTCATTGAGAAACGACCGGACGTATGTTCTCGCTGTGTCTACAGCAGTGGAGCAGGAATAAGGAACTGAACGTGTGCAGCACAGCGCACACATTTACTTCCTGATTCCTGCTCAGCGGTTGTGAACGGCGGTTGGAGCCGCCTGTTTGCGGTTGCATTGTTTGACAAGTGCTTTACCATCATTGCTGAGGAAAGGGGAACATGCCCCTCCCCCCAGCGGCCCCCCTCCCCATGTTTAAATCATCTCACCTCAGACATCCACCGACAAGCCCCGTCACGACTGCCCCCCTAATCTCGCTTTAACTCCTATCTCACCTATCTTAAGAGCAGATCTCTGGAGGCTTCAGGGGTGACAGGCCGGCCCATACGACCGTCCTGTGGTTACGTAATGGGGTTTTGAAATAGGAAATGATTCTCTTTCAGTCTCCGTGTGTTAAGTGTGCAGACCCGGTGACCATGGTGAAGTCTGCTGGTAAATAGCAAAACAAGAACTGAACACAAATGTCTGCTGCATGACTTACATTTTTCCTATCTCGCTAACAAAAAAAAATTTGGTAAATCAAATAATGGCATGCAGGGTTGAAAACTATCTGGGTCTTTCCTCATGAAACAAGAATCTGACATAATCCAAATGACTTCAAACTATGAGGTCTATCGGTAAACCTAGTCCAGTTATGCATTTTTCCTGTCTTAAATATCGTCACCCCCCCCCCCATTCAGATATGGGGGTCAGGTGTTGTTGATATCTGGTGATACAGGGACCTGTTGCTATTTATCTTCGCTTTCAAGATGGACGGACTTATCTTGTTTTGTTTTTTAAATCCTCTTCCCCCTTTTTCCCCCCTCCCCAATTGTATCCGGTCAATTACCCCACTCTTCTGGGCGTTCCCGGTCGCTCCTCCACCTCCGATCCGGGGAGGGCTGCAGACTACCACATGCCTCCTCCGATACATGTGGAGTCGCCGGCCGCTTCTTTTCACCTGACAGTGCAGAGTTTCGCCAGGGGGACGTAGCGCGTAGGAGGATCACGCTATTGCCCTCCCCCAACAGGCGCCCCGACTGACCAGAGGAGGCGCTAGTGCAGCGACCAGGACACATACCCACATCCGGCTCCCCAGCCACAAACACGGCCAATTGTGTCTGTAGGGACGCCTGACCAAGCCAGAGGCAACACGGGGATTCGAACCGGGATCCCCATGTTGGTAGGCAACGGAATAGACCGCTACGCTACCCGGGCGCCCGCTTAGCTTGTATTTTGGTGAGAACAGGCCTTGGATACTGGCTAGGTTTCTGCAGTAGTCCAGTGTAGGTTGGTTTCCGAGTCTCAGGCACCAGTGTGAACTGGTCTGGAGATGAACCTGACTGCTGGTGGATCCAGCGGGATGTGTGGTGATGGACTGCCCTCCCGAAATACATACTGCATCCCTCACCGTGCAGTTCAGTACATTTCCCCCTCTCCAAAAACAGAGAGGGGGGGGGAGCTGGTGGACAACAGAAAGCTGGCCCTCTCCTCTCTTGTTCAGTTCTCCTCCCTGAGAAGCTTTGGCAGCTCGGGGGTAATAAATAGCACATCTGCTACCGCGTTTTGCAGAAACCGGAATGCTGTGCGGTCAGGATGACGAAACTACAAACTCAAGAAATAGTTCGATTTAGATTCGGTTCGGTTAAGTGTAACAGAAACTATTTTTGGATCAAGTCAATCAGTTCAAAAAAACAAAAACAAAAAAAAACATTTTTTTCGAACTCACACGTGAGTTGTGTCCAATATCCGGTCCGTGCGGTTGGCAACAGGTAAGCCGACTGCAACGTGACGGTTTTTCTCGGGGAAGTGAATCAAGGCGTCTTGGTATTTGTTGGCATGACGCGCGCGTGTGTGTGTGTGTGTGTGTGTGGGGGGGGGGGATATATGATCTGATGCCCCACCGTTGTCTCTCTGCCTCTGTCGTTACCCTTCGGTTAGCATGCTATCTGAGGTCCTCATCGTCAGAATGTGGATCCAGGAACAGATCGGCCATGGTCTGGGAGATAGGGCTGCTCGGGTTACAGCTGAAACGTCGTTACTGACAGGCCCGGTTAACCTTCCGTCTCCCTGCCTGCCTGCCTGCCTACCTGCCTGCATGTCTTTCTGTCTTTCTGTCTTTCTGTCTTTCAGTCTGACTGTGCACAAAGCACAGGCTCCTGCTGCGACATGCACAGGGCCTGGTTTTGTGTGTGTGTGTGTGTGTGTTCCCACGCCTTCTGCAGAGCTGTTGTGTGTGTGTGTGTGTGTGTGTGTGTGTGTGTGTGTGTTTGTTTGTTTGTTCCCACGCCTTCTGCAGAGCCGTTGTGTGTGTGTGTGTGTGTGTGTGTGTGTGTGTGTGTGTGTGTGTGTGTGTGTGTGTGTGTGTGTGTGTGTGTGTGTGTGTGTGTGTGTGTGTGTGTGGTGTTTCGCTGATAGATTATTGGGTGGAATGTTTTTTTCGTTCAGTCAGTTGATTTTGCAACGCGATACTTACTGATAATTTGACACAGTCGCATCAAGTTTGTCGTGTAATGCCTCGCATCACGTTACTCTGCTCGGGAGTTCATCAGGAATTATGGCCCCCTCCAAAAACACACCAAAAAAACAACAAAACTCGGTCCTCTTCTATACACTCCACATGAGATAGCCGGTCCCCTAAATCTGCTGAGCGCAGCCTTGAACACTGCGATGAGACAACCCACATTTTGGGGCTTCCGGGTTGCATAGCGGTCTATTCCATTGCCAACCAACACGGGGATCGCCGGTTCGAATCCCCCCCGTGTTACCTCCGGCTGGGTCGGGCGTCCCCTACAGATACAATTGGTCGTGTCTGCGGGGTGGGAAGCCGGCTGTGGGTATGTGTCCTAGTCGCTGCACTAGCGCCTCCTCTGGTCGGTCGAGGCGCCTGTTCGGGGGAAACTGGGGGGGGGGAATAGCGTGATCCTCCCACGTGCTACGTCCCCCTGGTGAAACTCCTCACTGTCAGGGGAAAAGTAGCGGCTGGCGACTCCACATGTATCGAAGGAGGCATGTGGTAGTCTGCAGCCCTCCCCGGATCTGCAGAGGGGGTGGAGCAGCGACCGGTACAGCTCGGAAGAGTGGGGTAATTGGCCAAGTACAATTGGGGAGCAAAAGGGGGAAAAAAACCTCATATTTTGCACACGGTAACCTTTAATTGAAGTGAGCGGGCCTCCCGTGCAAGTCCGTCAGCGTACAGGAGGAAATGGAGTTGCACCTTGAGACTTAGCGCTGCTTTCCCTGCTCCAGCTCTCTGCTAGTGATAAGCTCAAAACAACCTGTTAACTGCCGCAGACACACATTTCTACTGTGCTTGCGTATGCATGCCAATGAGTTGCTACATCAGCGTGCCAGTTAATGATTTGTACAGTGAGAGAAAGTCTTGTGACATGCAAGTACTCACAGTGAAACTGGCCTAGTTGCAAACAATGTTTTTTCTTTTCTTTTTTTTGAGTCTCCTCATGCACCTTGCCGTATCTCGGAGACTTGACCCGGGCTATACTGTTCATTTGCTCAGCAATGTGGGCTGGGCACCTTGAGAGCGAGCTATCCATTGTCGAGCCTCTTTGACCTGTTCTCTCCTTCAGCCTCTCCTATTTCCGGACAAAGACTCTCTAATGCCAGGTAGCTGGTGCTGGCATTCCTGTTGCATTCCACCATGGGGAAGTTGCTGGGATCAGGATGAAAAATGCCTGAAACAAAGACCCACTCTCATTCACAGGGTTTAGGGTTCTGTGGGAAAGTCCAGACAGGACAGAGGTTGGATGGTGGAGGAATGTGAGCTCACACAGTCTCTATGACACGGCCCCAAAGATACATTGACAAGCTGGAGGTCCTCCTACAGACAGGAGTTAAACCCCCCCACACGCCCCCCTCCGTTAAAGAATACGATCAGAGTGTAGATATGGATGTAGAGTGGATTAAGATGGACATATTCTTCTTCTATGGTGTTCAACACCAAGCGCTTGAACCCTGCAGAGTATAGGGACGATCGTGACGACTGGACAGAAGCTGGCATCAATTACCTTTTGAGCACTTGACCCGCCCCTTAATCTCTGCACTCTGTTAACTTCGAGTTCGCTCACATGGTCGTCATCATCATCATCATCATCATCATCATATACCATTCATGGTCCCATTTCGCCGCTCTTCGTTATGCCACTGCAGCGGCGCTCATTCCAACGCCGCCACATGCCGAGGTGAGGTGGCTGACCCTGCTTCACCCAGGCTCCTGTGGGCCAAAGCTGAACCGTGCTTTATGGGGATTTAGAGAGGAATACACCGTCTAAGCTCTTCACTCCCCCACCAGCAGAGACCATCACACACGCTCAATAATGTGCTGTCAGCCAGCAGGAGCGAAATGACAGAGAAGCCCGCAGATCAGTCGTCTGAATAACCCCACTCAAAGATGAAATGTATTGTAACGTGCATGGATAAGTAGACACGTTGGCCGCTGGCCGACGGGTCTGACCCTTTAGGCGAGCGGTTAGCGCTGTTTCCCGCGGTGCGGGCGATACGGGTTCGCGTCTCGGCCGCGGCAGTTCCTGTGGTTGCCCTCCGAATTAGAAAATCGACATTCGGGCGTCCGGGTGGTGCGGCGATCTAACCCGTTACCTACCAACACGGGGATCGCCGGTTCGAATCGGCTTGGTCGGGCGTTCGTACAGACACAATTGGCCGTGTCTGCGGGTGGGAAGCCGGATGTGGGTATGTGTCCTGGTCGCTGCACTAGCGCCTCCTCTGGTCGGTCGGGATGGCTGTTCAGGGCTGGGGGGAATACCGTGATCCTTCCACGCGCTATGTTCCCCTGGCGAAACTCCTCGTTGTCGTCAGGTGAAAAGAAGCGGCTGGGGACTCCGCATATATCGGAGGAGGCATGGGGTAGTCTGCAGCGCCCCCCCCGGATCGGCAGAGGAGGGGAAACCGGGACACGGCTCGGAAGAGTGGGGTAATTGGCCAAGTGCAATTGACGAGAAAAAGAGGGGAACAACCCCCCCCCAAAAAAACGACATTATTTTACCTTTATTAGATAGGGACAGTGACGATGCAGACAGGAAATTGGAGCGAGAGAGAAAGAGGTGTGACGCGCAACAACAAAAAAACAGGTCGCTGGCTGGAATCGAACCGGCGACGGTTGCGACCACGTGGCCATGTGGCATGCGTTAAAACCATTCGGCTACGGAGGTGGCCCGAAAGCAGATGTTCCTACTCACTCAAGTTGACCGATCGCAAAATAAATAGATACATAAACAAACAAATAAGTAAGTAAATAAATGGGGACACTTTCAGAGCACAGTAGTCAACCGAGCATCTGAGTTGAAATAAAATACCAGCGGCTCCGCAGACTTGAGAGTTTTTTTCTTTTCTTTTCTTTTTTTTTGTTGAGATACTGAATGAGGAACAACTGTTTTTGCTGAAACGGATGGTTTGTCTCTTGGAATGTGGCAGTCGGTAGAAACCATGAGAATCGAACACGGGACACAATAGAAGCGACTCGCGGAGCGGCCGAGCTGACAAACCCGGGGACCATCACTTTAGTTTCGAATATGAATACTGTCGGCGAGCAAACCTGCAATTTCCAGATGTCTGACATAGTTTTGCGTTTGTCTTATCTTCTTTCCCATGCGTTACCTGTAAACAATCGTTAAATCTATGGCGGAACCAATGCTGGTAGTTCTGTGATCCACTTTCGCGATTAGCGCGGACGCCAGGATTTCCTGAAGGCTTCGGGCTGAGCCGCATCACCGTGTGACCGAAGCAGAGCCGTGGTGCACCTTGACCGTTAGCGACGCCATTTGTCAGTCCTCTGAGCCGTGGGGACGATGCAGGGGAAGACGTCCTCTCCAGAGGTCTATTCTATGGGAAGTGTGTGGTGGTTGTGGGGCATTTGAGATAGATTACGCGGGGAAATGAGAGGAGATCTGTTGCAGCCCACAGGCCCCTCCAGCGAGGAGAAGGTTCTCTGATGTGGCTTCAGCACACAGTACCCTGATTAAAAAAAGCCAAGGCCTTCTCTGGGATGGTACTTAACCAGTCTTAAAAAGTGGGAACGATTGTGCAAGTTTGCATGTGCGCGCGCGTGCGTGTACGTGCACACATGCTTGGGTTGTGAGGATTTGTGTGCATGCGTCTGTGCCATAGTGTTTGTGTCCGTCATTGGGACGCACTTCCCTTTGATACCTGAGGACACGGTTGGCCAACAATAAAAGAGTGTCACTTGTGGCCAGTGTAGCGGGCCAGAAGGACACGGTACATCACACAGGTGCGCTCTTTTCTTTTCGGGGCACTGCCCATTGACACAATAGGTCCTGCCAAATATAGCTTTCATCTGACATCACTAGTTATAGGGGCGAGTCACTGATGATACCCCTACATTTCTTTTCTTCTTTCTTGAGCTGCTTTCAAACTCTAAGGGGGTAGTCGACCTTTTATTTTGTTTTCTGAGCTGGAAGCATGGGTGTAGGATGGCGGAACCGATTACCACAAATTCAACAGACAACGACGCATCAGATTGGTGAGAAAATCTAATCTTCTTTTAGATCCAAGGAGGATTATGCACATTATGATCAACCCGATCCAAATCGGCTGTTTGATACGGGGGGGGGGGGCATCTCATGCTGTGTTCCAGATAACTGGGAAGGGGGGAACCACCCTTCAGGGAAAAGTGCAATAGAAAGCCACACGATGTTAAATGTCCAACTAGCGAACTCAACGACCACCGCTTCACCGGAACGCCGTTATGTGACGCCACACAAAATGGCGGCACGCTGGGCAGCGTACACTGCGATTAGTAAATAATCACTTTAAGACAATTTTAAGCCATTAAAATGTACAGTTGAGTCAAATTTCCTATGCGGCATGATAACAAAACCTGTTATGCTTGACAGATGTGTTACTACTCGGGTTAATCATGAAACGTTAGCGCTATTTTAGTTAGTAACCGGATATCAGTTAGCAGTATCATATAGCTTGTATGCGGCGTAGCCATTTTCGTAGTCCCCCCCCAACATCCGGCTTCCCACCCCCCACATCGGGCTTCCCACCCGCAGACACGGCCAACTGTGTCTGTAGAGACGCCCGACCAGATTTTCGTGGTTTATCCGTCAATTTATCGCACTCTGGACTGTAACACTTCGTGATCGGAAGTCGGAAATATCAAGTAGGAACTTCCCACATCCGACTTGTTGTCTGGACCGCAGCAAAAGGTGCGGCCCCCCCATGTGACGTAGGCGACACGTGGCGTCCAGCGCGGTCGACCAATGGAATATGAGGGGAGAACAAAGGCGACAAGCTTTCTGGGTAGACTTTTGAGAAGCTGGGACGAGATGTTCTACTGCAACACCATCAGTCTAGCCCACACCACCATCACTGTACTCTACATCCACGCCCCGTCATATCCTTTATACAAGGACAACACCATCACTGTCCTCTACATCTACATCTGTTTATATCCCTTTTATAAGGTGAGTAGGCAGATCTAGACTAAAAACAAGTGCTTACTCTTTAACCAAAGAAGGTGTTTTGTCTTTCCCGGGACAAAAAGTCGGATTTTATCTGTGCTGACTAGAGAAGAGCTAAATGAGTTGGTATCACACTCTTACCATGCGTTAGGGAAAATGTTTGTGGAGAAAAAAACTTAAGAGTAGATTTAGGAAAATGTTCACTGATATTTAATGCCATTTTATTGTTGTTGTTGTTTTTTTTCTTTAATTCATTTCCTGCTTTTAGTTAAGTTCATAGCTGGTTAGACTCGACCCCCTCATCTGCAGCCTGTTATGGTGGAGCCAGGAGGATGACATCATGTTCGTCTCAGAGCCGCGGCGGGTAATTGGCCCACTCTCCTCCTCCAGCGGCACGGGCCAAACAGAACACACAAGTGGAGCCAGGCAATGCAAGTCAGATGCATTGGGTTTTTCCAGAGTGGCTGGTGGGGCCTCAGCGTGCAGCGAGAGCCAAGAGGCCTCGGAGAGGGGCGCGCTGATCCAACCCTAAACGTCAGAAATGAATGAAGGGCCTCAACCCAAAATGAAATCTGATATAATGTGCCCCAGGCCAGTCTGTTTGATCTACTGCACAATACACTGCTATAGTCGATGGGATAGAGCGGCTATTCTCTATGTTATGACATTGCAGAAAGTGTTTTCGTGTGTTCCTGGAAGTTTTCTGAGGTCTGTCATCAGCGAGCTCTCAGCCCACGTGATGTTCCATTACAACTGAATTGAACCGCAGCACCTCTGTACCGTTGACGCGCCATAGACAGTGAACTGTGTGATATTGAAATCAATGTTTCCCATGCTTTGCAACCTGCATGCATTTGTTAAGTGAGATGATGTAAAACTGCACACGAGGCCCTTCTCATACTCCGAAATTCCGAGCACATGTGAATAATGGCCAGAGGATGAAACATCTGGAAAGAAGATTAAACCTCTACAGATTCAGTTGTGTGTCTTATAGACACAAATCGCATCAGCAGGACAATAATATGCAAAAACAACTAATCCCATTAGTGTTGAAAGTGACCACATGATGAGGCGACGTCAACAAGGCCTAATGGGCTGCAGTGAAATGTGTGAATGAAGCATGGGTGTCCTGGTGGCCAGCATGTGGGCCTGAACCAGAGTCTTTGGATACCATACCTCCCATAAAAGAGTGGCCTTTAACTTTTGCAGACAGGCTGCTCAGTCATGCCACCATGTTTCACTGCTATGTGGTCGCTGCACACAACCCAAGCGGTGCAGTGATTTTCTGATATATTCCTTCTTGCTGAGAAGAACGATGCATAAATCTCCAGATCAGTTTTCATCTACAGTACATTGTGGGGATGCATTTGGTGTCTGAAGTGAAGTTCTAGCTAAGGCTAAACCCACCTAAATTGCTTCCTTCCCTTGTATTTGCAGAATGGTTTAGCCATTTATTTCACCTGACATAAAAAGATTTATGGCATATGATGCACCGTTATAGTATCAAAGTGGTCTGGAATATTTTTTGGTAAAATAGTGGATTTGCATGTCCATATTAGTGGTTGTGTCAGGAAGGGCATCCGACGTAAAATTTTGCCAAATCAGTATGCGGATTGACAAAACCGCGCTGGGTCGGTCGAGGCCTGGGTTAACAACGGCCGCCATTGGTGCTGTGCCCTCACATGGTAGCGATGGAAACTATAAAATCCGCTGTGGCGACCCCTGAAAAACGGGGAACAAGCCGAAAGAAGAAGGGTAGATTTGCATGTCTTTTGGAGCTTTATGTCACGGGATGTTTGCCTTACGATGATGAGAACCGCCAACATGAGGTTAAAGCTTCTCCATGGTGTGAATTATAGCTACGTCACTGCTCTCCCACCTGCATGGGAAATGTGTTTGCTCTGCTGAGAGGGGCCAACATGCCTGTGACCTGTCTGTCCGTCTGTCTGGGAGCATTGTTTTCCCTCTCCATTAGAGAGAGAGCGGTGGCTCCCCGTGGTAAATGGATTTCAAAACGGAGGTCGTAAGGTCAATGGGGAGAACATCGTAGGAGCTCCCACTGGAAGTGAAATGCAATTCAGGGTGTTTGAGCGAGAAGTTGAGTGTGCACAACTCTTACAGGAGCGTGTGCTGTTGTTGACCGAGCTATGTCTCTCTCTCTTTTTTTAATGATTTTTTTGGGCATTTTCACCTTTATTAGACAGTGATAGTGAAGAGGCAGACAGGAAATGGAGAGGGGGGGGGGTAAGACATGCAACAAAAGTCGCCGGCTGTGGGCGTCCGGCTGGTGTAGCGGTCTATTCCATTGCCTACCAACACGGGGCTCACCGGTTCGAGTCCCTGTGTTACCTGCGCTTGGTCGGGCGTCCCTACAGACAAAATTGGCCGTGTCTGCGGGTGGGAAGACGTATGTGGGTATGTGTCCTGGTCGCTGCACTAGCGGCTCCTCTGGTCGGTTGGGGCGTCTGCTGGGGGGAATAGCGTGATCCTCCTACGTGCTACGTCCCCCTGGTGGAACTCCTCACTGTCAGGTGAAAAGAAGCGGCAGGCGACTCCACATGTATCGGAGGAGCCATGGGGTAGTCTGTAACCCTCCCCGGATCGGCAGAGGGGGTGGAGCAGTGACCGGAAGAGTGGCGTAATTGGCCAAGTACAATTGGAGAGAAAAATGGGGAAAAAATCCAAAAAAGAAAGTTGCCGGCTGGAATCGAACCGGTGACGGTTGCAACCATGCGACCATGTACCATGCGGTTACGGAAGCGCCTGTGGGCTCTGTCCCTTTTCAAATGGTCGCACCATTGACGTCTGCATCCTGTGAAGACATCCCGTGAAGACATCCCATGAAGACATCATGACATAGTCGCGGCAGTGCACTGAGGTGTGAACTTACGTAGCGGGTAGGAAGTCACAGGTAAGTCTCAAGTCCCAAGTCAGGTCTCAAGTCAAGTCCAACAGCCTAAACTTTGAGTTTCTAGTCCCAAGTAAGTCATTATGTGCCCAAATTTAATGCAATTTAAACATTTTAACACCAGAGTACGAGTTAATATACTAAATTTACACAAATCAGCAATGTTTTTTTTAGAATCTGTATTTATTACACACTGATTCAAAGTGGATCTGTAATGCAACTATAAGCGTCATCCCCCTCCCCCCTTTTTTCTCCCCAATTGGATCCGGCCAATTACCCCACTCTTCTGAGCCGTCCTGGTCACAGCTATTACCCCCCAGTTCCCCCTCCCCCCGAACAGGCGCCCCGACCGACCAGAGGAGGCGCTAGTGCAGCAACCAGGACACATACCCAAATCCGGTGTGGGTTCCATTTCTGCTCGTGTACAATATCGACTCGGGGTCCTTTGACTACATATGACGTCACGGATTATGTTGCTAGCTAGCGTTGTTTAACGTTAGCTTTATAGTTATTTAGCTGTGTGCTTTTTACAATCCACGTTGACATAAGAGTTGGTTAGTAAAGGTGCAGGGGCCGAAGGCCCAAGCTGCGTCTCACGTCAATCTACTGTTTCCTGCTGTTCCTAAACTGAACTAGCCCCTACCCAAGCCCCTACCCAATCATAATGTGTGAAGTAGTGATGTCATCTGTAGTCGCAGGACCCCGAGCACATCCAGTAGAGCGAGTAGATCAAGTACCGACACCGGCTTCCCACCCGCAGACACGGCCAATTGTGTCTGTAGGGACGTCCAACCAAGCCGGAGGTAACACGGGGATTCGAACCGGTGATCCCCGTGTTGGTAGGCAACAGAATAGACCGCTATGCTACCCGGACGCCCCATAAGCATCATTTTTAAGTGCTAAACCTATGTGTCATTCTTTCTATTGTTTTAATTTGATTTGGATGAACCCCCTCCCCTGTTAGTGTAGGTTTTCTCTTTGTGCAGCCTTTTGTTTCTCCCACGGCACAAAGACATGCATGTCAGGTGAACTGGAGACGCTACATTGCCCACAGGTATAAGAGACTGACTGCCTTTGTGTCTTTGTTGGGCCTGTTACAGTCTGGTGAACTGTCTGTCTGCCTGCTTTCTGCACAAAGTATGCAATCGCACAAAATGAAAATGAATAAGAATAAGTTTTTTTTTTAGAGGTCAGTTAGCAACTTAAGCCCTTACTGACCTAATTTCAACTGTTACAGTATGAAAAAAATCTGCGCACGAGAAAACGATTTACTTTTCATACATTTTCTCAGAGCGGAAATGCCATAAACATCTTTGACGGATGGATTAACTGGGGTGACAGATTGTGTGGCATGCGACAGGAGTTGTCAACCAGGCTTACAACAGCAGGAGCACACAAGAAAGCCCTCGGGAGGCCTCGGTTTGCATTCATTCTTTAACTCCAGGTGAAGTGAGTCATGCGGGTCATGTTTGCTGGCATGTCATTCTGGAGGTCTTCCTGTCAAGCCTCTGCAGAGACGTGCTATGTGAAGGGTTTGCACAGAAGCTGAAGCTTTGTTGGTGTGACAATAATGACTGTTTAACTTCCTGTCGTAGGTCATATAGAAACAGCAAGTTCAGTTTGAGTGTGGAGGTGACTTCAGATCTGTTATGATGGTTTCAATTGTGACCCATTCCCCCCCCCCTTTTTTTTTTGTCACTGCACATTTTCGAATGCATCCTCTCTCTCGCTCTCGCTCTCTCAGCTGGTGAGCTAGCTGTCGAGGCAGAAACTGCGCTGGAGGGAGGAAATGATTATAGCATGAGGGAATGTGTTATCACTTTCTGTCTCGAAGATACGCTCCCCCACCACTGCATGTCATACATTTGTGTTTCTTATCGACGAGATGAGTTGGACCACATTTCACAATTAGGGCCAGAAAGACACCCATCCCTTGCCCGTGTCTAGGTTCGGATGCTTCCTTCCGTCGTGTCAGCATGACGGGTCCGGAGCGGGTCAACTGCGCTGACATATTAAGTGTCATGTAGTCTGTTGTGTGGCTGTGCAGGCTGGAAAGGGGGGGCTGTATCATGTTCTCCATGCATCAACCACCACTCTCTTGAGGAAGCAGACCCAGCTGTTGTTGGCCATTGATAGCTTTGTTGTTGCCCTCGGGGGAACCACAATAGAGAATGAATGCATTTGCGGCCCAAGCTACCAACTCTTTACCAGCTTGTTAGTTTACTTCACGTTTGTCACATTTGAATAAGCCTCCATCTTGTCTTCCTTTATCTATTTGTGTCTTTTTTTCTTCTTTCTGTCCAACATCCTGTGTGTGTGTGCGTGCATGTGTGTTCTTGTTAAGTTAAATTTGTGAGGACCAATTTGAGCTTTTAACCACAACAGTGGGGACTTTTTTGCAAAGTGAGAATATTTTGGCCAGTACTTGCTGTTTTAAGGGTCTATTTTAGGGTTAGAACTTGGGTTTAGGTTTAAATTTAGGCATATAGTGCTGATGGCCAAGGTCAGAGTTAGGGGCTATAGAATGAATGGAGTCAGTAACTCACAAGTATACATCCATCCATCCATTATCCAAACCACTTATCCTTACTCGGGGTTGCGGGGATTCTAGAGCCTATCCCAGCAGTCATTGGGCGGCAGGCAGGGAGACACCCTGGACAGGCCGCCAGGCCATCACAGGGCCCACACAGACACACACATTCACACCTAGGGACAATTTAGTACGGGTGATTCACCTGACCTACATATCTTTGGACTGTGGGAGGAAACCGGAGCACCTGGAGGAAACCCACGCAGACACGGGGGGAACATGCAAACTCCACACAGAGGACACCCCCAAGGTTGGAGTACCCCGGGGCTCGAACCCAGGACCTTCTTGCTGTGAGGTGACCGCGCTAACCACTGCACCACCCCCAGGTGTTTACTTTTGCAAGCAAATTCTATCTAAAGGACAGAACTGTTAAGTGCTCATGACTTATGAGCATATTTTGAATACTACAGGGAAACAAGCAGGCTACTTTAACTAAGCTGGTGATCAGCTAACAGCATATACATACATACATACATGCATGCATATATACATGCATATATACATGCATATGTATGTATGTATATTATATATATAAAGTCTGTGTGTGTGGTTAAAAGAGAGACAGGGAGAGAGACAGGGCATATGTGTGAGCTTGCATGCTCGAGCGCTTAGCAAAGTCACGTTTAGGCCTGCCTGGCTGATTCACGAAGAAAGATGGACATTTTGTTTTGTCTTTAGTATATGAGTATATGATGGAAGTGTAAAAACTGTAACGAGTAACATCATGCCAGTCACCAGATACATGTTGTTGAGGGTACTGACAGTCTGTGGGAACCAGGAAGTGCCCCTGGCCCCTCACCGTCAACCATATCTACATGCCCCAGGGGCACGGGCTGACTTTGGGAAAGCCTACATAATACAAACAGACCCAGTTTCGTCACATCTGAGGGCTCATATCAGAATGACAGCCAGGACTGCAGCGGGTTGAGAGCGAAGCCACACCTTGAAAGCTCTGGCTGCTTTTCATGTCGAGCAAACAACCACATGTGTCAAACCCTTTCGCCCACGCTACACATTTCACAGATTCCTCAAGAATGTTTGCCTTTTTACCAGGTCATGAGCTGACTTGGAGGAGAATGAACCCAATGCTGCCTTCTTCTATCTTTCAGGCCGGGTGTATTTTGGAACGAGACTCTACCAACCTATTTCATCTTGTCAACTTGTGCAATTTGTTCTTTGCCCCGTCATCAGTTTTCAGCTCCTATTGAAATCCTGTTTCTTCCAGTGAGTATTTATGTCTTCATGGGCTAACCATAAAGAGAGCCTCCCTGTGCTTTCATTTCCTCAGTGACGGTGGGAACCCTGACCAAGTGCTCGAGCCCCAGCTTTGGCTCCAACCATAACATGTGCCTCGCTCCTTCCTGTTATCAATGATTACATAAGATTCAGAAATAAAGACATCCAAACTATGTCAATGAATCAGCCGGGGCCCTCGACTTTCACGAAAGTGGCATCACTGAGAGGGTTTTCAAGTTTCTGCTCGGTGCCACAACGTGCTTCCAGTAGTCACCGAAGGATCGAAGCGTTTATAAAATGCAAACTCATACGCATTAAAACCATTTAAAAGGTCGCAAGAAGTAGGTTAACACTCCATTTTCTGTGCCTTTTGCACCCGATTATAGAATAAAGCTAATTCATTAACTTTATTTAAAAGTATTTTAGATACAATTATGCATAATTTAGGTAATGCATAATAGCATTAGCCTGCTGGGTCTGGTCTGGATGTCCACAGACCACAGGGAACTGAGAATCCACTTAACATGAATGCAGTGAAGAAATTAACAAGTTTGATGTCTGAAGTGTGCATCCTCTGGGTCGATGCTGTATGTAGGTCATGCTACAAGGGATGTATTCCCTGCTGCAAAGGATTTTGGGTATTACGGCCGGAACTGCAGTGAGCATTCCCCAGGGACGAGACCCCGGGCCTGGGAAGCTGTGGCCTGGGATCATTCGGAGCATCGAAAGCTCCAGGCCACGAACGCCACTGCGAGCCCTCCTCTCTCCCATCTCACAGAAAGTGGACCGGTGTGGGCCGGCCCAGGGCTGACATTTGTATAACAACCATCATAGGGACAGAGTAGGACGAGCCCTGTTTCTCCCAGAGTTTCAGTGGGAAGAATTGATGACTTCCTCCTCTGTGACCCCCAGGCAAGAGGGAAAAAAGCTTCTTCTGGGAGGTAGCTGTTATTAATAGGCCCGATAGATCGCTGAACTAGGCAGTCCTTGTGGGAACATTTATTTGGTTTGTATGTCATGTTTCCAGGGGTGCAAAAATGGTTCGGTGACTAGGTGTGCGTGTGTTCCACATAACATGTTGTGTCATGATCGCACTTGATCCACATCTCATAGCTTAGGGGTCTCTTAACAAAGCACAGGTATCTGGTCCTTCGAGGTTGTTATTTGATTGAGGCTGATCCGAGGGCTTTGATTGCAACATGCATTGAGGGTGGAAGCACTTTTTGGTCTCTCTCCCTCTGTCTAAACTAAGCCTGTTCAACTGGAATTTAAGCTCTCTGGTGCAAGAAAAGGCTGCACCCAAAGTAATTAATCTGGCGGGGGGAGGGGGTGTGGGGGGCGGGGGAGAGACATGGGAAAATGTTTACCATATTGTTTTTACGGGGCAAGGAAGTACGGGAGACAATTGAAGCCTACTTCTAGTTTCTTTAACTGTATAATTTGTAGCTGGTGGATATGGGATGAACCCAGAGAACATGGGTCTTTGTATCAGAGGATTGGACAATTACGGTCTAGCGCTGGCTCCATACCAAGCATATTTTGTTGCATATCCCTCTACTTAAGTCGGAAATGAGATGATTTCAGTAATGGTGGCCAGTATGTGAGATCGCTTGGCTGGGCCAGAATGTGGAACACCTTGGCGGATAAAGGAAAGTACTGACATGCCAGGCTGATGGCGCCAGCTCCCCACGGAGACTGCCGATCTCCTGTACCAGGAGATCGTTTGCTTAATTAGACCACTGCAGTGACCTCCAGACATGAGGGAATCGAAAACCGGAGGGAGCGGAGGAGAGTGACGTGGTCACCTACCACACACACAAACACACACACACACACATGCACGCACACTGCCATCACTCCAATTCATATCACACCATTTCCTGTAGATAGGCCTGGCATGTCCCTGTTTGTCTCGGCTTTCTTCTGGGACTCCTTGGAATGCCATCTTACACAATACGCGAGGGGGGGGGGATGTTTGATTTCACCAGGTGTATTTGTTTGCCTTGTCCAGCTGTGTTTGGCGAGTACAGCGGCAGCTCACGGATGTTGCCAGAGCTTTGGTTTGTGATTTGTGGTTAAGCTGAAATGGTCAGCGCAGGGCCATATCACGCCGAATAGGTCACGATGCCTACAGCGCCGGCGCTCCCCCTTTGAGTCCTTGTGAGCGCTTGACTGGGTAATCGCAGTCGGCTCTGAAAACACTTAGGACTCCTAGAATGGCTTCAATTTTAAGACGGTGCCGTCGGGGGAAGATTTTTAACCTCACAGAAACCATATTTCTCCCCCTCACTCAGATTTACGAGACTGACATCGCGTATCGGGGTGCATGTGAGTGTTTAATCTGGCTACAGGTCCTTCTCCCTTTCTGTAATTTTGGCAAAAAAAGGCAAGAATGTCAACGGGATACCCTCTCAAACTGCTGACAAGATTATTTCAGTCCTTCTGTGTGAATGCGTGAGGCTATTTGGGAGTGTGTGGTAGGTGGGTGGGGGTGGGGGTGGGGGTGTAGTTGGAGTTGTGGGCAATCAGTCTCACTGATTCTCCCCTCTGAACCCAATCAGGCAGCGAGATCTATGAGCGGAACGGAGGTCGGAGCGGTGTCGGGCTCACAGAGGCCTCTTTATGCCGCCGTGCAAGTCGAGGAGGGACCAGGCTGAGCATGCATCACACACAGGAAAGCACCAGGCAGCTCCCAGACAAACCAGGCCCCAACAGTCTGCCGCCTGGACCCCCCCAACCCCCCAAACTCCCGCCCTCTGTTTATAAGGGGAATATCACCTCACTGGAATGCCTTTCAAAGCACTTTCATTCACATGGCGAGAGCCCCCCATTTCCTCCCCTCTCTCAGGAGGGAAATGTAAGTGTGCTGGAGAGGAAGTGCTGCAGAGACTGAGGGAAGTCAGGAGACGAAGAAAGCAGTGTTATTTTGAGGAACGGTGAGGCCCGATACCTTAAAATAAAGTGAAAACACAGGAAAGGACTCACTGGAAACTGCTCCGCTCGCTGCTGTCTATTAACCCTTCGTTTTTCTTATGAGAGTGCGTACGAGGGAGAGAAAGAGGGGAGAGAGAGCCTGGAGAGAAAGACTAACTTTTTATGACACAAGGTCACTTTATGGCCAGCTGCAAGGTCCTCTATCTACCCCTGGGATCTTTCTTCCTCTAAGACATCCTGCCCCTGATGAATTGTCACTCTTCACATTTAAGACTTCATAAAGGAAGCTGGCCATCGCAAGGACACGCCCACCGGGCTTCACCAGCCAATCGGTGTGCTCCAGCTGGCCGGCATCCTCCCTACAAAGTAAACCGTGACTGCAGCTGCCACAGGAGCTCCTTCACCGGAATTTTTGTTGGTGTCCTTCCGTCCTTAATCTGTGACCACACACACTTGTTCATTTGTGACAGGAGGCCGCTGGCTCTTGGCGCAGGCCCAGTCCCCTGTCTCCCGCTCGACTTTTGGAGACATCTGTGTAGTGAGAGGCAAATGGAGACAAAGGCGAGGGGAACTTCAGGGCTGACTGCTGGAGCAGCGCGCACACGCGTGTGCGTGCGTGTGTGTATGGGGGGGGGCGCTCAGCATTGGTTATATAACAAGAAATGTAGCCGTGTGTGAGCTCCCACATGAAGAATATCGGTCTCTCTCGACAAACACGCACGCACCGCGCTCAAATATGGTGACACCCCAGGCTTGCTTTTGCACGCGTGCGCGGCAGGGGAGGCGACGCGCGAAGCCCGTCTTCCTCGCTCGCCGGAGAGAGGAAGACGGCGAGTTCGGCCACGCTTCAATGGAGAGGATGTGATCTCACCCATTTAAAATCCGACTATGTCGCTTGCCGCTCGTGACTTAATCCAGGCTCCCCCATTGTGCTTGGTGTCCCACCCCACCCCCCCCCGTAGCCTTTTCCTCGCCCCTCCTCTCTCTGGGTCTCTCTCTCTCTCTCTGGGTCTCTCTCTCTCTCTCTCTGGGTCTCTCTCTCTCTCTCTGGGTCTCTCTCTCTCTCTCTCTCTCTCTCTCTCTCTCTCTCTCTCTCTCTCTCTCTCTCTCTCTCTCTCTCTCTCTCTCTCTCTCGGCTCTCTCTCCTTCTTACCCTCCTGAGTGAGCCGTGGAGAACAGGGCAATGTTCTCTCCAGACTTGGTCAGGAGTGAGGGACACAAGCTGCTGGATGTCGGAGTTGTATACAGACGAGGGGTGGGGGGGGCGCGGACTGACCCAGGCCCACGGTGTTAGAAAATAAACCCTACTGTGTTCAGGACCCAGACTTGGAAGACCAGGCCCGGATGTTGCTATCTGTCCCGTCATTGTCTCTTCAAAATGTTGGCATTTGCGTTTGAATGATGGCTTTCAGTTTAGCCAAAACATTCCGAGGGCGCAGTGTGGGGAACACCCTCTTTTCCCTGCCCTGATTTGATGACTCTCTCTCTCTCTCCCATTTGCTTTCCGATTTAGCCCAGCAGTTGGCTGCAAATTGGGCCGCTCGCACCACGGGACTTCCAATCGCATTCCGAAGACTGGCGGCGGGGGTTACATAGCCATAAAGCCAGTAATGTGTTGACATCCGAAAAGAACAATCACCATTTGCTTTAAGAGAGAAAGGCGACAGCTGCGGGGGGGGGGGGACAACCCTATAATCTGCACGCTCTTTTTGCTGCGTCCAGTATAGAGAATTTATTTCACATCGGTGTGTACGTAGAGCAAATGTCACTCACGCACTTCGGCGCCACGCTCGTCGGTAATACAATTATTCATTATCCGGCCATCGTTATAATAGATAATCAGGAATTCGACGGGAGCACGTGGGAAGCATTTTCCCAGTCCTGACCTTGCAGACGAGGGGCCTGACTTCCTCTGGGAAGACACCGTCTTTGCTGCTTTCCTATGGCCACTCGGCGGTGAGTGGCCATGACAGGACGGCTTTGATGTGTGACAAACCCCCCCTCCCTCCTCCCCCCCTCGATAGAGCCGCGCTCCACAGCTCTGATAGCATGACAGGAATAGCATGTGAAGGAGCGAGAGCTCAACCCAACCATCCGCGAACATCCCCCCCTCCATCTGAGCCTGCTTTTAGTCACGTTAGGGCACCGGGCGAGCTGCGCCCAACTCCAGCAGGGGTGCGAATCGGTTGACGCGAAAGCGCCTAGTGTGCGACCATGTGACCCACCGAGGCGACTTTTTATCTGCTTCCTCGCCGAGGCACGGCAGCTATCACTCAGCGCCGGGGAGTGTTCACCGCCGTTCACGCCACAGCATTCCAGCCATAGCATCCTCCGCTCCGCCGTCAGTAAACCCAAACAGGCAGCTTGACTCATTGCACATGGGCAACCTGTAATCAAGCTTTCCCTAAAAACTGGCATGTCAAAGCAAATCCTGTGTTTATAGGCTAAGGGAGCCCCCCCTTCATGGAATGATTTATGACTTACTCGCTTAAGCACAGGAAATACATAAAATGATGCTAAACTTCAGACCAACCTCTGCGATTATAGATCTTGACTATCAGTGCCCACGCTGCCACCCACCCCTGCTTATTTGTTTTATTCTCTCTGTCTCTCTCGCCCTCGCCCTCCTGATCTGAGGCCCTGCGCTTGTGGAGCCGGCCTATCTCAGGGACCCTGTGCTCTGGTGGGTTCAGTGGACTGGTATGCGGCAGGAATCTTTGGATCAAGGTGATTTCACGCTCCTCCACGTTTTCCCAGGGCTTCGGGCCCTCTCTGTTACCTCTGTGCGACTCGGAGTGAGTGATAGCAGCTGACATGTGTTATCATTGGACAAATGCACAAACAGCAGCAACCGGGGCAAGGAAGCTTTATCTGTCTGACACCTCTGTTTCCCTCAAGTGTCGGGACTTTGCCCTGTCTGGCACGGCGAGGTCCTTTTGGTCCCTGTGGTGGAGAGACACCCACCTACCCCCCCCTACCTCCCTCCTCTTGGGCGCTAGCTGATCGACCCAGGGATTCGTTAACTTCTCCCCTCCATGTGGGGGCAAAATGAGAATCCTCGGGCATGAAAAAGCAGCTCGGAAGATGAATGCTCTCCAAACATCCCCCTTTGAAGTAGAACTAATCTGGCTAACCTTGACATTCCCTCGGAGACAGTTCCCACTCTCGCTTTGCATTCTGCTCTCATAACAGCTCAACAGTGGCCCTTTTTTTCCCCCTCAATGAAACTCCATATCCCATTCAGCTCTTTGGTGGTGACTGCGAAAAGGGGAAGTTTGTGAAGTAGTTCCAGTGAGAAGCGAGTCAGATTTGGCCCTGTCACCTAACTCTGGTTTACTCTACAAGCTAGCACGTACTGCACATATGACCGGTAAAGCCTAGTTTTGATGTTTGATACAAATCTGTTTTGTTTTGTTTGGGTTTTTGGGGGGGTGGGTGGGGGGTCTTCAACATCTTTTGGGGGTGGTTATGCAAAAAGGTCATTTTGAATTGAATCCCGGTCTAAACAAGTCCCGTGTGATTGGACGTTGACAACCTTGATGCTCCCCATGCCACGACAGTCCCATTGTTTGCGCAGATTAACTCGTCTCCGCGTGACGACGCATGGCATCCTGGGTCAGAGCGCAGACCCCCAGAGCACCCACCCAATGAGACCTGCGGATGAGACCTGCGGGTCTCGTTTATAAAACAATGCGTAGGATCCTTACTAAAAGTGTACGTGCGCACAAAAAAATGGCGGAAAATGGCGTGGGCCGTGGAGTGTACGTACGGATGCGCACATTCTCCCGCCGAGTTCGTTTTCACAGATCACGCATTTCGCGTGAGAAGCGGCGTACGCCCCTCTCAAGGCTCCGTTTTGTGCGCAACGGTTATGAACGAGGTGTGCGCGTCCGCTCACGTGGCGGGATGCCGCAAAAGGACATCCTCTGTGGAAAAGTTTAATGTCGAAAAGGAGAAACGGCCTCGCCGCAGCTGCCGCCGTAAGGCGTGTGTCGCAAACACCACAGCGTCGTGTCCCACGGCCACGACAGCTCATCCGGTCTGATGAGAAGAGCCGGCGGTTCACAAGACAGTCAACGCAACCTCAACCAAGGGTCGCCGCACAGGAACCAACCAACGCCAGCTCCGGTGCAGAGGAGATCACGTGACACCCCCACCCTCCCACCGCCCCCGCACACTTTTCAAGGCGTGAGGAAATACGCTACTCTTGACTTGGTTAAATTTGATGACTAAAAAAAGATATTAAAATTTTTTTCCCAGCAGCTTATTTAGAGCAAGAAGACGCGGGCGCGCACGGCCGCTCGTTGATCGATTACGTCTCCGTCGCCGGTGGTCGTACGGTGAATAGGCTCGAACGTTACAACACCTTTATAATACGCAACGCACGTGCGGGGCTTTAGCGGCGCGGGGATGTTCATTTGCGTCGAATGCAAAACGGCTTAACTGCCGACCTGACGGCCATGTCTGCCTCTCGGCAAAGGTAACCGATCAGAGGGGCTGCTAGGTGTGTGTGTGTTTCTTCTTCTTTTTTTCCACACTGTCATCTTCTGTTTCCTTGCGTCGTCGGCGCATGTGTGGGCCTCGCCGGGGTGGAGATAGAGTACAAAGGGTTGAGCTGGCATTCATGCGTCTTTAACTCTGCACACACACACACACATCACACACACACACACACACACACACACACACACAGAAAGAAGAGCGGCGCACATGGCCGCGTCCGTCGCCCGGCGTCCAAATCTAACACTTTCTTAGCAGAAAATATGCCTGCGTCACATTGGCCGTCTTGTGTGAGCGAGCCTCCGGAGTGCGTCCTAATGAGAGGAAAGTAGCAGGGCAGCAGAGAGGAAGAGGCGAACCGAGAGGCAGGACTTCGCTGGAACCAAACCCTGCCTGCAGAGAGCTCCCCCATGCTTCGTCCCGGCCACTTTTCCTCCTGTTGCACATTGTCCCCATTCCTGACGACATTATTATCGTGACAATATTTATTTTCTGTTTGCAAAGAAAAGAGAGGAAAGAGGGGGAAAACGGCCGAAAACCATGGAACTTCTTTGCCTCGAGTCGGACAAAGTCGTGAGAGCCCAACCTGACCCAAACATCCTCTACGATGAGAGAGTGTTGCAAAGTTTATTAACTATTGAGGACAGGTTTTTACCGCAGGGCTCCTATTTCCAGTGTGTCCAGAAGGATATTCTGCCTTATATGAGACGAATGGTTGCAGGTTGGATGCACGAGGTTTGTGGGTGATCGTACATTGTTATGGGAGGTTTATAGCTGCATAGGGATGTGTTGTTTCTTTAACGCTGTGTTTTGGATGTTTTGCATGTTAAAGCATATCCATAACTTAGACGTTTAATTGGTTTTTTTCTTCCTTAAGCGAAATGTCACTGCGTGTTATTTCACAATTGAAGGAGAATGACTCACCAAAGGCGTGGGAGCGTGCGGAAATTCCTTCAGCTTCAAAGCGAAAGCTCGATATTTACATTGCATACCGGCTAAAATACGGGGGCTTCTGCTCCTGCAGGCGCCCCGCAGGACAAAGGGGGGCTTTGGCTTAATTTACATGTGCCCTGCGTTCGTGTCCTCCATTCCTAGTAATTATTAGACATTTTTGAAAAGGCTGTTCTCGGGCGACTCGCGTGCAAACACGTTTTGGGTTTTTTCCCCCCCCCCCTCCTCCTTCTTCTTCCCCTTTTCTGAAATTAAAAGCATTTATCGGTACAAAAGCGGCGTTTCAATTTTCGGAAAGCGTCCGGGGATAGCGCGAGGACATTTTCCCGAGAACGCGCAGCCTCGAGATCATTTCTTTCTATTTTTCTGTCATTTTTTTGTATATGTGTGTGTGTGTGCGCGCGCGCGTGTGTGAGAAGATGACGGATAAGGAGGAAGACGACATGAATGGCGTGTGGGTGTTGTAGCACCACTTCCTATTAGACCGGCCGAGTCTAATGGATTTGTGCCTTTTGCAGGATTTTCAGGCCTTTTTTTTCTTCTTCTACTGACCGAAGAGATGCGAATCTTATTTATTTAACCATGAACCCCACAATGGCAATAACATAGACAACAATAGAAAACACTGTCCTCAGTCCTCAGCCTGTTGTCTCAATGTATCTATGTATGTATATATATATATATGTGTGTGTGTGTGTATATATATATATGTGTGTGTATATATATATGTGTGTGTATATGTATGTATATACCTGCTATGCGTATGTCGATGCCTATAGTCTCATTTATGACAGGTTGACAGGGTACAGAGTGAAATTAGCCTATTTAAGTGACAGAAAAAAACCCAACAACACATTTCTTCTCTTTCTAGGTGAGTGAAGAGGAGAAGAGCAACGAGGATGTCTTTCCCTTAGCCATTAATTATTTGGACAGATTTCTAGCAGTGGCGCCCACCAGAAAGTGCCATTTGCAGCTTCTGGGGGCCGTGTGCATGTTCCTCGCCTCCAAATTAAAGGACAGTCGGCCACTATCTGCAGAAAAGCTATGCATGTACACAGACAACTCCATCTCGCCGAGGGAACTGCTGGTAAGAACCGGGGGGTGGGGAGGGGGGGCGGCGGGGGGGGCTTTACGTTTCACTGCACCCTGATTCGTCGGGGTGCAGACTCGTTTGTAGGCTTTTCTCGAGATTTTAGGTGTAATGAGTAAATTGACTCGACGGGAAGGGTCCCATTTTCCCTAAACGCAGAGGGGCTCCGTCGCTTCCTCACGGTCATCCGAAGGCGTCTAAAGTGGCGTGTGATGCCCTCTAGTGCCAATTATGCTGTATAGGAAGTGGATTTGTGCTATGCAGCACGTGGGCCCTCTCGGCGTCAGAGCTAAGTCAACTGAAATAACGTGGGCAGGTAAAAGTGTCGCGGTCGTAGCCGGCCCCTCGACCCGCCACCCAAACGCGGCGGTATCGGCCAAAAAAAACCCCCGGACCGAAACGTGTCCCGACACCTCCAGGTGGAAGTCACTAGAACGACACGTGAAGCTAATCACAGCACAGATAATTCAGCCGGCAGACCTTAATGGCTGCCCTGCAGAGGTCTCGGAGATCGGGGCTGCTGCCGAGCCACATCACTGGTTGGTTGGTGCACGACTGCACGTAGTGCGTATCCTCAAACGATCACGGTGGCATTGGGGGTTTACTTAGATCTGCAAATCTTATTTAGGCCAAACGGCTCCTCGAGGCACTTTTACACCCCCTCCCCCCACCGCGGTTGAGGAAGGACACCATTGAGGCTGTTTGATGCTATATTGTTGTAAGACTACAGGTTCCTGGATATCCTCACAGGATGCGCGGATAAGTCGGTGGGAGCGGGCGGACGGTGTTGCGTAGCTCTGCCTTGATGAGGCACCGCTGTTGGTGCCTCAGCTGGAAAGAGGAGAGGTTTGGGGGGGGTGGGTGGGTGGGGTGAATGTATCATGTCCGGGGGCAGCTGGCCGGGAAGTGAGCGCAGCTCCAAGTGAACCTCCTCCCAGCGCATCCACAGTCGACAGTATCCGCAGAGGCTAACTTGGGTTAAACGTTAGCATGTGTGTGTGTGTGTGTGTGTGTGTGTGTGTGTGTGTGTGTGTGGTAGGTTAGACAAGTGGGAAGCCCCTGACATTTCAAGGCCGCCTCATACTATGAGGCATGCAAAAGGGGTGCTGTCCCTGCAGGTATCTGTGGGGGGGGGGGGGGGCTGACTATGTTGGTTCTGCAGCTGAGTACGCGTCTCTGCGAAATAAACGAATGCGGAGTTGAATTAGTAATTTTCCTTGGGAAAAAAAAAACATTGATCAATTACATCTGACGTCGTGCAGTCCAGCAATTTAGCCGCTTGAACTTACTGTCCCTAGCTGTGATCAGATAGTTGGGCAGATTTGGTAGCAGAAACAATGCCGCTCGTGGTCCACTTTATTTTTGGAGTTGAATGTAATAAACCCTGCTTGAAGCAACCTGACATTTTGCATTTTGTTCTGGCTGCATGTCCATTTATCCTACATATCCATTTATCCTACATGTAAATTTATCCTACATGTCCATTTATCCTTGACGTGAGCAGAGGAAGTCGGGGCACAGGCCTCCAGTCGCAGGCTGACTTCAGCCCATCTGCTGGAGAGCCTTTTCTTATGCACACGCTGCCCAGCGAGATTGTACTTTGGATTAAACCGTCATTAACGACATCTCTTCCTTCTGATAACATCGGCGGGAGGAAACTTGCTGCACATGTCGTATATATAGGGTGTTGTCAAAGAAAGGCAGGAAATAAAAGCAGGAAATCGGTGAAGGGGAAATTAATGTCATGACTCCTCGGCCCGTGCTGTCTGTGCGAGTTGCTTAAGAGCTCTCTCCTGTCTCTCATGGTCCAGATCTCTCTCCCCTGTCTCTCATGGCTCAGATCTCTCCCCTGTCCCTCATGGCCCAGGGCTCTCCCCTGTCTCTCATGGCCCAGATCTCTCTCCCATCTCTCATGGTCCAGATCTCTTCCCCGTCTCTCATGGCCCAGATCTCTCTCCTCGTCTCTCATGGCCCAGATCTCTCTCTCCTGTCTTTCATGGCCCAGATCTCTCTCCCGTCTCTCATGGCCCAGATCTCTCCCCTGTCTCTCATGGCCCAGATCTCTCTCCCGTCTCTCATGGCCCAGATCTCTCCCCCTGTCTCTCATAGCCCAGATCTCTCTCTCTCCCGTCTCTCATGGCCCAGATCTCTCCCCCGTCTCTCATGGCCCAGATCGCTCTCCCGTCTCTCATGGCCCAGATCTCTCTCCTGTCTCTCATGGCCCAGATCTCTCTCTCTCCCGTCTCTCATGGACCATATCTCTCTCTCACCCGTCTCTCATGGCCCAGATCTCTCTCCTGTCTCTCATGGCCCAGATCTCTCTCTCTCCTGTCTCTCATGGCCCAGATCTCTCTCTCTCCCGTCTCTCATGGCCCAGATCTCTTTCCCATCTCTCATGGCCCAGATCTCTCTCTCTCCTGTCTCTCATGGCCCAGATCTCTCTCTCTCCCGTCTCTCATGGCCCAGATCTCTCTCCCGTCTCTCATGGCCCAGATCTCTTTCCCGTCTCTCATGGCCCAGATCTCTCTCTCTCTCACCCGTCTCTCATGGCCCAGATCTCTCTCCCGTCTCTCATGGCCCAGATCTCTCTCTCTCCCGTCTCTCATGGCCCAGATCTCTTTCTCGTCTCTCATGGCCCAGATCTCTCTCCCGTCTCTCATGGCCCAGATCTCTTTCCCGTCTCTCATGGCCCAGATCTCTCTCTCTCCCGTCTCTCATGGACCATATCTCTCTCTCACCCGTCTCTCATGGCCCAGATCTCTCTCCCGTCTCTCATGGCCCAGATCTCTCTCTCTCCTGTCTCTCATGGCCCAGATCTCTCTCTATCCCGTCTCTCATGGACCAGATCTCTCTCTCTCCCGTCTCTCATGGCCCAGATCTCTCTCTCTCTCCCGTCTCTCATGGCCCAGATCTCTTTCCCGTCTCTCATGGCCCAGATCTCTTTCCCGTCTCTCATGGCCCAGATCTCTCCCACCGTCTCTCATAGCCCAGATCTCTCCCACCGTCTCTCGTGGCCCAGATCTCTCTCCCGTCTCTCATGGCCCAGATCTCTCCCCCCGTCTCTCATGGCCCAGATCTCTCCCTCTCCCGTCTCTCATGGCCCAGATCTCTCTCTCTCCCGTCTCTCATGGCCCGGATCTCTCCTCCGTCTCTCATGGCCCAGATCTCCCTCCCGTCTTTCATGGCCTAGATCTCTCTCCCATCCCAGATCTCTCTCCCGTCTCTCATGGCCCAGATCTCTCTCCCACCTCTCATGGCCCAGATCTCGTTTTCTCAGAAGGTGGGATCAATGCTAACCACGGCGGACTCGAGCCTTCTGGGGCCGTCTGTCTTAATATTAGTTGATGTGATATCTCGCACCACATTTCAGACTTGCCCACATGTCAATTGAGTTAGTCTGGTGATGGAGAATTCCCTAGCAAAAATAAAGAATAAGGGCTTGTCATGCTCTTCATATCATTAGATGACAATTGGTGCCTTGTTTTTAAACTATTCCCGTCAAGAAGGGGGGAGGGGGGTGTCATCACTGAAAACTGCTGCGTCTGTAGTGATAATGACTTGCTGTTTTTGAGGGTGACTGGGCTGATTTCTGTGTCAGAGAAACGCCAGAGCAGTTTTGACTGTTTGCAGGAAGCCATAATGTCATGGGTGCTGACTTTGGCCCTTTTCTAGCCCGTGCCTTGTGTCTCCATCAGGTTTGGTAAGGTCTGGTCTGGTCTCTGAAGGAATGGCGGAGACACCGCAGCCCTGAGTGACGCAACTTTATGCGGCCACGTGAAGCTCGTATCCAAAGCTGATTGACCGACCGTTACGTCCACTGAGAACGTAGCCCGCTAGTCACGTGACGCACCGAGCCTTCGAGCTTGCGTACAAAGCAACACAAGACACCCCGGCGAGCTACCCGCCACGCTTTGAATTGCGGTTGTTAACGTGAGTCTGGCCGAGATTCGAGACCGTTGTCACGTTAACATGTCGAAAGAAACAAGTGGAAGTTAAACTGGGAACAACGAAGTGTTGATCTGAGACGCCGGTAAATGGGTAGAAAGTTGAGACTTGTGGGGGAGGGGGGGCATCCGGTTAGTGTAGCCGTCTATTCCGTTGCCTACCAACACGGGGATCATCGGTTCGAATCCCCGTGTTACCGCTGGCTTGATCGGGCATCCCTACAGACGTAACTGGCCGTGTCTGCGGCTGGGAAGCCGGATGTGGGTATGTGTCGCTGCACTAGCGCCTCCTCTGGTCGGTCGGGCCGCCTGTTCAGGTTACTTTGAGGGGGGGGGGGTAGCGTGATCCTCCCGCGCGCTACGTCCCCCTGGCGAAACTCCTCACTGTCCGGTGAAAAGAAGCGGCTGGTGACTCCACATGTATGGGAGGAGGCATGTGGTAGTCTGCATCCCTCCCCGACTCGGCAGAGGGGGTGGAGCAGCGACCGGGATGGCTTGGAAGAGTGGGGTAATTGGCCAGGCACAATTGGGAAGGAAAAGGGGGGGAGGATCCAAAAGAAAACAGACTGATTTAACAAAGCCGGATTACCTCTGATTATGAGAGGAGACACTTTCTGCTGCACGGTTGTTGTCCCCCCCCCCCCCTCTTCTTCTTCTTCTTCTTCTTTTGGGCCGGGGAATGAATGCAGAGGAAACTAGCAAAGTAGTGCAAACCCATTTCTAGCTATGTGAGGCTTGTGACAGGAAGGAAGTGGCGAGCTGTTTCACTGGCAGAGCCTTCTAAACAGGGCAAAGCATGTCACATGCCGGTGGTGTAAGACAAAGGATAAAAGAAATGAGAAAGGCATGCAGATAATAAGATCCAGCGAGGAGAGATAAAGAGGAGAAATTTTACTCTTATTACAGAGCCATTTCCTCTGGGAATAAGGATGGGGCTGTGATTTTTCACGGTCCATGGAAGCTGGGTATTGTGCCGTTTGTCTCTCTGACTGTCAAACAGAACTGGGGCGGGGGCACCAAAACTGCTCCGTGTCCCCTTCTCCATACATAGCTTGTCTTTTATCGATACTGAGCTACGTTTCTGTACATTGTCCCATTACTCTTCCTTTCTCCGCCCTTTCTTCTAGGAGTGGGAGCTGGTGGTGCTGGGGAAGTTGAAGTGGAACATGGCCTCGGTCATTCCCAATGATTTCATCGAGCACATTGTTCGCAGACTGCCCCTGCCCAAAAACAAGCTGGCTGTGGTGCGCAAGCACACGCAGATATTCATCGCTCTCTGTGCCACAGGTAAGGCGGCTGCTTATCGCCCGGCGTGCTTTGCGTCGCCCGGCGCTTATTTTCTCCATTTGCACGCTCAATCTTTTGCTCAGTTGCTGCAATTCCCACATCCACCGCAATATTCCCACACACATGCAAACATTCTCCCATTATGAGTCATCTGTGATGACGCCTCTGACCTCTCTCTTCTCCCAACATGGTCTGCTGGCTCAGTTTCCCCCGTGTGCACTCTCTAGTCTCCACACTGGAGTGCTGCTTGTCATGGGGATTGGCTCAACGCTGGACCAGCTGCTAAAAGCTGTGTTTGAGAGCTTAGAGTGCACAAGACAGGAGTTATCTCCTGAGAGCCTGGGACAATCCTATTCAGTGCTGTGTTTAAATTTGCCAACCACACAGATTATGACTGAGATTGAAATCATATGATGTTCTACTGGATATATACGCGCATGTGTCTTACACACACACACACAAACATGCATGCACATGTGCACACTTTGCAGAATGACTCAGGTGCAGCTGAGCTCTCTGTATTGTTTGTTGACAGAGCTGCTTCTAGGTTTAAAAAGTCGGGGCACTGGGCCAGTGATCTTCCTTCCTCCTCCAATCTCTGCCTCTGTGCATCTCATAAATAAACTCTGGTCGCTCTGCAGCGGTGCAGACTGCACAGACATACCCCCCTGCCCCCTCTCTCGTTTTTGCTCTCTCTCTCACTCACGCTCTCTTGCTCTCTCTCTCTCTGTCTCTCTCTCAGCCCCCTCTCTCTCAGGCTCCTCTCTCGTTCTCTCTCACTCACTCTCTTGCTCTCTCTCTCAAGCCCCTCTCTCTCTTTCTCACTCATTCACTCACTCTCTCTTGCTCTCTGTCTCTCTGTCTCTCTCAGGCTCCTCTCTTGTTCTCTCTCTCTCTCACTCGCTCTCTCTTGCTCTCTCTCTCTCAGCCCCCCCCCCCCTCTGTGTAGGTGAACTTCATGGCATTTGGTTATCCTTAATTGAAATTCTGTGTAATGTGTTCATATCCTAGAAAAATGATGCATTGCAGCATCAGTTGATTGTACCTAATATAGTCCTGCGCTATCACAAAGCCTCCTTTCATCTGGCTCCCCTCCCGGCCAGTCAAATGAAGGAAATCAAACAAAGGGAAAACAGGCCGTTTTGGTGTAATGAGATCCCTTAAATACGCCATTGTGGTCAGAGTCGTGCTTTTTTTTCCCGAGCCAGTTATTAAGACCATAGGCCCCTTTCAATGAGTTTCATACTCCGTTTAGCACAGTTTTAGTTTCACACTCTTTTTGATTTGGGTGTGTTGCAGTGGTTGTCTCCACTTTTTCATGTGCAGCTGTTTATATCCAATCACAAAACAGCTGCAGTGAAGAAAAGAGGCCTGCTGTGGTTATGTGGTAATGTAAATGTTTGGAGTTTTATATGGAGCTGAAATGTTATTCTTCTGATGGAGGAGCTCCTCATATGGACAGCTGGGCCCTAGAGGAGAAGATGGGCGTAGGGAAGCAGGCTTCTTTCCAGGGGTTAGCCCCGAGCTAGCAGACACATCCCCACTGGAGAAAGAAGCAAGACACCCTGAACTGATCCATGAAGTTCAAGTTGCACAGAGTTGGACTTGTGCAATGACACCATATCTAACAAATGTAAACACTGGCAAGTGGAAGTAGTGTTAGTCTCATACATGTGCTGGGTTTGTGTGTGTCAGAATGAACCTCGGGACCACCTCACCTGCCCTCCCCCCCATGAAATAGACTGACCAGGTAAGCGCAACAACCCCTACGTGAAGACCCCTGAGTCCACTTTAGTCATTGAAGGGGGTGGAGGTGATCAAGAAGGATTTTTTTGGGGGGGGGGGGTGTCCGGGTAGCGTAGCAGTCTATTCCATTGCCTACCAACACGAAGATCCTGGTTCGAATCCCCGTATTGCCTCCAGCTTGGTCTGGCGTCCCTACAGACACAATTGGCCGTGTCTGCGGGCAGGAAGCCAGATGTGGGGATGTGTCCTGGCCGCTGCACTAGCGCCTCCTCTGGTCGGTCGGGCACCAGTTCAGGGGAGAGGGGGAACTAGGGGGACTAGTGTGATCCTCCCACATGCTACGTCCCCCCTGGTGATGCTATGTCCCCCTGGTCCCACATGTATCGGAGGAGGCATGTGGTAGTCTGCAGGTGGAGCAGCGACCGGGATGGCTCGGAAGAGTGGGGTAATTGGCCAAGTGCAGTTGGGGAGAAAAAGGGGAACCCCCCCCCCCAAAAAGGAGGATTTTTAGGCCTTAGTGTATTTCAAACATGGGGTTGTACAAAAGGGGTGGAACTCAATATTAGCAAGTTATTCGTAATGTTTTGTGCAGTTTGTATCGACACTGGATTTGGCCTCTCTCTACCACTGCTTCCTCCTCTACCTCCTCCATCCAGACCTGTTGTCGCTTAAGCCTCCAGGCTGGAATGGAGGGCTGGAGGGAGTAGTTCCTGGAACCCAGCGCTCTCCGAGTGGGAGGATTCCTGCTCTGTTTTTGTAATCACAGCCGAGGGTCCTGTGAGGGAAACCACACAGGTTACACACCACAACTGAAATGAAACTCAAAGTCTGTGAGAAAGTCAGGTTCAGCTGAGAAGGACATATCCTGGAGATGATTCAGATGTTTGCACCTCTTATGTTTCTTTCTTACTTCCTTTGGGCTTGCTTTAAGGACAGCAAAGTATTGCGGTGCTTTGCATCATGGTTAAAATTGCTTATTGGCTTCCCTGAATATTGTCCTCAGATACTGCCCGGTAGATGGACAGGATGTGCACTTATACAACCCTCTTGCTTCCTGTCCCCCACCAGAGTTCAGCCTCGCTATGAACCCTCCTTCCATGATCGCCACTGGCAGCCTGGGAGCGGCCATCTGTGGCCTGCAGTTGGACCACACTGACCAGAATCTGAGTCGAGACAACCTCACAGACCTGCTGGCGAAGATCACCAGCACAGAGGTGGTGAGTAGCACAGCGGAGAGACGCTGCATGGAAATTTGCTCATTGCCAAACTAATTGCCAGCTACTGATGTTGGTTATTACATAACAGAATATCGTTAATAATACTCGTTAGAAAATCTACAGGACAGGAGAAAGTGATGACTGCAGTAGTGGCAGACTGGAGCCATTTACTTTTAGAGAGAGAGCAAGAGCAAGAGAGAGAGAGAGAGAGAGAGAGAGAGAGAGAGAGAGTCTGTGACTCTTGGCTGGGAAGCCAGACTATGCTATAAAGAGCGACGGCAGAGGGAATATCTTCTTAGAAACCAAGGCCCACATTCTTGCGGTAGGACACAGGCAGTTCCTTCACAGGGCTGCTTTAGCTGTGTGCCCCTCCTGGTAGAGGAATATGTTTTCTAATGCCTTAAAGTCAAGCACCGTCTTTTCAGGGGAAAGGTAAGGGGGGGGGGGGAGAAAAACCCCAAGATCACCAAGCCACCGCCATACCTGCAGACTACCCACTCCTTCAGAATGGACCGCGTGAGCCTAAAACGTCATCGTCACCTCGTTTTTGTGCAACACGTGCAATTTATCCAGCAGCAGCACACTTTCGAGACCGTGCGATTTCATTGTTTCTACACCTCGGGAAACAAAGGACGGGAGGTGAGTTCAGGAGCTCAGAGGCTCGAAAAGGCCACAACCAGTGGGCGAGAGCAACATCACGGTCCCCTCTTGGCTTGCGGTTTCGTTGCCATGGCGACCGGGGCCCCCCAACCCAGCCGTCACAACAGGCACCCTGACTGCGGCCCATCAGGTTCCAATTATCCGTACATTTCAAAGGAATGCTGGCCCTGTTTGCGAGCCCCGGTGCATTCTTTACGCTCCCCGCTACCGGCTCTCTCGCTCTCTCTCTCCCTCTCTGAGGCGGACCTCCCACATCTCCCGCAGACCTGATGAAAGAAGAAGAGAGGGAGACAGAGAGGGGAGGATCCCCTTTCACAAGGGTCGCAGGGTAACGACACGGAGAAGTCCTCCCAAAAAACATCCGGCCCGCACTTTCCTATATTCTGTTTTACAACCCAAACAATGAGGGTCAGGGTGCAGTAGGTCAAAACCGTTTCCTCCAGGCCTGTACATGCAGGACCCATTACATCGTAAGAGCGGAGGAGATGGAGAATGGGAAAACAGAGTTTCACATTATGCCTTTTTCCTTATAAATCTCAGAGGGAAAGCTGTGACCTCCGCTTTGGCTTTGTCAGGAATGTCCTCCACACACAAACGGACACAAACTTGACGTATCAGAGGCCATTCCAATGCCCACTTTCTGTTGAGCTTTACGGTGTCATTGGTATCTCACTGTGCTGGGACCCATTGTTCTGGTCATGGTGCAGACAGACCACCTACCTTAATACCCATAATTCCCCGCCGGCATTTCATGCATGTGACCCAAGGGGTTGAGTGGCTCACTTCAAATGGGCTTGGATCGTCTGTGTAACTTTGTCCGACAGCGTCACAAGTTCCAGGTTGCGCGTGTGAGCAAGTCCGGCCTACTGTATGGCCACTCGTAAGTGTTGGTGAATGAGTGTATGAAGCGTGCATGCGTCTGTGTGGTGCATGTGTGTTTTGACGTTTTGACCCTTTTGTTCCAGGATTGTCTGAGGGAGTGCCAGGAGCAGATCGAGCGCGTGCTGGCCAGCAGCCTGCGACAGGTTCAACAGCAGAGGCAGGAGACCGCGATCAGAGCTGGCAGCAAGGTGATGGAGCAGCAAGACCAGTCCAGCACCCCCACAGACATGCATGATGTCAACCTATGAAAAGCCACCCAAATATGCCTGTCAAGCCAAACAAGTTAATGCAAGAGTTAATACAGGTGAATGGCATGAAGATGAACCAATGAGCTGCCAGTATATGTGCCAAGTCACCCAATGCGCTCCAGCGATATGTTAATGTTAGCGCCCGCAACGGACGGTGTTACAATCTATGAGCAGGGTTGCCAACTTTGGGTACCTGGCTGGAGTGAGATTTTGATGCCATGGGCTTAAATCACGCGCACTTAATCACATGCAGACATTTGGACTCAATTCAGCATCAGGCCTTAAAAAAAAAAATAGTAGTATGCGGCTCACACACGTGGCGGCAGCTTAGGTTTAAGATTTAAGGATATAGCCTGACTACGCCACCCCGGCCCCTCCTCCCAGGGAAATACCCACAATTCTCACAGTATTAGACATACACTAACCCAATGAAGGGCACAAAGGTCCGTTCACTAACGGAAAGTGTGGCTGGCTTGCTTGGACGCCTTCTGGGCTCCCGGCTGTGAACGCGAGCAGCCGTCCAATCAACCCGGAGATGAGCATGGCGCCACCAATCGGAGAGCGAGTTAAGACGCAGCCATGTGTGTTTCCATGGAAACACCCTGTTATCGAATACTCGTCTTGTCGAGTCAAAGTCGTTCGCTTGGTTTTTAACCATTACTGTACCAGAGAGACTTTGACCATAAATGCGTTCGCCTGTTCGTCCCTACTGCTGTCGCAGTGTTTTGGCGTGAGATTTGCTTTGGGCAGCTTGAGGCTGAATGGGGAAAAGCGTGTGAGTCGCGTGAGAGTTGGCAACCCTGCTATGAGCTGCCGCCGCCATTTTGCTGAGACGTCACCCTACACAAACTTTTTTAGGAATGACTCTGAGATGATAGTTTTTAGTTAGTTTTTGGTTTCCCCCACCCCCCCTCGTATCTGCCCCTTTCATACCCAAGGCTGCCCCATGGTGACCTATTGTATGGGCCACATATAATACGCAAAGCTATTTAAAATGGTAAGCTCTTGAAAACTTGATAGTGCCTTAGGTTTCCGGACTGGAAATCTGAATATATTTTCATACTTGAAAAAATTAAAAAAAAGTAATAAGAAATATACATATTTCTTTTTATAAAATCTAGCAAAAAGAAATGCATTATGATCAATATTGTCTGTTTGGTTATAATTATTATTTAGCTAGTATTTAGATGCATTACTATTCTTACCACCTTTAGCGAGACAGTTATCACCTTCAGTTATTGGGAGTTCCTTTATATTTGAGTTATTAATTTCCAATGTGCAGGAAGCCCATGTAGTAGTGTGTGACTGACTGACGTGCTGATCATACGTGGCTTTTAAACCAAGCTGATAGGCGGAAGTGGGAGTACTCGCTACCCACTCCTGCCATCTATTAGACTGTGCAACCGTAGCACTGCTAACTATTTATGCTCATATGTGCTGGTCAGGAGTGGGCTGGGCCCACGGTGAAAGAAAGAGGGTGAGGGAGGGAGGAAGAGGAGGAGGAGGCGAGATAAGAAGGGGTCTCAGGCCTGGAGTTGGGAGGCTACTGTCCTGGGCTTCAATACAGGAGGCGGCATCAGTTATGAGTGTGTCGATTCCACCGCCAAGTCCGCAGGTCAGTAGGTCTGTAGGGCGAGATGTGCCTTTGACGGGATTCAGCGGAACTGTGTTGAGAGTGGTTTCCTGTTCCTTTGGGCGGCTCCTGCGTGTTATAAATAGGAAGGACTCAGGGGCGCTCCAAAGACATTTTGCAGAGGCGGGGGCTACTTCAAGTCTGTGTGTGTACACTGTAAATTCTACAAGTTTAGTTTATGTAAAACAGATGGGGAAGCCTGTATGGACAGTGGGGGAAGTAAGTAAATGGACTGAATTGTGTCAAGTTATGTGAACTTGAGTAAAGTAAGTAAACTTTTTAAGTAAGTAATTTTTTTTTTAAATGGGATTTTCAGTAGCCCAAATGACTGCGGGGATAGGCTCCAGCATCCCCGCGGCCCTGGCAGCAGGATAGGTGGGTCGGATAGCGGGTGGTAGGATGGACTTTAAGTACAGTTTCTTTGAGTAACTTTTAGAATTTACAGTGTGGTGGTTATGCAGCGCTATGTCAGGTTATGTGCTGTAGAGAGAGGACAGCGGGCATGTTGGAGGTGTGGCGATGGTCTGGAAGGCGGAAAGGAATAATGATAAAAATGGATGCGGGTTCGAGTCGATGGGAGGTGGCAGATTTTGGAGGAAGGAATGCGCGTGGAAAGTGGAAGGCAGGGGGCAGACGTCTCGTGCTGAGGGATGCATGGCGGCCGGTGGAGCGGAGGGGAAGGTTTAACTTAAGCTACAGTAGAAGTTATATAAGAATATGCGAGAGTCGCGTGACACTCGCGAGGGGGCGCACCGAAAAAACAAAGCCTCCTTGGCTTCTGCCCAATGATGATCGGTGATGAGGGAACCGCGTGGGTGTTTTTTGTTTTTTTTGTTGTTTTTTTTGTAGTTTCATGTGCCGTTTTCTCCTGTAATCAAGTGCACCATTGAGTTTGGATTTTTTAACCAGAGCATTTTGTTGGAGGGAGGGAAGGGAGGGGGGCGGGGCTTAGATCAACCTAAATGCACTTTCAAAACACACTCCTTAGGAATGGAAAGGGGATGGTGGTTAAGACAGAATTAGGATTTTTTTAAGTTATTTGATCTTCTCTGGGCTGGATTCCCACTTGGGGTGATGCATGTGTGCTCGCCCGACAGGTGAGTAGGCAGATGATCTACCATTTTATAGTTGTGTTGAAATATGGAACCAAATCAGTTGCAATGCAAAACTTAGAATAGGCAAGTCACGCCTAGACTTAGATTTATTTTTTTCTTCTTCCTCTTTTGATTAAATGCCTTCATTTAACCTTACTTGAATTTATGTATCATTATTTTTTTAAATTTTATTTTATTTTAATTTTATTTTTTTTGTGCCTAATTCATAGCCAAATTTTCCTTTGGTTGTTTGAAAAAAAAAAAAGAAGAAAAAAAAAGTTGCATACGTACCGTGTCCTAAATGTATTCTTATTCATGTTTTTTTTTGTTGCTCTTTTATGTACAATTCTTTCTGAACCGTTTAACCTTAAAAAAAAAAGAAAAGAAAAGAAAAACAAAATTCTGTGAGATTCCACCGTCTTTGTAGACATGAGTGAGGTTTCTATGGCGTGCTAGTAGTGTTACATATAACCCTCCCCCCCGTTTTTCCAAGAGGAGAAACTTCAGCAATACTCATTTTAGTCTCAGAAATTTCGAGAACTTTCGTTTCTGAACTCCATTGATAAATGTTCAGCCACGCGCGCGCAAAAACCCCCCCAAAAAAGCCAAAAATTTTATTCCCCCCCCATTAAAAATGCTTCAAAGCGAACAACTGTCGATGCTTGTAAAAGTTTGTGTGAATAATTCGAAAGAGATATAAATCCAAAGTGAATTTAAAAAAAAAGAAAGAAAGAAAAGATTGTGTTTATATCATAGACATCTTTCTTTTTGCTGCTATAAAGCTTTTCTTTTCTAGTCTTACACAAAGATGACATTGCCTTATCGTTATTGTGTGTCACTCGAGTGTGCTGCTATGTTATGAAACTCTGAACATATACTGGTTTCTTGGCTTTTTATTTTTGTCTGTATGTATACTGGTGGGTGGGGGAGGGGGGAGGGGGGCTAGCCTGGGTGTGGTGGGAGTACTGGAAGAACTTCTGTTCGCGAAATCTTTTTGAAATAGCATGTTTATTCTTCTCCGGTGTTTTTTTTATTTTATTATTTTGTTATCTTATTTCCCATCATATCCTTGCTGCTTCCTGTTATGTTTGTGTACCTCAGGTTTATTGGACAGAGAGAGCGTGACTCCATTTCGCATTACCTCATCACAACTTTTCAAATTCACATCTCTTTTTTTGTTTTTTGTTCCCTCTGAGTTTGTCGGCTTGGGTAACACCTGTCCTCTGGACAGAGGCTGGATGGCGTGTCTCTCTTCTTTTTTTTCTTTCTTTAAATCCACCAAATTCTTCTAGTCAACAGGTTCCACTGATCGTTTGCCAGTAACCATAACTGCAAAGCATTCATTTCATATCTGAAGTTTTAGTCTGTTTCTGAATCAGAAACACGCTATGCAATGTATGTGTATTTGAAAGACGTGTTTTTTGTTTTTTTGTTTTTTTTTCTTCTCCCATCGGAACTGAATTGTCACGTTTAGTAACAGTATATTGGATTAAGTGGAAAGTTAATTTAGTGAGGTACCGATTAGGTCTGTGTTTCGGTCATGGCAAAGTTCGGTAATCGTTGTTAACTGTGTTGGGGAAAAAAATGATTTGGGACTACCAGTTTGTAAACCCATACCTAGCACCCATTTCCACTATGTACAATCACACAATGTACCTCAAAAGTAAGTGTCTGACCCACAATCTGTTCTCAATAAATTTGCAATAACCCCAAACAAGTGCATTCAGAGTCTTTACTTCAGTGATCACTTCATGCCTCTCTCCTGCCACAAGTAGTCGATTACTTCTTTTGAAAATAGCACCAGGAAAATAAAACGTAGTTTCTAGCTCTTCTACAGTGTTTTTGTTTGTTTGTTAGATCTTTGCAGCTAAAGATAAACTTGCACTGAGCTCCACCACAAGTAGAATTTGATTTTGTATTTGCCAAATGCTTAGATTTATTTGAAGAACCAAGCTATTTATACCAAGAGACTAAAACAAGGCCTACAAACAATTTCATTGCAACTAACGTAAAAAAAAATAAGAGCTAAAATTATGCAGGAAGTTCTAGAAAACAATATCTATGCTCCCTGAGAGACAACTTACTAAAATAAATAAATAAATGTTCCCCCCCCCCCCCACGTGGTTGGTGGAGGACCATAGAGGTCCTCCATAGAACAGCTGCTAAATAAACGGGAAAAAAGCCGGCCTCTAAAAATCTCATTGGCTGATGCCGTGACGCAGCACGTTACGTCATCACGTCCTAGCCCAACAACCAGGAAGTAACTCGCAACGTCGCCGAACATGTTAACATTCAGCTTGACACTCATCCGTCAGTAAGTAACCGGCAACTTAATTATCTTCTCATTGTTACAACGACCACTAAATTAAGTATGTTGGCTTTTGACGTTAAGCAGCGACTGAATAAACGTTGAACTCGGAAACGATGCACAATGCCTGGGTTGAAGTAATGTAGTTGATACTTCAGCAAGCTATGCTTGTGGCTCGCCATTCAAACCTTGTGACGCTTACCTGTCTTTGAAATAACAGAATTCCTGCATTGCGATCGAGAGTGTATTAGATGTGCATGGCTCAAACTGTTTACATTTTTATGCAGTGGGGAAACACAATACAACAGGGACAAGTTGCTGCAAGGTATGTTGTGTGAAGTATGAAGGCTGCATCCTACCGAGGATCCTCATGATTTTTGTACCAGCATGCCTTCATCTGCCAAGCACAGTGTAAAAATGTGGGTGTGACAATACTGCAGATATTCTTACGTTTTACAGTTAACCAATATTGGACCAATAATACACCCTTACATGTCGCTAATTGTAAATGACTATGTAGACTACCCAAACAGTCACAAGCTATTTTTCATGTTGAGACTGAAGGGGTTCTATATGCACATATACTCTGCTCATTGTTTTAGTTAACAAGGAACATTTTATTACAAATATTGCAAAAGCAGGAAATAGTCATTGTAACTTCTGTTACCTTATCAGGTCAGGGTGTGGACGCTCCCTTGTCAGATACGGGGTTGCACCAGGCAGAAGCTGTAGGACAGTACTTTGGAGACCTCAGATTCAACAATGTGTTTGTCAGTAACCTGCAGCGGGCTTGCAAGGTGAGTTGTGTTTGCTACTGACCATTTTGGTCTGTTCAGTGTATTTGTGAGTAAAATGTGCCTGACTACTCACTGTATTTATACACTAAAGCTGCTGTTTTGATGAGCTTGATCAAACAGTCACATTTTTAATCACAGCTTCTCAGTCGATTCGGTTACAATATTGGCCAAAACAACACACAACTTTATAGTAGATTACACACAAATTCCCATACGATAGTTGACATGAAGGTAGTCCTATATGACTTGCCTTATACCACCCTACCACTAATAAACACAAAATAATGAGATTAAGTTGTAATTCACTGAATACATTTTGATCATAGCAACACACATCAGGCTACATAGAATTTCATTACTTGTTGATGCTGCACCCCAGATATGGATATGTGATTGCATTACAGCACTGAGAACCATGTGTGCAGAAGCTGTGTGGGTTTTTCTGTACAGGCAGTGTTGCTAGTTTGTGTTGTTTCTGTGTCATGTCAATCATCACATCCATCCATACATTATCCAAACCAGTTATCCTGCTGTCAGGGTCACGGGGATGCTGGAGCCTATCCCAGCAGTTATTGGATGGCAGGCGGGGAGACACCCTGGACAGGCCGCCGGGCCAACACAGGGCATCAGTCATCACATGTAACAGTGAATTTGTTTGCATGCAGCAAAACTTGGTGAATGATCCAGTACTCAATTAGTGATTGAGATGTAATCTAAAGGCTTTGCATTTGTGGAGTAACCGTGTGGCAACTATGACCATGAGTGTTAATCATGTTTTACTAGAGAGCCATTTTAGGCAGGGGTCCAGATGGTTTGGAGATTTTTGTAGAAACGTCAGTTTTTTTCTTATCATGGCAGCTCCACAACAAACTAATCTAAGCTGCCTGTGAAAATCCCTCCCCACATTGTTTTTTTTTGTTAGATACTGCTATCAATCAGGGACCTGTTTGGTGGACTATCAGTACTACACAGCTGTGTGTAATATGTAAATTCTGTATTGACTAATATATCCTTGAAAGCTATCTACTTTTGGATCAGTTTTAACTATTAAAAGAACCCTTTTATCCCTTCATAGCAACCGAACCTTGGTTCAAAGCAGCATTTAGGGTCACGGCACATAAGAGGCCTGTTTTAACTGCTTATCTGATAGCAGTGAACCAGCACATTTTCGTAATTTGGGCCTCTGGATGTCATGTACAGCCCACAGCCTTGCAGTTGAGGACTATCAGCCTGTCTGCCAGTCATCACATATGTAAATCTGATGAGCTTTCCATGTCACATTATAACTTTTCTGGTAAATATGATCTCATGCTAAGCTTTGCCATCGTGGACAAAACCTCAGACATTTCTTATAAATGTCATCATTGTAAGGAAGAACAGACAACAGGATATCACCTGCAGTTGCTGAGATGTGGAATAGCTTAGCATTCATCATTCAGTGGTCCTCAGTTCATTGGTGTTGAGAACACATTAATGACTCGGTGTTCTGCCTGTGAGAATTTCTCCTGGGGAAGCAGGAGGGCCCTGAGTCAGCTGTTCCCAGTTGTTATTTCCTTTTTCAGACCGCTGAAATAATTCTGAGGAACAACACTCACTGCTCTGGCATGGAGATGGTTTTGGACCCGTTACTCAGAGAGAGGGTGAGTTGTTGACTTTGAAATTGTAGTCCCAAACGTTTTAAACTTTAGATGTTTTGCTAACCCTGAAGTCGTTGTGGACTTAATCATGGTTGTTTGTTGTGCAGGGCTTTGGCATCGCTGAAGGGCGCCCCAAAGAGGATCTCAAGAACATGGCCAACGCCGCCGGCCAGGCCTGTCGGGACTACACCCCTCCAGGAGGAGAGACCTTAGACCAGGTGAGTCTCCTGTGACCCTCGGTGTTTGAGAGCTTGGTCAAACTGTACTGTGAAAAAAGTTGAGAAACATCTTTGGGAAACTCAAGGTTATGACAGTATTTTCGGAACAATGGCGCCCTGTAGAGGCTGTATTGGCACATTGCTTTTTTAAAACCTGCCAGGCGTTTGCAAATTGATTTATGTGGGGGGGGGGGGGTTTGTTGGGGTCCTGTCTGTGTCTCACCTTGCTTCTAAAGGTGAGGCTGCGATTCAAGAAATTCCTCAAAGTCCTTTTCCAGCGCATGGTGGATGACCACGGCTGGCCAGGGCAGGGCGCCACAGAGGGGGCGACGGCGTCAGGAGCAGTGTGCGGCGGGTCCTCGGCTTCCGTGTCAGGCGGCTCCCCTGACGACGGTCTCCAGGGAGTGTCAGTCCATGCCCTGGTGGTGAGCCACGGCGCCTACATCCGGGAGGCCATCAGGCACTTGGTGGAAGACTGGGAGTGCTCTCTGCCCCAGGGGGTCAAGACGTCGCAGTTGTTCTCGCCTTGCCCCAACACCGGTGTCAGCCGCTTCATCCTCACCTTGAGCCAGTCCAGGAACGGCCCTGTGCTCTCCACCGTTGGTTGTGTTTTTACCAACCGAAAGCACCACCTGGCAAGCCTTAAAGGTGCCGAGTAGCGTAGGGGGAATGGAAAGGGGGAGGGGTAAATTTGTGGTTAATTAACATTTCATTGGAAAACTTGGGAGTTATTTATGAACATTAAAGGGAAATGCAAAGGCCTCACAGTTAGACCTCTCTTTGCAAAGTAACTTTTAACATGAGCAATGTAGAACAGTGTTTTAGACGGTATAAATGGTATCTTCTCTGTTTTCAGCAGTACGTCATTACTCGTTTCAGCCAGCTGGCCAGTAAGGATGTATATGTCACACTACAGTCATGAGTTGTAATGCAATTCCCTGCACCTTTTTATTTTGTGTGGAATGTGTCACGTCTGTATTTTGTCCAACACTTAATATTTTACAGTTATTGTGTAGGTTCCTTTGTCAAGCATACCAAAGTTAGCAACAAAAAAAGGAGGTACTACTGCACGTCATCATCAACTCCATGTGGCACTTGTGTAGCGGTTGCGGTGTTGTTCATGTTTTCACTCATTACAAACGATGTAGCATGACAACAAAACTGAATGGCTTGGAGTTTATTTATTCAGTCGGTTGTTTCTTTGCCCTCTTTTTTTTCTTTCTTCCTCAAAGATATTTTTATTGGATTTTAAACAACAAGCAATACTTACAAAGATTTTAAAACGAGTGCATGATATGTCAGATTTACATGATATAAAAATGATAAAGGAACATGACAATCTTATCCCCAATCACCCCCCCCACCCCACTAGCCCCATCTACAGGCCGGGATGCGCTATGTAAGAGGGGATATCTCGTCCCTGGCGTGAAACAGGAAGGTGCTGGAAGTCAGGTTTAGGATTTAGAAAAGAAAGAAAATAGGTTGAGGTCCGCGGTGGTGTAGCGGTCTAAGCATCGGCTTTGTGTCAATGCAGTTGCCCACTGGGGACTGGGGTTCGCGCCCCGGTCTCGTCAGATCCGACTATGGCCGGGCTCGATGAACCAGCAATATTGGCAGCGCTGTCTTCGGGAGGGGGGCGGAGTCGGCTTGCGTTCGTCACAAGAATGCGTCTCTGGGTGTGTCGGAAAATCAGTGGTTCGGCCTGGATTCACCTTGTCACGAAAGTGGCGAGGCGTCTCCTTCGAGACTGCCGGCCGGAGAGATGCAGTTGGCGAACGCACGCAGTACGAGGGTGGGTGTTTGAATTAAAATAGGGATCGATTGGCCACTAAATTGGGAGAAAATGGGAAAAATCAGAAATAAATTTGTAAAAAAAAGAAAGAAAAATAGGCAAGTCAGTAAATGGAAGATGGGAGGGGGGTTAGAAGCTGGTAGACCTTCACAGGTTATATTACTGACATAAATCCACAAAAACAAAAAGCAGAAGAGAATGGGGCAAGGATTCTTTAGTTTGGCTGGAGATTCTTGAAGTGTTCCAGGAAGGGTCCCCACACCTTTTGGAACTGGTCCTTGGAGTTACAGACCGAGTAGCGGATCTTCTCGAGGGTTAAACAGGACATGACGTCGTTCAGCCACCCAGCGTGGGTGGGCGGGGCAGCATCCTTCCATCTTAGCAGTATTGCACCCCTGGCCAATAGAGAAGCAAAGGACAGTATGCGGCGTTTGGATGGGGTCAGGTGTACGTCATCCTTGCCAGTGGTGCCAAACAGGGCGACCAGAGGGTTAGGTTCCAGTTTGAAGCTGAGGGTTAGGGATAAGGTTTGGAAGACATCTTCCCAGTGTTTTTCAGGCCCAGAACATGTGGATAAAGGAAGCCTCACCCCCCCCCCGCCCACTACATTTGTCACAGATGGGACTCACATCCGGGTACATATGGGATAGCTTGATTTTGGACACATGGGCTCTCTGCACCACCTTAAATTGTAACAGACAATGACGGGCACAAAGGGATGTTGAATTAACCAGGCTGAAGATCCAATTCCATATGTCATCCGACAGTGAGAGGCTGAAGTCCTGCTCCCAGGCAGTTCTGATTAGTCAAGAGGGGCGTGTCTTACACCTGCGAGCTTGTCATCCATTGCGGATATTAAACCTCTGCGTGACGGGTGTAGACTAAGGAATGCATCAGCGGTGGCCGTATCAGGTGCCTCATGGGAAATTTGGTCTCTGAGAGGGGACAAAGTATCTTAATTTGTAGATATCTGAAGAAAATCCTTATTTGGTAAATTGAACTTTCCAGAGAGTTGTTCAAATGACGCAAAGTTTCTTTGCCCTCTTGATTGTCTTGCAGGGTCATGGGAGGGGGGGGGCACGAGTCTATCCTTATAAGGTCACTGGGCAATGAATGACGTAGGAAATCCTGGACAGGCCCAACATGCAGACACGCCATCAATCGAACTCTCATTCATTCATTTATTTATTTGTTTGTTTGTTTGTTATTATCCCCCCCTTTTCTCCCCCAATTGTACTTGGCCAATTACCCCACTCTTCCGAGCCGTCCCGGTCGCTGCTCCGCCCCCTCTGCCGATCCGGGGAGGGCTGCAGACTACCACATGCCTCCTCCCATACATGTGGAGTCGCCAGCCGCTTCTTTTCACCTGACAGTGAGGAGTTTCACCAGGGGGACGTAGCGCGTGGGAGGATCACGCTATTCCCCCCAGCCCCCCCCGAACAGGTGCCCCGACCGACCAGAGGAGGCGCTAGTGCAGCGACCAGGACACATACCCACGTCCGGCTTCCCACCCGCAGACACGGCCAATCGTGTCTGTAGGGACGTCCGCCCAAGACGGAGGTAACGCGAGGATTCGAACCGGCGATCCCCGTGTTGGTAGGCAACGGAATAGACCGCCGGGCGCCCCCCCCCCACACTCTCGTTTATCATTCGCGGCACACACCATGACATGCAGTCCAACCACGTGTCTGATGCTAAACACAAGTCCGTGCAACGCTGTTAACGTATGAGCGGCTGCGAGATGCTCGCGGTGGTCCCGCGCTGCTTACTGTTCAACCCCGCATTGTTTGTGATGCTATTTTTAGAAAGTAACTTTTTAATCTCCGCCGCACGTCTAAGAAGAGGCGACTTTTTCTGGACAACCAGCGTCCAGTGACACATTACCCAGTTATGCGTCACGCCGGATGGGGGGGGTGCGTTGGTACTTTTGCCCAACTGCACTTTACAAATCACGTTTTATTAGGTGAAGTGGAAAATGTGTGTTTTCATTCAGGAGACTCACTTCTCTCCCCACATCATCGTGATTGCTTTTCATTCCACCTACATCTGACAGAAAGCTACCTTCTCTCCACTCCACCCATCCCACATCTGCTGTCGCCAATTACCCGAACTGGAAAAAAGGGGCCATGCGTGCAAATCGAGATCAGGATGTGAAATGTGGTGCCCTTAAACTGTGACCTCGTCCATCTCGAGAGGAAGCAATCACTTCCGTGAGTGATTCAACCATCAACCGGCTTAACCTACAGAGGCTGACGGATTAAAGGTTTACATATATTGTGTTTAATGAGTTTATCCTCAGACTTTCACTGGAAACGCGAACGGCTTCTGCAAGGAAACTCGTGGCCGCTGGGTGTGGAAGGAAGCCTGGGGTGGTTCTTACCTGAGGAAAGGGTGGAATAACCCTCCTACGACTCCACAGAGGTGGAGATGACCTGCGCCACAGCTGGTGGTTCATAGATGACTTGAAACCAATACCATCTCGGTATGGGGGTGTGACTTTTCGGATGCTGAGGTCGCGGTAAGTTCAGCAAGCGTTTCGCAGGTTCGAGGTTGGTTGGGGGAGAAGCCGTGTAGTGTTCCGGTAAAGGTGAATCTGCACGTGTTTTCTGAACTAGAGCAGATGTGCGACATCGACCCCAGCAGACCAGATGAAATCCCCGGTCTGAGGGTGTCATCTGGGCAAAGATGCGGAGGAAACGGAAAATGAGTCATGAAGATCAGGAGCGAAACAGGGTGTCATTAAAAGAAGAGGTGCGCATCGGTTTCTGCGCGAGTGTGAATGGGACGCGTGAGCGCCCCTACTGGCGGGTTGTGTGTACTACAACCGCAGCGGTCCACTCGTGTTGCTTCCATGCACCCCTCCTGTTAAAGCTCATGATTGAACACATGAAGGTTGCATGATGCTGCTGTTGCTTAACAGTAAACTACTCCAAATAGCTCCGCTGTTCATTAGCGAGGGTGAAAGAAGAAGAGAGATGCTTTAGACTGAGATGCATGTACCTGCTGTGAGCTTTTTAGTGGGGAGGGAAGTGGGAAGGGGTGGGACTTGCAGCTGATGAGGGGGATCTGCCTTGTGGCCCAGTCAATGTTAAACCTGCTTACGCACTGAATGTGAAACAGATGACTTCCTGTCAAATAGTACAGGCTGTCTTCGCCCACTGACGCATGCAGCATTGCGGAACACCGAAACAACCATCGACCATACAATTACACACGTTTGGGTGAAATAACACCGAGCCACGTGTTCTTCATACCTTTATTTCTTCCCCCAAGCTCTGGCAACATTACATTTCCATCAACCATTACAAGCATACACATTTAAAGACAAATCTTTCTTATATGTACATTTAACTATAAAGGATCCGTATAAATACTATAAATATCATCAAGGAATGGACTTAAATAAATAAATACTCTTTGGGAATGGCTTAGTTTGTTGGCTGGTGGTGCCCAGCACCTGTTAATAGAGCAAGAGTTCAGATTGTTATTATTATTAATATAATTTTATATCAGAATCACTGCACCATAGAAAGATGCAGTTCTTTTACCTTGTAGTTGTCTGGCATTTCTTCAAGTCATGAATTAATTTACTGCCACAACTTAGTTTGTGCAGAGTTCTCATGGCAAAACTCGATAGCATTCAATTGCAAAAAAAGAAGGCATTTAAAAAAGTACATCATGCACTACTATTTGTCAAAACAGACGCATAGCCAATAAGTCACTTGCAGCGAGTTATCAACTTAATCATGTAGGCTTTGGCTTGTGGATTACTGTTATGTGTGCGTGGCAATAGAGGATCGCTCGGTTTCTTGAAGGCAGTGGGCAAAGATGAGCCCAGTTTCGGCGGTGTTCTACGAGTCTCCTCTTACTCAACTGGGTAAACAGTGTGCGTCCTCTCATAACGACCTGCGTCCAAAAACAAACGCTTTCTTGAACACTTGGTAACGCTTCTCCTATCTCTCCATTTTAAACTCGGCTTCCTCGCTCCAGCTCTTCGGACTGCACGGCACTCAGGTCTTCCAGAGGTAGGCTATATAGGAAGGCATCTTCCTCGACAAAAATATAATAAGGATCATAAAATGTCCTCTTTCGGATCACATCAGTATATCTGCTAAGTAGGTTCTCAGACCAGCTGTAAAACCTTGATGAGAACGTTGCGCGACCAAACAAAAAAACAGACCAAAAAAACAAAAAACAAAAAAAAGCCAATAGGCAAATAAAGTGTAGCTATCCGTTGTCATGCAGAATACTGGTTAGAGATTGGCTGGAAAGTGCGTATTAAATCCGTCTGATGCGCACGTAGTTCGGCTCCAGTTTAATCACCGCTCTAAATTAATCCGCCGGCCTTAAAGCTGCTACGTAACTATAGCAACACGCTGAACTAGCGAGTGGCTGATTTAGCAAGTCGCGAAAACCAGTAAACATTCAAAGCTTTAGCCTAACGCGCAACTTTTCCGTCGTCATATTTCTTTTGTTTTCTTTCAAATTCTGAGTCCAAAACGTCCATCCAAAAGTAGGTGAATGCTTTTAATTTTTTTTTTTTTTCGGAAAGTGATCACGGCATAAGAGGGAAGATCCGCGACAAAGGCGCGCGTTGAAGGATTTTGACGCACGACGCGGAGGAAAAGCATCTTCCGGTGGCTCTTCGCCTCCACGCCGTGCGTCAAAATCCTGGCGAGATTCGTTCCGCATCGCGCCTCCAAAAATCCCCTTTAAAGAATCGCGCTTTAAAATCCCTTTTACGCGGCACCTTAGTCGCGGTTCATCCCTTTTTGACACGGATCCTGGCCCACCATCACCCCATGGCTCCGGTGACGCGGGGGCTGCCGGGATGGGAAACGTGGACGTTCCACGGGTCGTGGGTGGACGGGGCCAGCGGGGTCTCTCTGGACACGTTGCGTCCCTCTCCGGGCTCCGTCTCCGGATCGGCGTCGTCCTCCGGCACGGCCTGGGAATCCGAGCCCTCCTCCGTCTGGCCCGGGTAGAACACGTTGTGCGGATCGGACGGGTCCACCACCCGGTTCCGCTTCTCCCGGTGCAGGAAACGCTCCAGCGGCACCGTGCTCTTCTCGGACAGGAACAGAGACGTCTGGGGGAGGTTCTGGCCCGCGGTGTACACCTGCTTGGAGCCCTCCAGATTCATCAGGATCCCGGTTCTGCTGGAGTAGTACACGTCCCGGTGGTTCTCCAACAGCCGGTGGTTGAACAGACAGTCATCCTTAAGGCAGATGGGCTGCAAAGGAAGAGAAAGAATGGGTTGATGTGATTTAAAACGCATAGAAAAAAAAGATAACTGAATGGAAACCTCCCCATCGATCCCCAGGTTCTCCCCGCTAACTGCCGCGGGCAAAAGCTTAATGGAGTCTGAGCTCAAACGAGTTGGAAATTGGTGCGTAAAGGTGATTCTTTTGCGAGGCGTTTGTGAAACCGTTGCGCAGATGCCAAGTGCGCGCAGGTGTGGACCGCCAAAAGAAAAGCTCAACATTTGGGATTCCAGGTTGTCACATAAATTAAATCACAAACATGACAAAAGAAAGAAAACAACGAAAGACAGTTACAAAGAAAGAAATGAGACGATCACTCACAGAGGTGAAGGGGTTGCCCTCTGCATCCATACACAGGTACCGGTTACTTTTGACTCCAAAGATGGCAACGCGCTCCCTTGATTCAGCTTTGAGTAAAACAACACCTGTGGGGGAAAAGAGAGAGATGATGGCATATTATTCAACACATTGTATATATATATATATATATATATATATATATATATATATATATATATATATATATATATATATATATATATATATACGCACGGGCAACATGCGACAAAACGTAAAATAAGAAAAAAGGGGACACTCACTGTACGAGCTCCTCACTGTAGTTTTGCGCACATGGCCACTGAAGCTGATCTCCAGGTAGAAGTTGTTAAGCTCTGTGGATGTCTGCAGGTGGATGTACCTCCTCGGGTTCCCCCAGTTGGACCCAACCAGCGGCGAGGGGTTGGGGACAGATGCCGCGAATCGGAATCCCTGGAGGACGGCGAGCAAGAGCGCCAGCACGGCGTCCCTCATCCCCGATCTCTTGTTTACCTCCATCCGTGCGTAAATCAGTGATTTGCCGTACGTCGTTGCGCGCCGCTGGGAGACTGGAGATGATCTGTCCCAAACTTTGCAGACAACCCTATTTAAAGGCGCTCGGCCGCCACTCCTGCCACCGTCCATTGCGCAGCGGCTCGCCCCCAAAGCAGATGTGCGGCTTTCTCGCGAACGGAAGGGGGGCACCCCACCTCTGGCTGTTTAGCCCGGACCCGGGGTCAACAAGCACCACCTATACTCTGAACGCGCATCCTGTTTTGGTGACACACGTGTCGACTCGTCCAGTTTGAGAAGGATTCAGGGACTGTGTAGGCTATACTGACTATACCCTTCTTCCGGGGTGGGGGGGCACAATTTGTTCAGACTTTGTTTGGATTGGAAGATGGCGTATTTGGATGCAAAATAGATGACAGATTACAGTGGGTAAAAATAA